>NC_081405.1:59892425-60226175 GCF_030272615.1 Cryptomeria japonica
GAGGAGAAGATCAAGTGAAGCACAAATCAGTACAACATGAAATGATGAGTTCCTTGTATTTGTCATCAGTTGATTGTTTTGGTGTTGTATTATTTTAGTGTTGCCATCAAGGATAAAGGGGGAGAATGTTGGCATGTTGGCACAACTGATGGTGATGATGATTTACCAGTAAAGAATGATATGAGGATATTGATGGACTGTTGGCGATGATATATTGATGGATTGTTGGTGATATAATTGTGATATGATGCTTTATGATTAGTTATTTGTGTTGTCATTGATGACAACCATGATTGTTTATGTTTGATATATCATCTAAGTTATCTAAGTTATCTAAGCCTAACTGGTAATGGAATGTTTGCTAAGTTGACAGTGAATCGGTAAGTAGGAGCAGTGAAGAAGATGATTGCGGTAGAGATCCATGTTGAGTTAGGTGTTGTGGTTTGGGAAGTATGCTTATGACATCATAATGAGTCTACGACAGGCACCGTATCATGTTTGGAGAACCATAAGTCATGTTTGTAATTGACTATTGTATATTCAGTGCAGGGTTTGAGAACTGGTAACAAGATCTTTAATCGGTGATGTTTTATGGTTTGGCGATGAATCTTTTCACGATCTTATCTTAGTGGCGACATGTCAGAATCCGTGTGAATGGATAAGATGTTGTTTGAGCATGATCAAGGAGCGAATTTCTTGGGAAACATCGAAGTGCTTAACAAAATGTGTTAAAGGGTTTGACAACTTATCAGATCGATGTGCGGTGATGTGTTATGATCATTCAACGACTGTAATTGTCTTGAAATTTGTTGTAATGATCTGTATGATGAACTGTAATGATTTGTAATGATCTGATATGATCTATGATGTAAATTCAATGTATTTTGGATGTTGTTAGGGTTATGTAACCGATCTAGTTGAAAAGTGTATTTAGGTCGAGTTTGAGTAGAGATTTTGTGTCAGTGATCAGAGAAGAAGAGTGTGTCGAACCAGATTGAGATGTTTGCATGTGTGAAGTAGATTGGAGATGAAATGGATCTATACTAGCAAGCAGAGAGTGCATTGATCTGATCATTTACCTGTTGTTTTCTAAAAGTTGCAACAATTTTAAAATCCCTTAATCGGGTGGGTCCTAACAGGCCTGATCTTGTAAATCCCTTCACCGGGTGGCTCATTAATTTGGGTTTAAATCCTTTAGCAAGGTTACTCCTAAAAGGGTAGAGCTCCTAACAGGGCCGAGGTTAAAATCCCTTCACCGGGTGACTCCTAACAGGGTTTTCTCTTAACCGGGTATCATTGTAAAGCTCCTAATCAGGCTAGGTCTTTAACAGGGCGCATTCCAAAAGAGTACAAATTTTGTGGGTACCAATTCCCACCGTGGTTTTTCCCATTTGGGTTTCCACGTGAAAAATCCCTGTGTTCATATGGTGGTTGATTTGTTTATGTGTGGATTTGATATCATTACATTCCTTACATGTTGATGAACACATGAATGAGTAGTTTGGTAAATTTGCTCTAAGCGATTGATTGAGTAGTCATCGGTACTAGTTATGAACCTTTTTTGAGAAGTGTTTTCAGATTGTTAAAAGATTTCAGTTTATTGTTATTATTGATTCACCTCCCTCCCTCTCAGTAACAACCAGATCCTCACAATAACAGAAACCTCAACATATGGAATTGAAAAGGACAAAAGCCACTATATTGATGGCCATTGATAGTGAGACATGCCAAAGAATAAAACAAATCATACAAATCGACTGAATAAAATTAAGGCCCAAATCGTAAAATATGAAGCAGGGTAAGGATAAAGGCCACTCAACACAATCATAAGCTTTAACAAAGTCATTTTTGATGAAAATAGCTTGTCGACGAGTCTTCAAGACCATTTCTCACCTTTATAAATTGCTATAAAATATCTTGACTTAATAAAGCCACTTTGTTCAAGACATACAATTTGAGGAAGAAGATGGTGTAACTTCAATGCAAGAGCATTGACCATGATCTTATCAGAGACATTGAGTAGTGTAATCAACTTCTAGTTGGATGTCTTTAAGATCACAAAACTTAAGTATGAATTTAATATTTATTTGTTAGTAATATTTCCTAAGGAAGTAGAATCAAAGGCTTCAAGATAAACTTATGAAGGTCCTCACTAATGCAATTCCAAAGGATTTTGTAAAATTCATAAGGAAAATAATCATAGTCAAAGACTTTGTCATTGGCCATAGTAGAAACAACTTCGTAGAGATCAACAATGGAGAGCTATTGATATTTATTGGCTTTATTAAATCATCATCTAGTTTGAACACATTCAAAATACGTGAATCTATTTTTAAGATAGTATCACCAATGTCATGTAATTCAAATCTTGTAGATAAAACTTGTCAAAGTTTAAATTCACATCCATGGTATTCCAAAAGGTTGATCTTACTATGTTTCTTAACACCTACTAGTGTTTTTTGGTATGGACTAACTTTCAAATATGATCACCATCTGTGAACTCAACTTCATATGCCAACTTTAATATTCCACTAAGTAGAGAACTCACTCTACCCTCACTTGGTAAATTTAATAAAATAAATTTGTAAATAATAACTTTAATTATAATATATTATATTCAATATATAATATCAATAGAAATTTCACAATTTATTGTTCACTTTTTTTGTTTGTTTAAATATATGCTTTGTTTTATGTATTAATATTAAACCATTTGTATACAATTATTTTCATAATTTACATTTTGCTCTAGTTCCTTTATGGTTAGTTCTTGTGATGGCACTCACATCACTCATAGGAACAACGCGACTCTTCATATTACCTTCATCAACTTCACTTTGACTCTTTGATTATCAATATTGTATTTATATTATAATTATAATTAGTATAATAATACTATATACATATAATTTAATTAACATATTAATTGACATAATACATTATACTAATGAATATATGAAATTATTACATTTTTTATTTTGAAAACTCAATTTCAAATACATTGTGAAGACTTTGACTATCAAAACCAAAATCAATTATTTAATTTACAAAGATTCTTTACTCTCAAATTAGTTGCTCATTAATATTTAACTAGTATTTATTAGAAGAAGTAAACTCAATTTGAATTATGCTAGTCATAATTATGCCTAACATGTATCGAATTTAAAAATCAAAATTAACCCTAACAACTATAATCTGTTGGCAAGAGACATTGTTCCGGTGAAGATTGATGCATGAGAGATGCTTAGGAGTTGTCATTGATGACAACCTAATTCAAAAATCATATCAGATGTACATAGATTTGATTTACCGGAAGTCATACTGTTCATAAGGCATAAGTCTAGAAGGTGGAACACAGTAACTGGTAGAATATGAGTGCAGTGTGCATATCTTGATTTTGATTGGGTAATTTTGGTTGCAGTGATAAAGGCAGATGATTCGAGGTTTGAGGCAGATTACTTTGTAATCCCGGTATCCGGTGTTGATTCATGAGTGAGATTGAAGATCCGGTATCCGGTAATTCAGTTAGAACAAAGCTATTTTGGTGTAACGTGTGTTGCGAAATCTTTGGGTAGATTTCGGTGATTGGTTTCGTGTTTTAGGAGATTGGTCCGACTTGTATGAAGCTTTTTAGCATTCCGTTTAGGTCTGCATATTGTTTTGTGGGCGGATTGAGCCAACTTAAGGTTATACGTTTCATATTGCATGTTATGCGGTTTTTGGAAGCTGACATTGTAAATGATTCATTTTGTTGGTGCAGATATATAAGATTGATTTGATTGAACATTTTGAGATATGAGATGAGTGTGAGAAGTCTATATGAGCGAAGTTTGGTGAATGTGAATGAAGGTTTTGGTGCTCCAGTGTATGACAGTGCAGGAAACCAGAGCAAAAAGACATAACAATTGCAGAAGTCAAACTGAGCCTAACTGGAATTGCTATTTGCCCTGAGTAGATGCTATTCTTCAGTTCATTCATTATTGTAATCACTTGTAAGGCAGCGAGCCTTCCTTCGGGTTGTAGCCCTTTTGTATTTGAGTAGTGAGCTCTAGGCAATGTGCCTGAATGCAAGTGCATTCCCCTTTATGTAATATTATCATACTTCTGGCCATAGTATAATAATATTGTGGGTTCAAATCTCACTGTGGTTTTTCCCTTTCCAGATTTCCAAGTAAAAATCTTGATGTTATGGTTGTGTGGTTGATTGCTTTATGTTTCTGCACTTTACTTTCATTCTTATGCATTCGGTGGTTTGAAAATCAGATTAACAACTTTGTAAATTGTAGAACACTGATTCACCCCCTCTCAATATTCGTTGATTCCAACATAATCTTCACTAACCTCATGAAATCTTAATAAATTTAAGATTCAATAATCTATCAATCTTATCTATTTATCCATCCTTCCCCTAGATTACTAAGCCATTACCCATTTATCCACTAAACAACAAATATTTCTATTATTAAAAAAAAAAACCAAAAAAACCCCAGGTACTCCTCATTATATGACACAAAATAATTTAAAAAACAAACCGTAAAACCCATAAAACCCAACGTCTGCGAAATTCTTAATTTGTCATTTGTATCCGGGCACCATACGCAGGAAACCAAAGCAAAACCAGTATTAAAGCAGGTACTGCTAATAACAGAGTGCGACGACCCTTTCTGTGAGTAGCACGATATTTTATTTGCTTCCTTTGCATTTACACATTATCTTGTTTGTGTAAGAAGGCAGGACCTCGTGCGAGGTTATTAGTTTTTGAATTTCATTTTAGTATTTAGTTAGCTACTATTATGATCATGGCTCTGCTCTGTTGGACCGAACTCTGTCATCATTATTCTGTGAAAACATTGAATCAAATCATTCCTTTAAAAATATGTTCTGCAGAAACATTTTTCTTACTTGAATTTTGGAGATAAGGATTTGCATGTGTTACACTAAAACCCTGTCTATTTCTGCTGTTCGTTCGCAATGTATCCAGTGCTTTCCCATTTTTTTCTAAGTGAGGAGTCGTTGCAGGGTTTAAACTTGGGGCCTCTCGTTAATGGCTGCGCTGCTAACTGGGGCTAGAACTCTTGAATTAAAGAATTTTAATAAGATTGCTTTTCTAAGCAAGGTTTTCTGGAATTCAAGCTGATCTAGTTTTTATTCACTTTACATAAATAGTTTTAATTTGATTTGCTTGAGCAACAAAGCAAAGAAACAACATCAATTGCCTCCAATCCAGACATAGCATGAAAGTACCATGTATTTTAAGATGCAAATTTTATTTTGCTTTAAAATCTTTGAGAATCTTTGGACAATATAATATTGTTCGGCATGTTCGAATTTTAAATGATACAGGTATAACTCACAGTGTCATTTGATATGCGTTCATAGATAGAAAATGCTTTAGGACGCAGTTGATTCCTTGAGGGAGGCACGGAGATTCAGATTGTGTATTAGGAATTTGATTGAACAATTTATCAAAAAAATACAATAACTACAATTAACAACTCACCTTCTGTGGCAGCCCTTTGCTCCAATCCTGATGGCCAATGCACTGCTATTGCCTTGGTTTTTGGAGGTGCAAAATTTGTAAATGCATGTGATATTTTGAAATTTGAATAATCCTCAAAACAAATATAAAGAAACTAGCGTGGTGGCTTTGTGAGTCTTGGTGGCAACAACCCATGGGGAAGGCCTCAAAGGATAAGAGGGTACTCTTTCTTTTCTCAAGCTTTGTTTTTAAAATATTTTCTGTAGTTTTCTTCCTCTTATTTTTGAGATTTGCACAGGATATTTATTATCGCAAAGCCAAGGAAGAAGGGTGGCGTGCACGCAGTGCCTTCAAGCTCCTCCAAATTGATGAAGAATTCAATATATTTGAAGGTGTGCTTTCTTGTTCATAGCAAGTTCATTCCTAATGTTTTTGATCCATAAAATGACCCAGATACCCGTAATTTGCTCACCGATTTTGGATACTACAACTCAAACATACTCCACAAATACATAAAGACAGGTGTTAACTGTTCCTGAAATCAATGGGACATTCATATAAAAAAACATTCACACCCCATAGCAAAGCATAAGGTAACTTGAAACAACAACAATTGACTGAGTGACAATGAATAAACACATCATTTTACTCTGGAGAAAGTAGAAACCATAGAAGGGAGAAAACTCCAGTTTGGAAGAGCAAAACACTCTCCAACTCCAATAGGTATGCTGTATGTAAATCTGAACATGACTAATACAGCTCATCAACTGGTTATAAGAGTTCAACCACACTCAACAAGGCTGTTCTGTACCAAAACCCTGCCCAAACATGACCAAGAATGCAAAATCCACTTGCTTTGGAGGTAAACATGGGTGCCAACCTGTGTGCAGGAATCAAAACATGCATAAATAAGTGTCCATAAATTCTCCTGGCTGGAGGCATGCAAAACAATTCTTAACAAGTGGAAATGAATTGTTGTAGCCCTTCAAATTCCATGGTCAGCACACAGAAACATATTCACTGGTTCTCAGTAATATAGTTTGTTGCTTCTGACGAATTCACTGGGGTTTTCAGCTGTTGTCTGTGGCGGTTAATGAGTTTGCCGAGGTGTTTTGTCTGTTTCTTGGGGCAAATATGTGTTTATTGCCTGTGTAAGCGGCGTACTAACCACGAGTGGTAAAATATCAAATTTCACAGTGAGTCAGTCATTTTGGAGAAGCAGCTTTATTTCTTAATGTTTGGGTTTGTATTGGACAAATACATTTTCTGTCCAAATTTATTTCCAGGATATTTTTGTTAAGCCACACTATGACAGTTTTGCAATTCATAGACAAGATTACTTTATTTTAGAAGCAAAAGCTGTAGGTTGCATTTCGCTTGGTTACTACCTACATTCTGATGGGGTCATGTATGTATGTGCTATTTAATCATTTAATTATGCCCTTAATTAACTTGTTCAAAATTCAAGAAGTGTTGTTTTGTCCATTTGACTGCAGAGTAGACATTTCACTTCAATTCTGTTAAAGTATAAAGTTTAAACACTAGCTTTCCTATTTGTTTGTAAATGAACATAGATTAGGTCTTTGATATAGGACCATTTTGATACAGGTATTTTAGATTATATATATTTTTATCAGTCCAAATAATAATTGATAACTCTGGTGCAGGTGTGAAGCGTGTAGTTGATTTATGTGCAGCCCCTGGTAGTTGGAGTCAAGTAAGCATATCATGTGTCATATTTCCCTTTTATGGAAATTTTTTCTGTATAAATTTATAGTATAAAGTATAAACCATTCCTATTTTTTGGGTACTATATGTCTTACCTCCTGTTGTGACCTTCTTCACACATCGCCCCATTGCAAATGGGGACCCTCCTTGCTTTTGCTTTTTAGGGTTTTGTTAGAGTCTCGCAACCTTCCCAGCACCAATTTTGTGAGTTTTGAAAGGTCCGAGTTTTGGAAGTCATAAGTCAGTTTGTGCAAGCCATGGTCAAAACAGAGTCTAGACATCGTCAATGTGCCTAGAAAGTCCGAAGGACGAAGATTGCAATTGATTTAAGTCAATTTGGATAACTTTCTTTTTTTGGAAACTTTTGTTTTTTTGCTTTTTCCTATTTTTTAGGAAGTTTCGTTTTTGGCACTTGAAGCACGATCCCCAAAATGGCTATTTTTAGAAAGTTTTTCCTATTTTTTAGGGATGCTTGCTTTTTCTATTTTTGGAAAGGGATCTAGGGTTTGCATTTGTGACTTTGAGTTATATTGAAAATGATAAAAAATTTCATCCAAAATTCAAATTTTGTCCAAAAAAGCTAAGTTCCTAGATTTTAGGGATCCACAAGAATTCGGTGGATAAATGGAGTATGAATTTCAAATTTCAAGAAAATCCAAGTTGAAACGCATAAGTTATGGAGATTTCAAATCTGGACATATTCCGGTTATCATAGGGATCAACTCTCTCCAAGTCTGTCCAGCAAGGATGTTCACATGGTCAAGAGTCTCTTGAGGTCCGCCCTCATGATGTATGTAGATGGAGAAGAAGCTCTCCAAGTCCGTTTGACTTGGACAAGGAAGCAATGAACCCCGCCCATGATAAGGTGCATAAGTCTCTTGAAGTCCGCCCATATGGTAAGAGCATCAAACTCACTAAGTCCGCCTTGAAGCATGAAGGGAAGGAATAAAGCCAGTCAAGTCTGCCCTAGGGAGGGGATAGAAGGTGCAAAGAAGTGACAAAGTCCGCTTTGGAAGGGACTTACCTTGGCATGGAGAGGGAATGAAGCTAATGAACCCCACCTTGAAGAAGTATGCACAAGTGCAAAGGTCTGGGAAAGTCCACCCTAAGGTGAGATAAGAAGCAAGTAAATGGTGCATAAGTCTAACCAAGTCCGCCCTCCTACAAAGAACAAGTGCATAAGGCAAGGAAAGTCCGCCTAGGACTAGTTTGCATTGGGGAATGAAAGGCATGAAGTATGCCTTCCTACTTGGGAAGAGAACAAGTAAAGTCCACCCTACAACTTATGGAAGTAACACTCAAGGAAAGTCTGCCTAGAGGTGTGTGAGCATGGTCAAGGTAACAAGCAAGTCCGCCCTCATGGTGTGTGCTAAGGGTATCAAGTATTTCCAAGTCCGCCCTCACCTTGGTGTACAAGATTAGTAAAGTCTGCTTGGTCATAGAATGAATTAAGTCCACCATGTAAGAGATGCAAAGAAGGTGAACAGCTCATTTGAAGTCTGCTTGGTAGGTGGAGAGGGAAAGAAGCAAATGAAGTCCTCCCAAAGATTAAAGGAGATGGTAAGTAAGGAGTGCACAACTTTGACAAAGTCTGCCCTGCCTTGGAAAATTTGATCAGAAGGAAAGAAGTTTTTCAAGTCCGCCATGAAGAATGAGGAAAGAGAAGGCTGAAGTCTGCCCAAGCTCAGAAATAATGAGGAAATGTTTTGGTGAAGTCCGCTGGCCATGAAGAAAGAATCTCCTAAAATCCGCCTTGCTGTCAAGAAAATCTGCCTAAGTTTGAACTAAAGGAAAGAAGAAAGTTTTTAGGAAGTTTTGAATTTTGAAGGAGAAATAAGGATAGAGTTCGATTCATGAACTCAGTCTCAAAATAGAAACTTTCTTATTGAACTAAACTCAGACTTGATTCGAAATCAGGACTTTCCCAAGAAGATTAAACTCAACTGAAATAAAAAATGGCAACTTTCTCATTGAGTTCGATGAGTGGAATGAATTTAGAAACAAGATTAGTTTGAATTTGGAAAAACCAGCTATGTTGCCCAAATGCAAAATTCGAATTACTTTGGAGTTTATACTTATAGCAAATCATTCATTCATTTCATACATTGTGGAAGTTTGAACTTGGAAGAGCAGGACACAAGAGGAGGAGAAGATTTTAAGAGTTTTTGTACAGATTTCAAGAGGATTTCAAAGGTTTTCAAGAGCATTTCAAAGACATTTCAAGTGCAGATTCAAAATTTTCCGAGACAAGCAGCACTTTCTTACTTCTCTCTTGTTTAGATTCAGAAGGTGATAGGGTTTTTCAAGACAAATTCTCATGGTTTTCAACCTCGTTTTTCAAGCTTTGATGAAGTTTTTATGGAAAATGGATTTGGTTTTCACAATTTAGTCATCCAAATCTGATTTTAACATTCATTTCACGAATTTTGTGACTAATTTATTCATTGTCAGACTAAATTCCATCCCAAAACCTTTAAATCAGATTAAGTTTCTCAGAGTTTTTTTTTATTTTTCAGATTTCTAAGTGATTACAGCTTGTTAAAGGCTAAAAGAGTTGAGGAATTGGAGTAAAAGGGACCAAAATCAGAGCACACTCTGCCATCAAACTTTCAAAATTTACACTCAAAGATAGAACCTTAACTTAATTTCTGTTGGGTTTTGCAGATCATAGATGAGAGCTAAGGCGGGATCATCGCAGAAAGCACAAATGGGGTTTCAAGTCAAATTCGGAATTGAAGACAAGTCCACGAGCAAGGTTTGTCCAAGCATAGAGATGGCCAAAATTTGGCTAGGTATGAGAAATACTTCACTGTGGTGAAAGAACAGAGGAATTCTTCTCCAAATTCAAGGCACTTGAAAGAATCTCAAGGCATCAAGAAAGAAAAGTCCTCAAACTTGATGAAAAGAATTTCCGACTTCTTGAAGGATTTCATCTCCTGAAGAATTAAAAGACAAGCTCCCTATCCGAATCAGATGGTGACAAGAAGAAACAAATTTCCATACTAGACAATTTCTTCACACAAATTGGAGAATTCATGGAAGACATCCAACACGTTGAGGTGGCGCCTCGTCATCTTCCAACCAATCAGATTGTTCCAAGTCAACATGTCTAGGTTCAATGAACTTGACTTAACCACAAAAGCTTCTAGAGGGCACACTTCACAATGCAACAACCTTCTATTTTTATTGTTGGTTCATATTTAGCAAGAAGGACAAGTGCCCCCAAATGTAATTTTCTCATTGGTCGAGGGGTAGTTAGTTGTAACAAACCCTATTAGGGTTTTGATCTTTCAATCTAGGCCTTTGATCACTGTTCGAGCTCGGCCATTCAAAATCTTTGTGTGCCTATATAAGGTTTCCTCCTCTCATTTGGAGAGTGAGGTTTTTGAAATATTGTTGCAAGAAGGTCATTTTCAGATAATACATTACTTGTGTGTGCTTTTCTTAAGGCTTTGTAATCTCTTTTATTTGAATGATTAGCAAGGTTTTCAATTTCCTCAACACAATTGTTTAGATTTTATTTCTTGTATTTTAGACAAATGCAAGATCTGATAAGTATTGATTTGTGGTGAATGTATACTTAACTTCTGATCATAAGCACATCCCTCGAAGATCGCATCTGGCTTTGTGTAGTTGTCCTAAGTGAGGCGAAGCAAAGTGTGGTTATCGAGTTCACCTAGTCAATACCATCTCTTGAATTCCTAGGAATAGATTAGAACTTCTAAACCCTTGTCTCCTTTTTAGTTTTTCATGATCCAAGTCCCAAATGATAGAGCTTCATTGTCTAAACCTTCATTGTGAATTGAAAGAGCCAAACGTAATTACCTTTGTGTATAATCAGCATATCACAACGCCCATTGAGCTTATCCATATGTCAAGACCTGACAAAAGAAACCTTGGAATTGCCATATGATCTTCTCGCAATCTTAGCATAAGTGGTGATTTTTCAAGAGAGGATAGAGTGTCTTTGGACATTTTATTCCGAGTTTGGTAAATGCTAAAGCGTACACCAACAAGAATTGGCGCTAGAAGGAGGGCTGAACATTTGGTCGTTTATTTTCACAAGTGGAGAAATTCAGCTGGAGAGAACTATTAGAATAATAATTTCTTATATTGTTAATGGTCAACTTAGGTTGTTAGATGTCATTAATGTATCTACAGTATTAGGTAGATAGAGGTAGGTAATATCATTAATTTCTACAGTGTTTTGTATTTCTATAAATTGTAATCTTTACCAGTTAATATGAACTAAGATATTTTACCAGTGAATCTGATTTTCACAAGAACCGGTATGAACTTTGAAATGCCAAATTAGAGATATGTTAGATCTCTTCTATGTCAAAAAATCCAAAAAAAAAAATCTAAAAATTAGAAAATCAAAAAATTAAAAAAGGATTTCTGAATGGATGGGCGACTGTTTCATATTTCTTGCTATCAGGACAGTCTCCTTGTGGACATCACTCAGATTTAGGAAAATTTGAATGCGCAACTGCACCCCAGGAATTTATCACGATTTGCCGTACCAAGGAGGTACCGGATTCATGAAACGACGAAGCATGATGAGATGAATTGCTTGACATGCTTGTCAAGGATAGAATTGGTTCTACTAGGAAATTTTTTCTTTTGGGATGTTCCAAAACCAGAATTGTGCATAAAGCCTGACAATGAGGGCAATGGAAATAATCCTTTCTCAAGGTTCGTACTTAAAATTCAAAATCAGATAGAACAAGGTAATGTTCACTTGAAGGGCGTGTTGCTTCCTCGCTGGTGACAGATTTACAATGAACCACATTCAGAATTCACTTGTTCTATACGTGAAGAGGCCATCAACCAAGCTAGATGTCACTTGGGATTATCAGAATTGCCAAGGAAATGCATTTGGAACGAGCATCTTAGTCCTGTATCAAGAGAACAAAGCACTGCAACATTATCAGGCTGTGAAGGAAGAAGATTGGAAGAAGATAATATAATGGAATAGAACAAGGTAATGTTCACTTGAAGGGCGTGTTGCTTCCTCGTTGGTGACGGATTCACAATGAACCACATTCAGAATTCACTTGTTCTATATGTGAAGAGGCCATCAACCAAGCTAGATGTCACTTGGGATTATCAGAATTGCCAAGGAAATGCATTTGGAACGAGCATCTTAGTCCTGTATCAAGAGAACAAAGCACTGCAACATTATCAGGCTGTGAAGGAAGAAGATTGGAAGAAGATCATATAATGGAATTAAGCATTCAAGTAGATGAAGATTGTTCACACATCACACTAGATCGAGAAGCCATTGAAATAAAGATCAAAGAAGCAATGAAATACATCCTAGCAAGGAGAACCACCCAAGGCAGCTGTCAGCATATGGAAGCGAATGAATATATAGAATTGCAAGTTATTGAGGATTGTCAAGAACCAAAAATGGAAGACTTAGCTCAAAGTAGAGATGGTGTTAGAGGTTTCAGTGCACTTCAAGAAGGAATAGTCCTTGATAAGGAAGTTCAATCATGCATGAACAAGATGGAAGAAATGATAAGTGGCTTAAGGCAAGATGGAATGTTTGGCGATCAGTGGGCTACCAAGATGGAAGCAAAATATGAAATGCATTTAGCGTCGGCGCTTGATCCAATGGTCACAATCATGGAGGAATTGCTAGATGAAATTGAAACTAATGGAACGCTACTTGATGAACAAGTAACTGTGACAGAGACAAAAGATGAAGAACAGTTCGAGTTGGGGCTTGATCCACTGTTAGGGATTCGAAAGGAGCTAGCGCATGAAATGCTCCAAATTTCCAAATTCCCTTTTGAATCTAATTCCCTCCACACTCCACCCAGTTTGGATCATGACATTGATCTGCATGTCTTAGATGCAAGGTCTTTCATTGCGAGCTTCAAAACACATTAGAAACCAAATTGACATTATAACACATCATTAGTGACAATTCATCCAAATTCATAGTAATTCTACCCTTATAACATTAAAGTTAAAAGTAAAGACCATTCAGAATTGGAGTGAAATACTAAACAAAATTTGGGGATGTAACAAAATCTATCACAAACTTAGTCTTTAGACTATAGCAGATCGTTGTAGAACCTAGAGGTAGTGCTGGATTCGGTCTGGGGCTGGAAATATCTTCATGTTGGCAGTAGTGAATGGATGGATTGGTTGATCTGGATGATCATAATTGTCTTTTGAAAATTTAGTGAATTTTATCCTTGGTCTGCTTGGTAAATCATGGTGGTTGGCAAGTTTTGGAGGTACTATTTTGTTGCCCCCATAGGTGCATATTATGTCCAGGTGCTTTAACAACCATTTGTGAAGAAACGGCTTAAATGGGAGGGATAGTTAAGGGTAGTTGTAAGTTAAAAGCATTGTAAAGCTGAGAAATTTCTGGTTCAGGGAAATCTTTTAGTAGTCGGTTGAAAATGTTTGGATGAACACACATAGCCAGGTGGTTGAGAGATCAATCATTTTGTGAGAGGATTCTCAAGTAGAGTTAAATGGAAAAGAGGTTAAGAAGTAGAAGAATGTTTCAAGCTGATGCTTTTGGTCGCTTATGGAACTGTCTCAACAATTTCAACTGTGGACAAATTCATCAAGATGACAACAGAATTTAGCTGATAGTTTTGGGCCTTGGCCATTGTCAAATTTGTGTCATATAGGACAAAAATTCAAAATTTTGATGTATGCACATATTTCAAAGACATCTGAGGACGTCCCCATGCATGTCTCATAATTTTATCCTTTGGGTGCCTTAATAACTTGCAATTTGAAAATCTTACCAGAAATCAGATGTATTAACTATTGGGGCACCTTATTCAAGGTGTATTAGTTGACAAACCAAAAAAATTAACATCGGATGCATTTGCAATAATCTGATCCAATATTAGGTGGAAGTGGCTACGCGAATATGACATTTTAGCCCATCAAGGAGAGACCATGTGCTATGATTTCAAAGTGGCAAATGGTAAAGCTACATGAAGACAAGAATGATCTACCCATTATCATGAATATCAAGCTTCAAAATTTGTACGTTTTCATCAAACAGTGCACCAACAAGTCAAATGACACCAAGTGGATATCACATATAAACCATTATTGAAGAGATATTTGCTGGGCTACCACTAGATAGAGAAATAGATAATCAAATAGAGCTGAAGCCAAACAAATTTTACCCTCTTACATCAACAACAGCTAACCTGGAGTCTTCTGCAGTTAGACATGCGAAGCTGAACTGCATTAGAAAAGGTTCATTGGAAGCTGTTGAAAGTTTAAACAACGCAGAACTAAACTAAGGTCGACATACAAGCAAAAATATGAATTACAGGCCATCCAATTAATTGTGGGCACAACTAGGGATTCAGAATGTTTCTCTCTCACGATGAGCACTGTTACTGCCACATCTGATTCTCAGATTCTTCCTTGTCCAGACTATATGTCCACTTATAATATTGTTTTCAGAAAAGATAATTATTCATAAAGGGCACAGACAGAGTAAGTCTTTTTTTTTTTCTTGAGAGCAATTAAATAATTGTGATACTGTTGACACTTGAGAGAGATGTGGGCTATGGATTTTCTCCTGGTGTCATCTTTCTTTTCATTTGCAGTATGAAGGCATGGATATGTGATTTGGCAGTCACTTATATAAGCTTCTCTGAGAAGCTCTTAACTTGTTTTTCTATTTTGTGTTTCTTTGCATAGCTGACTCTAGGATGGTTCTCAGTCAGTCACTGACAACATCTTCTTCTAAGGAGATTTTTGAACTTACATTGTTTTTCTTGATAAACATCAATTAATTATTTAGAAAAGTATTCATACATAACCTGACTTAGTTCAATGTTGACAGGTGCTAAGCAGAAAGCTTTATCTACCAGCTAAAGCTGCAGCACAGTTAAGTTTTGCCTAAAGCCTTAGCTTGGTTCGTCCTAAAATAAGCCTGTAGATAATGACAAGTGGAAGTAAATAAATGCATTTTTTGGTTTTTGTCTTATTGTGTGGTGTACATAATGGCTGTAATTATATGTTAAAAGTTGGTGTAAAGTTATCTCATTAATGATCATCTTAATAGTCAGAGTTGTTATGTCCAATAACTTTTAGAGTGTGTGTGCATATAACATGCAAAAAACATAGCTACTCTCGCACTTATAATCACTGCAACAAAATTTCCTTTCAAAAGATTTATATAAATAATAGATAGGAACTCCTTGCATTTTGCTATCTGTGTTTGATATGATGGAATTTGTTTTGCTTTATTTTATTTCTCTTTGGACAGGCTAACTTGGAAGAAATGTTTTCGATTCGCTGGAAATCTTTAAGGAATATTTGTACTAATCTTGTAATATTTTCTTGTATACACATGTTATGCTTTTTTTTTTTTTAATCTTTGAGTCTATTAAGTTAATAGATCTTTCACAGAAGCAAAATATTTTCTGGTTATTTGCAGGTTCTGTTGTCACTATTGAAATTTCTTCTTTTGCCTAGTATTACCTTCTAACCTGTGGAGTACACTCAAATTTGTTTAAATTCATTAGTAGGGGTTCTTTAGGGGGCCCCACACAAGAAAAACTTTCACTAATAAAAGACCTAATGCTCAACAAGGAGACCGCATACAGAAGATATAAAAAAATTTAGAAGGATATATCCCACAGATCACCATACAAAACCAATCCAGTTGCAGATAAACCTGAGACAAGAGAGGCACACCAACAAACAACTGCCATCCAAAATTTAGCTGACTACCATACTAACGGCAGCCAAAAAACACGATATGGAGATTAGTAGACTCCCACAACTTCCTAATCTACAACCTGCATCTAAGCCCCATCTTGCCAAATCCTGCATTGCCACTGATTCTGCTCCAAATCTTTCTATTGAAGATGAACCTGGGGTCAAAATATCTAAAGAAGGGAATTCATTCTTATGGAAGAGCTCCTGTTATTTTTCACCCTAACTAGCTTTTTTGCATTGAAGAATGGGACTGTAAATGTATGGGAAGCCTCCAAATGACCCTTCTTGTGTGTTGTCCAACACCTTACCCAAATATGCAGAATAGTCCTTCAACACACTAAGCTCTTGGAAGATAAGCGATTGCTTTAAACCAAACACATTTTTTGTCAACTACAGAATCCCCCATGAAGCAATCTTACCCTTAATCTTGAAATTATCTAGACTTGCACTGAAGATATCAGAATCCCCAAATTGGAGGGGGAGCAAAAATCACAGCAACCAAACAGGATGAGCTGAACCATGCACAACTTTTGAAACTTTCAAAATAAATTGTCCCTAATGGAGGCCTTGGAATGGGGAGGGTCTGAACACCTATCTTGGAGTGACCAAGGACAGCTTTCTTGACATCTAGAGCAGCCTCACCCTAGCAGTTAAAAATGGAAATTAATCATTTGATAGAGATCTGTCGATGAAGATAGGGATCTTGTGATTTCATGGGAATCCTGTCTATCACGGTGATGCAAAAAAAGCACCCACTATAACAACACACCTTGCCATAGAGCTCTACATATTAGTTACCAAACCTACTAGAATATAAAGTGAAAGCTAACAAAACATTAAGAAAAATATGGTTGCACACGAGCCTTTAGAAAAGCAGAGTCAACTTCACTTAGGTTGCATGCAAGCCATTTATTTCATACCTCTTCTTCACCCTAGAGCATGATTCTTCATTAATCAAACACACACTAACATGGAGAGTAGGCCACATGTCCTCAACTATATAACAAAACCTAATTAGGGGGGCTCAAAATGCAAGTATTCCTCTAGTCTTGATGAGGAAGTAGAATGATCATTGAAGAGAGCTGCTAGAGGATCTTGGCCTGCACCTTAATTGGCGAACAGATCTATCATTGAGTTTTCTTTACAACAACAATGGGGAAACACAATTTCCTTGAATGGTTTACAAAGGCTAAGAGCTTCCTTTAAATAACTTTTGAGTTTCTGATTGGGGCATGCACCTTTAGAAGCTCGTTGAGTACCACTGAAGAACCACATTCAATCACCATCTGAACTCTTAAGCAAGAAGCAAGTCCTGTTCCAATACAACTTGATAGGAAATATGCTAACACTTTCCTATTTAATCCTACGAGGAGAGAGTTACAAATTATCTAATCTATAAAAATTTCAGCAATGTTCTAGCATAGTAACAACAATAAAAAAGTGAACAAGAATAGAAAATAGAAGAAGAAGAGGAATGTAAACTACCATAAAAGAAAGTGACACTAAGATACCCTGGAAAAACCCTATAAAGAGAAAACCCTCATCTCCAAAGCAGAAAAACCAATGTATTATCAGCAACTACAAGTCACAATACAATATTAAGTTTCGAGCTTTATAGGAGATCGACACTTTCAATCTTGAAGGAATTCTGACAGCAGAATCCTACACAAAATTGGACATAATTGCTTTATCCCAAGTCCTCAATATAGGCCAAGGAGACATAAGAAATCATGGGCTCCAAACCATGATCCAGAGGCAAGTCAAGGTGGTCCACATTCAATCCATGTGCCCCACCTATATGTGTAACACTCTTCACAAATAGAATATAACTCCCAATTGGCTGGTTTGACTCCCAAGAGCCAAGTGTGGTCAAAGTAACTCCTAAGCACTTTGTGTAGGTGTAGTTATTATCACTTACACAAGTCTTACATTAAAAATTGCCAATCAAACATGCTAGTCATAGTCAACTAAGTAGTCCTCCAACTCAATGACTTCTTACAATCTAAGTTAACGATTCGGGTACGGATATGGAATCTGGTACGGGTACGGGTACATCCGTACATATATATGTATATATATATATATATTATATATGTTCAAACATCAAAATTATAAAATATAATTATATAATTTATAAACTATCACTACCGTTATTGATTATTATAATGATACAATCCATACAAATATGAAATATACAATGTGACTTTCCATATATAAATGATAAATTATAAATTATAAATCCATAATTGCCAATGCCAATGCCTTGGTCCGCCCGTGTCCGCCTAGGTTCCCCGTGGATTCCTCCTAGGTCTTTTCGAGGTGGCTGGGTCCTCTGTGGGTCCTGCCACGTAGGACCCACAGAGGACCTAGCCACCTGGGAAGGACCTGGGAGGAATCCACTCTGAATCAGGCTTGGACCAGGACTGAGGTAGAATCAGAATCAGGACCCAGGGTTTTCTGAGAGGAATCGGTATCTTAGCTTACAATCATATTAAGATCAATGACAAATGGCAGAGAGTGCCACATATAAGATTCCATCCAAGTAGGATGACCTTTTCCATGTGGGTACATTATTTATAATATTACAAATACTAAATTTTTGTTCCTAGACCTATGACATGTAAAGGGCTATTCAACATAGTTAATTAAATGCTAGGGGTTTATCCCCATAGCCATCCTACACTTTTGAACTTCTTTGTGCTTATAAGATCATCAATGCATTTGCAACATTCACCTATGTATCTACCTTCTTGACCATAACTCTCTATGTCACAAACAAAGTGATACTACATATCAATGTGCTTCATTTGCACATGAAAGGTAGGATTCTTAGTCAAGTTAGTGATTCTCTAGATTACCACTATATCATGCTTCAACTCAATGCTCAAACATAATCTTCAAAGCTAGATTGCTTTAGTGTTGAAAAACTCGGACTCGGCTAAAAACTCGGCAAGGCCCGAAAACGTGACTCAGGAAAAATTCAGCGAAAACGCGGCAAAAAAGTCGACAGCTTAAAAAATTGCTTAAATTTTATTAGAAGCGCATTCTTTTTGCAAAATTCAATGAGGAGATGCATCCACTGAGTCAATAAATGAGTACATAAAAGAAACAAGCTGAGTCTAGTTATATTTGATTGATTTAAATGCAAATTGGGTACAAAATGGCATCCTCATGTGGAATGTTGATGGCTGATAGTCTGAAACAAAATGAAAATAACAAATTGTTTTTCTAAAGCTAAAAGTATAATACATCAAAAATTTTTACAACTTCCTCTTCCTAGCTCTAGTAAAAACTAGGGGAGAGGTAGAAGTAGATGGTCTAGTCCCAGGAGTCTGCTGTGGCTCCTCCACCTCGCCAAAATGAGGTTGAGGGTAGCATCCCTGGTGAGGGCCTAAGGGTGAGAGAGAGAGAGAGAGGTAGAGAGATAGGTCTAGATCTTGGGGAGAGAGGAGAGAGATATGTCAAAATGAGAGAAACAATCAAATACAATGTGCACCTTCCTCTTTCCCCTTCTAATGTAACTCAATTTGTCAGGCGTCGAACTAAAAGGTGCTACAGTATAAAAATGATGATGAATTGTTTCTTCAACATAGTCTTTTTGGATCTCAAATGCTCCTCTTCTCCTCTCCTCTCCTATTTTGGTGTTTAGCACTATTTTGGTCAAGATTGGACCAAAAAAAAGTGAAGGAAAAACTCCCTTTTAATGTTATTTTTACCTCTCTAGCAGCCCCCTAGTGGACTTGAGAGTCCATGCCCAAAAATCAGGAGTCTGAATCTGGGACTTGGAGAGTCCTAGGGGGAGACTCAAACGAGTACTCCCAGAATTCTTCTAGACTCGCCTCAGGAGTCAATGGCAAGTGGACTCAGCTAGAGATAGGACTCGAGTCTAGAGAATTCTGGAGAGTCCTCAAACTATGCATTGAACTAACCTCTTCATCAAGTTTTAGTTTAGCCTTAAGTGCAGTCTCATAATCATTGATCTTTGGCTTCACTTGTAACAATTTTTTTTTAACTTCAAGATGTGAAGAGCATAGAAGAAGATCCGATCTTCCTAAAGATCATATTTCTACTATTCTCTAGTTTTTGGATTCCAAAGCTTGTACCCTTTCACATCTCGTTATAACTGATGAATATACACTTCTTTGCATTGGAATCCAATTTGGATCTCTTCTCTTTAGGTACATGCATGTATGCTTCACAACCAAAAACCTAGGTATGTTGCAACAAAGGATTTTTTTCTTTACCAAGCCTCCTTAGGGGTTTTGTTGAGAAGAGTTGAAGTAGAAGATTTGTTAATCAAGTGACAATTGCTCACAACTTCAACCTAAGATTTTTGCTCCAAACTAGTGCCATTGAGCATGCTCGTAGATCTCTCCATCAATGTACTATTTAAATTCTTCGCAACTCCATTTTGCTAAGGGGTGTATGGAATCATCTTATGCCTCACAATACCATGTTTGTTCCAAAAACTATCAAACTTTGTCAAACATAACTCTTTACATATTCAAAATCTTGATCTTCCTTTTTACCTGGTTTTCACTAAGAGCCTTAAACTCTTTGAACTTCAAGAAGACCTTTGATTATGCATAAGGAAAAACACATTAATTCTTGAAGAAGTCATCATTGAAAATGTATATAATATTTGGATGTACCTTCTCATATAGGGATTTTCCTAGAGATGATACATCCATAGGACCAAATATATCACTATGAACCAAATCTACAATTACTATAGATCTAGTAGAGCTTGAATAATACTTAACCAAAGTTTATTTTCCATTTATACATTGTTCACAAAATTCAACGTCTAGGGAACAATCAATTAACTTGTCTACTAAATATTTTTATTTTCACGGTCTTTAGGCCTTTATCACCAATGTGGCTCATATGCTTGTGTTTTAACATGGTCTTCTCTATTGCAAGCTTTGATTCCAAGAACTAGGAATCTCATAATGAGTACATTTCATTGTGCTAATGGAATAGAGTGTTAAAATAAACTTGCTTAACCAAGATTATGGCCCCATGCATCATCTTGCATCTATAGTTGTTAAAAACCATTTACACACCAATATCATTCAACTTACTTATAGAAAGAAGGTTCCTTGCCAAAATTGAAATGTGTAGAACATTGGAGAGAGTTTTGGTCCTTTTGCTTCCAAATGTGAGCACGACTTTGCCTTGTCCAATGATCTTGAGAGAAGAGTTATCTTCCAAGTACACTTATTTTCCATCAAATCTCTCATATGAAAAGAGACTCTAGAACCACTCCCTATTAGGAGTAATATGAAAAGAGGCTCTAGAACCAATAACCATGTACACTCATGTGCATATGTGTAGCAAGGGATGCAACAAAGGCATCACTACCATTGTCATTAGATACTCTTGAGTCTAAATCATCATCTAACTCTTTCTTTGTCTTATTTTTTTTACAATCCTTTTAGATGTGTTTGATCTTTCTCCAAATCCAACATTTTACTTTGGATCAGCTAGGGCACTTAAATCTCTCCTTAGAGGTAGCATGCTCATCCTTTTTCTTGTTCTTGAAATGTATTGGTGTGAATGGGTCTTTTACCTAACTAGTTTTGCACTTAGGTATTTTTACACCTAGTTAGTTAGTTTACTTGGGACATATATTTTTTTGCCTCAAGTGATGCGATCATGACACTTGTCACAATCATATGTTGGCTCTTGTTTTACCCTCACATAAATATACAAGGGCCTTAATGCACATTTGCATTGTATTCATTTGTATCACTATTGACAATATATCATTCCTTCTTGCTTCTCTCTCTTGTGGAAGGTTCTTTAGTGTTGCAGAAGACTCTTGCTTCCATGAAGTTCTTTTGGAAACTTCAACATTGTATCAAGGAGGGGATTGTCTAGAGTTAGTTTATCTTTGGAAGATCCAAGATTGCAATTTTTTGTGCTCTCTTGAAAGTATGCTCTTCTATTGCATTCTAAGATGATCTGGAGAATAAGGATGGTTGAGAGATGGATAAGAATTTGGAGGGGTGCCCATTTGGGGCTTTGTACTGCAAGTTGTTTTTGGTGATTGGTGGAGTAGATCATAACCTAAGTTACCAGTTCGGGTTCGGATTCGGCAAATTTTTTTTCTTTCTTGGGTGCGGGTTCATCCGTACACACACACACACACACATATACATGTCATATATTATAAATATGTTCAAACATCAAAATTATAGATATATATGTTCATAGTTCAAACTTCAAACATACAAATATGAAACATACAATGTAACTTTTCCAAACAATGATACATAAATGATAACAGATAAATCATAAATTGTAATGTCCCCTTCTCCGTAGTGATTAGTTATGTTGGCCGTAGCCTAGTTTGGAGGCCCGTAGGCTAGTCGAGGGCAGAAATTAGGGTTTCCTATTTTCTAGGAGGATTCTTTGGTGTTTTCAGGGGCTATATGTGGGAGTTTGACAGTTTGGATTCTGGATTTCTTCTGGGTTTTTTAGAGAGCTTTAGGATGCTTCAACATGCATCTGCATAGGGTGACTTTTACAAGACTTACTATTTTTAGTAAGTGCGACAACTGCTCAAAATGTGGTTAAAATCACTTTGGAAACACTTACTATTTTTAACAGTGTGCTATTTTTAGTAAGTACTATTTTTAGCAGGATGTCAGCAGGCTTGTTCAGATGGCTATTTCCGGCAGGTCAGTTTGAGTTGTTGGTCTTCCCTCATTTTTTGGTTCTATTCTTGGCAAGGGTTCCTCATCTCAATTCAATGACTATTTCTGGCAAGGCAATTCTCTCAGCTTGTTTCCCCATATCCTTGGAGCTTGTTTTGGCAAGTTCAGTATTTGATGAAAAATGGTGTTTTAAATTAAATTATAACTTAAGGCAAAGGTTGGACGATTTATTTAAAAGGGGTTGCTTAAGTTATATTGATATATAAGTCATTTCCTTAATTATATATTGGGTGATTTATTGTTGTGGAGGGATTGTGAATTTGAATTTGAGCCCTCAAAATCTATAAATGAGAGTGTTGGGCTTCTCATTTGGTATGAAATGAATTTGCATCGTTATGCTGCCAAATTAGCGATTGAAAAATCTGAGCTTTGAAGTGTGGCTTCCTAGCTAAGTCTCAGTTTCGTACTTGCAAGATAGTACCTAGCTGTGTTCATGTATTCCCAGTGTTGTTGGTGAGTGAGTTGCAGATTGTGGAGTGTTTTGATTGAGATTGGAGTGTTTTCTGGTTGCTGGTCGTGGGACTACTGAAAGTGTATTTTACTCGCACCTCTTGGCCAGGCGATTCCATCATTTTGGGTACCGGCTCATCCTTCCTTCCTACCACTGGCGATGCATATTGTAAGTTTTTAGCATCTTATTTTGAGTGTGGATTTTTATATTGAAAATCGAACTTCCCAGGTTAGGTGTGGGGTTTAGTTAATGCATTGGGATGCATGCAAAATAAATATGGGTGTTTCGATGGCTTTCCTTGGGTTTGTTCTCATTGTGGCGGGTATAGCAATTGTTTAGAACAGATTTTGGGTGAATTGGGTGAGTAATGGGAGAGTTATGAGCGTTTTAGTGAATCCACAGGTTGCTGGTTTTGCAATTCCAGCCTGCAGATTTTTGATGTTAGCAGAAATTTCATGTTCTTAATTGGATGTTCAGCATTACTCTCTTCTCACATTATCTTGATTATTGTAAGGTTAAGTAGTAGTACTACTAACCAATTCTGCCTTGTAAATCTCACCCCGCTGAAAAGTGGAAGAGGCTGGCTTGCCGCCTATTTTCAAGTAAATTGTAATTCAGTCCTCCCACTGCATAAGTGGTTGAGTGATGTTTGATTGTAATGGTCCTCCCGCTGCATAAGCAGTTGAGTTGAGTTTGTTTTGTAATTTCAGTCCTCCCGTTGAAATATTGCGGTCAAGTGATTTGTGCCTTGTGTGTTTCTCTTGGCTGGTTCACCGCCAAGTTTCTTGCATTCCCGCTGGATAAGCGGAAGGGGCTGGCTTGCCGCTCAGTATTGTATTTCATTTCATCTTTCAGCAGTTTGAGATCTAACGATCCCCTATTCACCGTATGCTCTCACCTTCCCACATTGGGCACTTGGTGATCAGAAAGTGGAAGGGTTGCAATCTTCAGCAAGTTTTCAGTTTATGCTTTCTAACCTTAATGGGTTATTTGTTGTGGATGATTGTTATTGGCCTAAAAACAAAAAAAAATAACTGGGATATTACATAAATCCATAATTGCGAATGCCAATAAATAATCTGATATTCATATATCATAAATGTAATATCATATTCATAATTTGCAAAAAAGATAATATTCAAGTTTCAAGTTTCAAATTGATTCAAGTTTGTTTATACATTTTTGACTTTTTTGACCTATAATTTTCATGTTAGGTTATACTTTTTTTTTGACTTGTATGACCCGTGGGCCCTGTTTTTGGGAACCCACAGGCCTTGGTTCTCTCGGGTCCACCTGGGTTCTCCTTGGGTTCCACCCAGGTCCTGCCCAAGTGGCTGGGTTCTCTGTGGGTCCTACGTAGGACCCATAGAGAACCTAGCCACCTGGGCAGGACCCGCGTGGAACCTAGGGAGAACTAGGTTCGGACCAGAACCGGGCAAGAACCAAGACCCGGACCCAGCCTTTTTCCCCAAGAACCGGTATCTGAGATCATAACTGACCATTGTATCGAGAGCATCCAAAAAAATTGATTTGACATTTGTTGCTTCCGAATTGGACATTGGAGGCTAGATTTGTAGAGGCTTTTATTTCGGGTGGTGGCTGGAGGCTACATCTGCAGATCATAGCTATTTTTCGAGCAGCTTGGCTCAAATTAGACCCCACCATTGCATTTAGAAGTCTTGAAAACCTACAAATCAACATAAAGTTATTTGATTTTGGAGCAATTGGTAGACGAGGCATTTAATTTTTTTCCCCAAGGGTGCAATGCAACCTCCTTATGTAGTATTGTACAAGTTTGCATTTAAAAAAAATGTTTTAAATTTTTTATTTTAAATATTTTTGAAAATGGGCATATGTATTTCATAGCCTAGTGCATAAATTTTTAAATCAATTATTTTTGGGGAGTTGTATGGCTGCATACTTTGATACCCCTACCATGATAGGGAGGTGACATGGTGTGAGACCCCTTAAAGCCCCCACCACTTTTGTTGGGGCTGATGGGCCTCCAAACAACCCCTACAGGCCCTTTGAAAGATTGTGGAGCCACCACTGCTAACGTGCAACTCCTGCCTAGATCATGTACTACTCATGCCCCCCTGGGCTCTGTTAGTGTTGCACCACCACCGACTTCTTTGCGTAGGTTCAACTTAGCTCGGCCGCCGCTCAATTCAAGTGAATCACTTGGCCACCACAAGATTGCCCAATCAACACCTTTGTTGGTGGTGTAGCCCACTAGCTATTCACCAAACATTGAGGTGCCACTAGGGGCAAAGATCCCCCCTCCATTTGCAATTTGTTTTCAAATCTCAATCTTGACAGAGTTTTTCTCCATCATTTATTGCTCTTTTTTTGAGCATTTTTTTTGAAATGGAGAAAAAATTCTTGTACTTGGCAATGGTATGGATGGTATTTCTTTTGGATGCATTGTTTTTCAAAATTTTAGCTTTCTTAGTGACTTTGTTGTATAGTTTTTCTTTTTGGAAACTTTTTAAGGGCCATATCTTGCACCTATGGAATTTTTTTTGGGTCCATTTTTTTTAAAAGTGCATACCTTTTCATGTACTTTGTAGTGGTACCTTCTGTTTCTTCTTTTTATAGAGCAAAGTTGTATTTTCAACATGTGGTCCCTTTTTTGGACATTGTTAGCATATATTGAATGCATTATGTGATTTTTAAATGCACTGAAATAAAATGACACATTATATTTGTTTATTTGGGATTTTCCCACAACATATTGTGCCATTTTTGTACTCACAAAATTGTATAAAGTGCCATGGGGAGTTTACTATGTGCATCTTGTTTGCAATAACAATCTCGTCTACCTCTGTGCTTGTGTGCCTTGTCTTCATGGTTATATTCACGTTTCTCATCTTTTAGGGACAACTTTTGGAGAAGCTTCTTGTTCTCCTCATGTTTTCTCTCTTTTGTTGAGGAGTTCTTTCTTATAGCTTTTCTCCTTTTCTTTGTTTGTGAGAGACTATTTTGTGCTTGAGGTGAAGGAAGCTGCCCATGGGGTGGTCATTTTGAGTTCTTCTTCCTTCATTCCCTTTTGTACATGGGTTCCTCATAAGCTTAGTTGCTAGAACCCATCTTTGAGTGTGTTCTCTTGTCTTTCCTCCCTAAGTTGCACTTAAATGGGGTGTTGGTATGATGGGTCATTTTCCATTTTGGTTTTTCTCTTGAGATTTTTAAACACTTAGTTAAGTTTACTCAAGGTATTTACTTTTTGTCTTTAGTCATGTGATCATGACATTTGTCACAATAACATCTTGTCTCACCCTTCACTACATACTTAATTGTAGGGTTTGCTAGATTTCAAGGATGAAATTCGAAATCCGGCAATTTTCATGAAAATCTCAAAAAATCGTTTTAAGTTCGCCCCAAATTTGTATGAAAAAGGGCTTTGGAGGTTGTTTAATAAAATATATTTAAAAAATGCATTTTCAAATAAGTTTTTTTGAGTTGTTCACAATCTATTTCATTGTAACCCATGAGAGCAATCCAGAATAGTGCATACTCCATTCGAAACCCATGGGAGTGATTCTAGGACAGCGAATACTTCATTCAAAACCCATGGGAGTTATTCTAGGACAGCGAATACTTCATTCGAAACCTTAGAAATTGGATCCATCATGATCACGTCCTCTCGATTCGGTATCACGTCTAGACCTTCCCGTCTAGTATGTAATCGATGAATCTTTTTGTTCCCACCTAATGAATAAAACCCTAATACCTGCAGAAAGCTTTTGTGTTTTTATCTTCTTTATAAAACAATGGGAATTAGGAATTAATGGGGAATGGGTGGCTATTAAAAGAGGGCCTCTATTTTCTTTTTTTGATAAAATTTAATATATGAAAATACATCAATATTGTTTTATTTTGTTTTTATCTTCTTTAATATATTAAAATGTTATGCATTTAAATTAGTATTTTAAAATATATATTTTTATTTTTAATTATTAATGTATATAATATATAAAATTTAATAAATTTATTAAAGTTTATTTATATAGTAATTTTGTGGATTTATATATCTGTATTAGTTGAATTTAATGTCATTTGTTTTCTGAATTTTTTCCCTTCCCGAACTTCATCCGAATTTCATTGTGTTCCATCATTGAATCACCATCACCCATCTTTAGAGCATAGAATTTCTTTGTAGAAAATTATTGTTCACAAGGGAATTTGTCTGATACCCCAACTTATCCCAAAGCTTCTTGGTGATGGTCTCTCCTGAAACATTTAGGAGCACTGAATCTGCAAGGCAACGCTTAATGAGTCTCCTTGCCTTCTAATCAACTATGATCCAATTTTCGTCTTTAACTTTGGATGGATTTTGAGTCACAACTGCTAGCCACAAATCTCTATCAACAAGGAGATCCTCCATCCCGAACTTCCAAAGCTCAAAACTGATGACATTGAACCTCCGCACCACCATTCTAGAAGTGCTTGCTACGTCTACTTCCTCAAAAAAAGATCAACTACAACAAAATCCCACGTGGGCAAGGATCAATACAAAAATAGGCCCTACTCCTATAGATCTAACAAGCTAGCTTAACAGTGATACCAAATGAAAGGGAAGATGCAAACAATTTCTTACAAGCCTGGCCCTTTTTGATTGATACAAATTTCAACAACATTCTAGCATAGTAACACTAAAGAAATGAAGAAGAATAGAAGATAGAAGAAGAAGAATAATGGAAACAACCACAAGATCTACCTTGGGAAAACATTGCAAAGAAAAAATCCCAGCCTCTAAAGCACCAAAACCAACATATTATCAACAACTACTGGTTTCAATACAAAATCAAGCTTTGAGTTTCATAGGAGATCAACATTCTCAATCCTATAGGAATTCTAACAGCATAACCCTACATAAAACTGGACGTAAGTTCTGCAACCCAAGGCCTCAAAATATAGGCCAAGAAGACCCAATAAATTATGAACACTTTTTTAAAACCATGGGTTCAAAAATAGGAGCCAAAGAGTACTTAAGTTAGTCCACATTCAACCCATTTACCCCAACTTCAAGTGTAACTCGACAAATATAATGTAACTTCTGAATGAGCAGTTGGATTTCCAAGACTAAGTGGAGTCAAAGTAACTCCTATGGTCTCCATGTAGATGTAGTTATCACTAAATACACGTATAAATAGCTGGTCAAAGGTACTAGTTATAGTCTACCCAATAACCTCCCAATTCAATGACTTCTTTCAAATGTCATAGATTCATAAGACCAATGAAACATGGCAGAGAGTGCCAACTATGAAATTTCAAGTTTCTGTCCAAGTTGGAAGCCCTTTTTCATGTAGGCATGCAATCTACAATATTACAAATATTAAATAATTGTTAGACCTAGGACTTGCAAGGTGTACAACAAACCTAGTTTCCTAGTCCTACCACAACACTTTCACATTCTATCTCATTATTTGTACAATGATCCAAGATTAGGGATTCACCTTGACTAAAATCTACATCCTTGTAGTGAAGAATCATCCTAGCTCTGGTTATACTTGGAATACCTCTTGAGGACCCATTAAAATTCAGTTTGGTGAAACCAACGGAAGGTTTAAGCCAGACTGCTCCATCCTTATCTACTTGATTTTATTTTATGAAGACCTATTGTGACCTTTTCACACATCGCCCTATTGCAAATGGGGACCCCCACTTTTTTCACTTGTTAAGGTAGATGTTTTGCCTAGTTTCCTAGTTTTAGCCTTTGCTTATGAGAGGGTGTTGGTCAGAATGCTGAAAAGGATGTTAAATTGCAAGGAAATGATCCAAAGTGTGTTGCCCTGGCTTGTTAATTTATTTTTCTAAGTGTTGAATTTCAATTTTGCCTTAAAATGCGAGAAAATGATGAAAATGTTGCAAATTGGTGTGAGTTTTGTGCTAGTGTCAAAAGTCCCTATAGGAGTCGTTTTTCCACTCCTAGGGGGTAGAATATGTCAAAAATGCACAAAACCTTGATGGACTCCTATTTTCCACCCCTCAAATCTAGTTAAAATGTTAAAAGTCCCAATGAAAATAGAATTTTCACTACACGAATGTTAAAATTTGATAAGTTTGGGCATGTACAGTGTGAAAATCATCATAGTCCCGATGGAAGATGTGTTTCCCCCATGAAATTAAGGTGTAAAAGTGGATTGTCCCAATGGGAGGTGTTTTTCCACTGAACAATAAAGATGAAAATGGACTTTGTCCCTATGAAACATGATTTTTTGCTCCATTTTTTAGCAAAGAAGTGATTTTAATGATGAAAATGGTCTCAGTTCCAATGAGGTGCGTTTTTCCCCTCATGGATTGAGTTTGCAAGTGTTTTTTTGGGGAAATCCTGATGCACTTGGAATCTCCACTGAGGTTGTCCTGATGGAGGTCGTTTTTCCACCAGGCCTACAAGAGCGAAAATGTACAAGGAAAGTGAGTCCCGATGACCCACGTTTTTCCACCAGGAGGTAAATGACTAAGTTGAGTGCAAACTGAGCATCCAGATGAGGTTCGATTTTCCACCAAAGGGAAAATGATTGAAACAAAGTGAAATGTGGACGAATTTATGTGTCCCAATGGATGTTGATTCTCCACTGGGGACAAAATGAAGGAAAATGATTAAATTTACATGTCTAGATGGGTTTTGAATCTTCCCTAGAGGATATTATGATGGAATTTGAGAAGTTTTAATGGGAATTTTGAGTCCCGATGAAGGCGAATTTCCACTAGGGGGTATTTTGCATGAAATTGATCAAATTTGTTTGTCTAGATGACTATCGATTCTCCCTAGAGTGGATTTGTGAGGTAAAATGAGTTAAGTGATCAAATTTTGGTGTCCAGATGAGGGTCAATTTTCCCCTCAAAATTATAATTATCAAAGGGGATGAATTGAAATGAAAAATGTGTCCCTATGACACACGATTTTCCTCAGCTGATTGGAAATTGAATTTAAGTGAAATTTTTGAGGTAAATGTGTCCCAATTGACATTGATTTTCCCCACCATGTGCATTTAATGATCAAACAAGGTAAAAATGAGGCCAAGTGTAAGAGCAAATTTTCCACTTGGCTAGTAAGAGCAAATTTTTGTCCCACATTGGCTGTGTGGTGACTTTACAAGGCAAAAACATGAATAAAACACAGAGTCCAGCGATTTGTTTATTATTATTAGGTGACTGATTTGATAGTTGGAGAGTTGGAAGAGCAGGTTTGAAGTTTGCCATTGCTGGGAGAGTGTGATTTTGTGCCAAAGGCATCAAGTGCGCAATTATTGGAGTAGTCTGCTACAGCATAGAGGGCGCCATTGCTGGTCAAAGACACCATTATCAGATCTGAGACGTTTTTACCAGCCATTTTTTCAGCACATACATTGCTTCCAGCCATTGATTCAGGCAAAACGTGGTGACTTTCAGTTGAGTAAGGGCAGATCACTTCAACCATGAGGATGGCGCCATGAATGTGATCATTTCCAGCCATTGAAATACAAGTTGCAGAGGTGTATTCAGACATCAAACTCAGAAAATCAGACCTGAGAACAACATTACTAGCCACTATTTCAAGGGGAAATCACACCATTTCCAGCGAAGGGAACACAAATTACATTAGCAACATGAATTGCACAAGTAGAAGGATGACATGAATTCAGCTCATTTCTGACACATTTTCAGACATATTTTCAGACTTTTTATACTCGGGAATCAGACTTGGACAGCGAGCTGGGTTGCAACATTATTCAATTTTCTGAGTTGAGAGGGCATTTTCAGGCTTAAGGATCAAAATCAGACTTATCCTAAGTTTGAAAATCAGGTTTTTTGGGGACAAATTTTCCAGACTTTGATCAAATCTCTTGTATTTTCCAGAATTTGTGCTACCTAATGTTGAATTAACAATATTTCAAAGTAACAAATGATGAAGGATCAGCTCCAAGATGACTCTACAACCATATTGCAAGGACAACATCACAAATGCAAATGAGGATGATCAACATTTTAGGGATTGAAAGAGGATTTCAGGACGAGGATTTCCAAAGGCAAAGATGTGGACTAGATCAAACATGAAGAAGACTTCACCTTGATGGTGAACAAGTGATGGAAAGTAAGTTCAAGACATGAGCGCTAGGGATTCCACATTATGAAGTGGGAACTACATCAAGGAATCTCAATGTCCCAGAACGTTAAGGAGGAAGTAGTTCAAGGGATTCCCTAATATAAGGATGAAAGTATCACAAAGAATTCCAAGGCAAATTGATCAAATCTACGAGACGGGCCGAGGTGGCATCCCAGTCACCATTTGTCCAATCAAAGGGTATCGAGTCAATGTTCATTCAAGGAGGGAATAGGTGACATGTGGCACTACATCAAATATTATTTATCTTACCTACCCTCATCTCTCATTAGTAATTAGGGTTTTATCTTTTAATCTTGGCCATTCATCTTGAATCAATCTGAGCCGTTCATTGTAAATGAGACCTCTATATAAGGCTCAGTTCTCTCATTTGTAAAGGTTAATAGAAGAATGTTAGAAGAGTAGGAGAATAGTTGCTAAGGAATTAGGAATTAGAAGCTAGAGTAGGATAGGAGAAAAATAAATTGTTTCTAAGACTTGTAAATGAATATACTATTTTCATTGAAGATATGGTGAAATGTGTTGTTTCCACAAGTTGCATGGTTTCTACTTCTCATTTGCTTTTATGTTGATTAGATGAATGAAAGATTTTGTGGATGATTAATGGTGAAATTTGCATATCCATACTACTAGCAGTTTGCTGATTGTAAACTTGCCTTGTGTGGTCGACTGAAATCCTTATTCAAGCTTAACTTCAATTGCTATTCACACATTGATATGCATTCCTTGATGGTGTCTATGTTGTTGTTGGTAATTTGAACATCATATATTTACCTTAGCAGATTGCACTATCTTTGTGGAGTTGTTCATTGATGTCAAAGCAAACTCTAGTTGAGTTTCACCAAGTCATTCACTACTTACATTCCTAGGATTAGACTAGCTTCCTAAACCCTTCCCCTTTTGTCCTTTTTTTTTCAATTCAAGTTAGTTTAGAAGAGAAAGCATCACAAGATTGCAATATCAGATGATCAAGTTCCAGCAATGTCCAAGTATCCAAACATTCAATGCAAGTCCCCTTGTGATTCCAGCATTATCACATCAAACCATTGAGCTTATCCACGAGTATCCACGAGTCAAGACCTGACAGTAGAAACCTTGGAGTCTTCCAATTGATCACATAGGTTAGCATTTGGGGAGATTTTGTTCAAGAGAGGATAAGATACCTTGGTATTTTATTTTGTGTTTGAGGTGCATAAAAAACACATCAACAAGACCTTTGCCTTTCTATTTTATGATCTCTTACCTCTTGAATGGGGGAACCATCTCCTTGCAATTAATTACTTGGATGTTTTGCATGTCATGGATTGGCTTCTTCATGTTCTGTATATCTGTTTCTTACATTTCACATCTCAAGGGGGTTAGTAATAGAACTTTAGGCTTTGGTTACATTTGATACCAAAAATGCTTGTCTTTGCTTTATGCAGTAAAACAAATTTGAATATTTGAATCTGGAAGGTTATAAAATCTGGTAAACTGGGAAAATAAATATATTTAATTAATTGACATATAATCTGCTCTGTTTAATGCTGTTAGTGTCTCCTAAATTGAAATTCTTTTTTGTCTTTGTTTTTGTTTTTAAGAGAGTAAAAATATGTATAGTTAAAAAAGTGTTTACATAGTTACAACTCTAACTGGGTTGGAAACCAGATATCAAAACAATTTTAAAACTGATAAAAGTTGAATTGTGTATCAAGAACAGCTAAGTTAGGGAATAATATAAACTAGATTTATTTTATCTCTGGTTTGAAAAGGATAAACAAATCCAAAATCTCAAACCAGACTGGAGAGATATTGAGACATTGACTGACAACTAAATTGTGATAATTATTAACAGATCATTTTAGTGAAACTGACATTTGTACAAAATCAAACAGATTACAAGATAACTGCAATATAAGGAAAACATAACTATAACTAATGACTACTCAGTTCTTATTCAGGTCCTTCCCAAGCTTGATCAGACTCAGAATATTTTGGGATGGTAGAGCGTGCTTTGATTCTGGTCAAAAAAATAAACATATTCCATTTTAATTTCATCACGATTTTTTGATTCTGCATTCTTTACTGCTTTTCTTGTTTTATTGCATCTAATCTTTCCCAATCTAGTGAAGTTAATAGCTAATTATATAAAAGTAGCTGAAGTTTGCATCTTTCTTATGTTATTAGTGCTGCTTGCCTCTTAGTGGATCTCACTACAAGTATGGCTATATTTTTCTCAGCTTATTTAAGCTCTGCATCAGGGGTCTGTGTGGCTTGTTTCTACCGTGGTTTGCTGAATTGTGGTGGTTCTTTGCTCTTCTTCCATATTAATTGGGTCAATCTTAATTTTGCTTTCATTTAACATTCTTCAATATTAGTTTGCCATTATTGACCTAATAATATTTTTTCAAGAAAATTGAGGTTGGTTTTTTGATGGTTATCAAGTAATCACTGCTAGTTGTGTAAACCCATTCTATAATAAAGGGAAAGAGTGCTCCACCTCCCTACCTACAAAGCACAAATTGATAGATTTGATTTGAATTTTGATTTGTATATGGCTTGAAGCTTTTAAATATATTTTCCCCGCTGACTGTTGTTTGTTTTTCATGCTAGTAATTGCATAGCAAATTATTTACCATTTGCAACATCATATTTGACCTTCCATAGAGAGGAGCATAGCAACAAACTTCTTTAAATTATACACATCAAATTATTCAAGCAAATATTTAGGGTAAAGGCATGCAAAGGAGTTGACCTTATGCTTTTCTATGGTAGTATTAGGTATTCAGAATTCGGAGATAATTATCCGACTAATTGATTGGCAATTTACATATATTTAATCCAAACCGTAAAGTTGGAATTGCTAAGTGATTAAATTTTTCTTTATTTATTGGTTGAAAAATCTCCTGTTTTTCCTTTGCTTGAATTCAGAAGTTACTATCTACAGATAGACTAATATTCTGAAATATGTATCTCCATGCAGGGATGAGGAGCTCCCCCTTATTGTTGCTATCGATTTGCAGCCTATGGCTGCAATAGAAGGTGTGATTCAAGTCCAAGGAGACATTACAAGTGCCCGCACAGCTGATGTGGTAAACTAACAGTTTAAGTTCTATAAATACATTGCTGATAGCTTGAATTTAACACATGAGAGACCATTGGAAGACCAATTTCTTAAAATACTTCTTATGTTTCATCATTTCATGTTTTCTTCTGCAACAATGTTCCTTATGTATTATTGTTTTCTTAAGACTTATCTCTTCTTTATTGGCATATTTTGCAGATGTATTATACTTGAAATAAAGTTGCATACAACATTAAGAATTTGCACTAATACATTATAGTGGAAACTAACTGAACTTTACAGGTCATCAAACACTTCGATGGATGCAAAGCAGATTTAGTTGTATGTGATGGAGCTCCTGATGGTAAAGTGATAAGACTGTAATTTGTTCATAGCTGTTATAGTAGAGCTAGTGCTATAATTTTTATCCATCTGTCCATGGGAAATTGACCTACATTTGATTTCTCATTTAATGGATGATTCTTTTTATATGTACAGTTACTGGACTTCATGACATGGATGAGTTTGTACAAGCACAGCTGATTCTATCTGTAAGAATTTTTCTTTGGAAATGACATTTATAGCACATACATTTGGTGTCTCTTACTGAATAGAGTCTGGAATCTAGAATGTCTGTAGCAGATTTCGACAATATAAAATTTCTATATACGAATTTTCTGTGGTTGAGAGATTATAATGCTGAGATTTAAATAGGTGCAGTCCTCATCATTCTAGTTATTATGATAAATTGATAATGACTTCAAAAAGTCATGTTTTAGTTAGGAATCATATTTGTGTATAATATAGAGAATAATGGGTGATATGCAAAGAATGTCAGGCGGGATGCAGGAGGTATCAAGTAGAAGGATTTTGAATTCATGTATAAATAGATGGATGTCTAGTCTTTGATTGTAGTGGAAAACACTGCACTCATTCGTCCCTAGTGATTGTGTCCAATAATTCAATGTCTCTGTCTGTGATCCTTCATAGATTGAGGTCAATGAATATCTAGATTCTTTTTCACAGCTAGTCTAGGATAAGTTAATTGTGTTTATATTCTATGTTTACCTTTATCTGTGTCATTATGTATCACCTGGGAAGATGAGGTAACCAGGTTATCAGAGATCTTGTTGAAAGCTGAAAGCCTACAATTGAGAACAATTTATTGTTGTGAGCCTTTTGAAAATGATTGTGCTTCCAAGGGACAGTGAACTTGTAATATTTTCCAAATAGGGATAATGGAAAAACAACAATATCTCCAAATTTTTGTGATAGAAAATTCTGGAATTTTATTTGCAAATAGATAAACCTTCAACAAATTCAGATCTACTCAGAATATTTTTCTGATTTTTTTTTTAATTAATAGAAATTTCTGAATATGAAAAAGTTACACAAAACACACTAAAACTGCCCAGAAATTTCAGAAACAGCTTCATTATTTTTCTTATTTTTTTTCTGAAATGAATGTAACCAGTAGTATACAGTTTAATGCCCAAATACCTCAGAAAATGCCTTCAAAACCCTATCGGCCCTTGCCAAAACCCTCAGTTAATCAGCGCTTGGTTTCACAGTGATTTCCCACTTGTACTTACTGACATTAGCCTCAAAGATGCTCAGGAACATGCAGGAATACTGCCGTTGGTTGTCCAAATCTGATTCTGATTCCTCTGAATTACTCCTCCAAAACTTGATAAGAATAGGCAGCTCTGAAAATGATGTGCTAGGGCATCACAGACCAAAGCCCCTCCACTGAAACATAATCTAGTGACTAGGGGGAGCCTGTATGTCTCTTCGAAAACATGGTTACTCAAGGGTTTGAAGCCTCAAGCCAAGAAATTGCAGCAGCAATAGAGAAAAATATAATCATATAATGAGCTCTAGGAGAAACCTAACATGTTATATAATGACTCCCAAAAGAATGATCTTAATATCAGCCATAGATTCATTGAAAGCCCAATTCAATGCTCAAAATAAAACCCTTGAAAATGAGCCAATAGGCTCCTTATTTTCCAATGCCCCCTTTGCCCCCTTTTCGCACATGTTTAATAGAAATCACTTAAAGTATATGTCTCTTAAGTCATTATACTCAAAAGGGGAAATAATAAATCTTTAGGCTAAGAGTCACTTAAGTTGCATAAAATGATGTGCCCACAAGATCACCTAGTTGCATAAGAGGACATGCCCGCAACTTAAGAATAGAATAGAGAGCAAGCCACAGACTCTTATTTAATGATGCACTAAGTCCTCTCCCTCTTGGGTAATCCAAGGGAGGGACAGCCAATGCATAGTTAAGCCTCATGGCTTGAGTTGGGGACATTACAAAACTTGTCTACATGAAAAGGTGTCTTCAGCCAAGGGCTATACATCTATTTGCAACATTCTCAGTGTTGTGAATTTCAATTAGTGGCTATTGTTAGGACAACGTAATTGCTATAGCAGTTCTATGTTGCTCTATTGAAGGATAATATCCATCCATATTTTGACAGTCAAGGAAAAATATTATCATGAGTTGGCATTAAGTATTTAGATATTCTACAAGGAAACCCGGGGACACATCCCTGAAATTTTTAGACATGTCCTTGTTTCTAGGATGTTTTGGGGATTGGGGGATGCCTAGGGACGTCCCTTGGCTATCCCCAAAAATATGAAAATGACAGGAAACGTCTTCAAAATGTGGGGACGTGGCAGGAGATTGGAGGGGACGGCTGGCCGGCTGGCCATCGCCAGGACGGTTAGGGGATGTCACAGACGTCCCCGGCCGTCTCCTTCAAAATGTCACATTTTTAAAACGATAAACACTTGGAAATTAAAAAAACATTCTAATATTCTTTCTTTGTGGGCCTCCACCCTCAATTTGCTCTACATGAGGATTTTAATCGTTTAGATGTATTGTTCATGGTTAGTTATGATGTGTATATGAGGGTTCGATATTTATCTCAATAAGTAGTGCTCAGATATGTTGTTATATCAATTGTATTTTCTCATATTAAAATCTCTAAGTTTATATCAGCCCCACAAATGATTCAGATCAGCTATCATTGTTGATTATTCTGAGCATTTGAAGGTTCCTAAATTCATATCAGTATCGTTGATTGTTGGATCCACTGTTCATGGTTGGATACTTGGATTGATATAGTTTCCTAAGTTTGTTGCTGCTACTTTTACTATTTATCAACATTTATTTCATTAGGGTTTCTTCATCATCTCAACTTGTGCACATTAAGAAAAGTGCATATTTCCTAAGGTTGTTCAATTGGGGACATTACAGACTTGGAGAGTTCTATAACGCTACCAATCATCAAATGTGTTTGTGACCATTATCACTAAGAAGCATAAGGCACAAACTGCAATATCAGTTTGTGTGATGTGGAGAAACAACAGGGCACAAATGCCATCAGAAACTGGATGAGTAACAAAACTTTTAGAAAGAATTATAAGTTTTATCAAATGCTGTAGTAGATTGGACAAGACCTAAAGTTCATAAGTGCATAAAGTTTCTCAAGTCATAAGCTTTATTAGAGACCCACACAAAAATTAGTATTACTGGATTGCAAGGGCTTTATCCGATTTCGATTCAGTGTTGAGAGATGCAGATTAGGGGCAGCAGTGTACATTCTTTTATTTTTTTATTTTCATATTTCAATTGAAAGTGAATCTTGTAGCCTTTGGGCATTTTGTTGTAAATTGTATACTATTTATAAATATCAGGTGCGGATACATGTTGACAATGAATTATGCGAGCAATTTGAATTAAGTTTGATGTTGTCACATTTGTTAATTTGTTTGACTTTGACTCTCATGTCAACTCTCAATTTAACATAAGTGTTATATATTAAGGTTCTCTATTGTATTTATTTATGCTTTATCCATGTTATCATATGAATATATGAAATTTTCCTATATATTTAAAATTTTCCTTAGTTTTTATATTGCTGTCCCCAAAAATGGCTCGAAAAATTGGGGACTTGGAAACACATCCCCCCGTCCTTCTGTCCCGGGAACTTGGGGTAAGATAGATATACTATCTTCTTTCTAGACCATCTAGGTCGCTATTATTAGAAAAATAGAAGCATATTAAGGTTCGATTTGTTGCAGATACTTTAATGGAAATATCATTATATGTAAAAGATATGTGATCAATAACATAAGTACTTCAGTTTTGAAACTAATCTTTACTTTCTGTGGGAGATCACCCCAACTCACAGTATGGGGCATTGAGACAAGACTAATGGCACGGGTAAGAGAGGTTGCCAAGCTTCCTCAAGGGTTGGGGGGTTCGTACCATCTCCCAATTGGATGTGTTATCCCTGTGTGATCTGGGCAAGAGCTTGTCATGCCAAGAGAGGTTCAATTTGGCAAAAGCCACCAAGGCCATCAAGCTCCTTTGATGTTGGGGCGGCTTGGTCAATATGGACAATGGGACATATGGCACCACCTTAATTAGCACAGAGCGGATAGTTCCCCCTGGTGGGTGTTTTGGTCAGGTGATGGTTTTGGGTCATAACAGTCCTCTTGCCGTGTTTTGTCTCTGCAGTTCAGTTGGGTAATGACAGCAATAGATCAATTGTCCTATGTCAGAAGCATAAATGTTGTACACCTGATATGTAGTAGCGGCCTAGATGGTCAATAAATCATGAATGTAGTCTGTCATTTTTGCTTGGTTGTACTGGTTCGGTGGTCTAGTCACTGCCATCCATGCAATCACTACAAATTGTATTTTGGTCAGTTCTGGATTTACTGCCATGTCTATCACTTTTGTAAAATTTCTGAATATAATATAGTGGAAGAGAGCTGTTACCCCCCATTTGGATTACTGACAAAAGAAAGATGCATGAAATAGATAGGTATTCCAATGGTGAAGTGTTTTTCTGAAAGGATTTTGAATTGAAAGGAGAAATGCTTTTGTTGCTCTGGTAGTATTTTAATATCTTCTAAGGCCTATGGCGAGTTTCAACATTTGTTCTCATTGTAATGGTTGCATGCAGTCTGTAGCAAGAAGTGGGGATTGCAGATGGATTCTGTTTTGCATGCTTCTAAATAAAATGTGGGAATTTCTTTTTTTCCTTCTTTGTATGCACATTTTTTTAATTTTTCTTACACATAATTTGTTGTTATTTGTAACCGTTTTTTCCATTCAGCTTTATATTTGAATCAATATTTTCATTGAGCCAATGTTTAATTCTGTAAATACTTATTTTTAATATAAATTGGAGCAATGGCAAGAGTTATATGGTGGCAGGCATGGAAATTAGCCCTTGTCTCTTGTTTAATATTCGAGGGTTGCAATTTCTTTTGTTCTAAGTACCGTATTTTCTGCTGTAAAGATTTAAATTTTTGTCTTTGTGCTTTTAAATTTTTGCTTCATAATGAACCTGTCTGTGTGATCAAGAGTTGTTTATTGACCTTAATCTAATCTTCATGTAGCTTAGAAAATCCATATCATAGATGTCGTAGACAATTCATCAGATGAAATTCAATCCAATGTATCAAGGCTTTAGGGTCTTGATCTCCTACAACAGTCAAGTGCCTAAATGCCCTCTACTTCTATGTCAGTCAAGTGCCTAAATCGCTTGGTCAACAAAATCCTCAATTTTTATTTATGTTTTTGAGTACTTTGTATGAATATGAAATGTATTGTGGTTCCAATAATTTTTCATTTGCTTGTGATGATTCAACACTTGTAAGCTTTGTCATATTGCAGGCTCTGACAATTGTAAGTCATGTGCTGAGGGTTGGTGGAAAGTTTATTGCAAAAATATTTCGTGGTAAAGATACTAGCCTTTTGTATTGCCAGGTATGTCATTTAAAATTTTAATGCATTTATGGTTCATATAATTTATTGAAACAAATTAATGGATTGGTAGACCTGTATTTGAACAAAAGATAAAAAATATGGAAATGGAAATTATTTAGACATAATCTTTTGCTAATAATTATATTTAAGAGAAATCTTTTAGCTTTAGACATATGCTATACTTCATCCCTTATAAATAATCACACCATCATCTACCTATCATAAAATCTTTCTTAACAATTGGATTAGGGTAAGATGATTTGTTTCCTGAAAATCAAAATATGGGATCTATTACCCATATGACTATCTTTTTAGTTTTTCATTATAAATTTTAACAGCTGCATGAGCTATACCAGAAAGTTGATGACCATTTGCACCAGTCACAACTCAGCAGAACAGAGATTTTTGTGCAGATATGTTAAGACAGGTGAATTGTTAGATGCTACTGGTTAGTTTATGGAAGTGAAGAATTATACAGGAATTGGTAAGCAAATTTCATTGAGAATAGTTTGAAAGTTATCCTATTTCAATGGATTTCAATCTTGAGGGAATCTGCAATAAAGCATTGAAGCCCGTCTGAATTTGGCTTCTTGATAGATCCCGCTTCTATTCTCTCTTTAATATTCATTTGAGTGCCTAGTGTACCTTGTGGGGCATGTTGTTAGTAGTTTTGATTGCCATTCACTAGAAGTAACTGAGACAGCTATTCATTTATTACAATTTGTTGCCCACTCATCATACGTAGTAAGATCATAGAGAAAAGAGATATTTTTGGTTCAAGGGCATGCCTAATTTTGTGATGATCCATCAAGAGTTGGTAAATCTCATGGTTTTTGAGCTGCAAATAAATACGGAAGGTATGGACATTGGGTCATAATGTAATGCCAAACAAAGACAACTATCATCTAGGAGCAATCAATATCGACACAATTGTTTTGTTCTAGCTGTATGGAACAAAATGGTTGTTGAGAAATGTGTATAGCGGCAAGGACTCCAGTGAAGGCCCAGACAGTGATACTTGATGATCTGCAGTTTTCCTCATTATTTTTTTCTTTGGGGTATTTGTTTACCCTTCTTGGCTATATGTACTAGTTTCTTGACCACTTATGTGGGTGGTCCCTTCTTGTTTCATACTTTTCTTTTGAGGGCCTTTCTAGGTTCTCTTTCTAGAACTTTTAATCGTGAACTGCTGTACTCTTGAGTCCCATTGACCTACTTTTGGTCATCTGTGGACATGAATTTTTGAATCCTATAAAAGCAAAAGCAATCAATTCCTTCATACTAATTTCAACTGAATATTCATGTTGCACAATTTTTTATCCTAAGTAGACTTCACTTTAAAGCATTTCACCTCCATCTTCTATAATTTATAGTTTCACTTTCTATCCTAGGGAGCATGACTATGTGTATCTATTGATAATTACTCTGCTTTTTTCACTTATTAAATAACAGATAGTTGAGAATGATTTATTTATTATCAATTATATTTCTATTTGATCTGGTCTACAAATGAAGCATTCCATGATCTGCTTGTATATTCAATTTCACTAAATATATTCAAATACTGAGGCCATTATTGTTGACCTTTGATGCTACAGCTTAAACTGTTTTTTTCTACTGTGACTTTCGCAAAACCAAAGAGCAGCCGCAATTCCAGTATAGGTAAGTATATCATATTTGAATGCCCAGCCAAGTAAAATTTAGATTATAGAGTGTAAATTGTAAATTTCCCAGAACATGAGAGATATCTACTTTAAAGATTTTTTGTTCTTATTATATTTGCATTTTTGGAATTGAATTGTGAATTTTTTAGAGCAAAATGTACTAGTAATGTCTTTAGCTACTTCAGGAAATTCACATTTTGAAAAAATGAGAAAATCAAGTTAATTTGTTGTGTTATACTTATGTTTCTGTAATGTATGTGCCTAGGTGTACTACACAAATCATTAATCATGCAATCAGTTATGTAAGGTATGATGGGTACAGCTAGCATATTTACCTAGGATACCCTGTACACAAGTCAAATATATACTCCAAAAAATCTGGACATTTCTCTTGTACTTGATTTATCCTTGCCTTTGGTGTCTTTTGTATATTGTGTTTTCAAATTTTATGCTCTATTCTGTCCAAGGTTCCATGGGTGGTGTGGGTGCATGCAACACATGGTGCAAATCTCCAAGACTTGGGTACTTGGGTGCGAGGGTGTAGGGATATGCAAGATGTAGACCCCCAAGAATATGAGTTAGCTTTAATGTCAAAACTAAAAACATGAAAATTGAAAGTAAAACTTGAAACATAAGATTTTTCTGAAATATGGTAAATTGGAAATTAAATACATTCTATTGTATTGATATTATTTATCAGCAATGGGCTCCATGAAATTAACACTGATGCTCTGCAAACATCATTTGAATTGTTCTATATAGTCTTTGAAGTGCAGCCTGATATTTTTATTGTTTCTCTTTGAAATACAACCTTCATCCATTTCTCATCCATGCTATCCCAAATTGATCTAATCTATGTATATACAGCCATAAAAATTGTGTGCCCTAACGCAAATAGAGTTTCATGACAGAAATCCCTGCGAGACTGAGTGGAGAGGCAGTTAACTGGGCATGGCCTTTTCATTGTAAAATTTAGAAATAAAAACTGTCATTGTTCCCCCATGCATAGTGATCATTTGTGTATTCCATTTTGACAACTGCAGTTAGTCCATGCATTCCTCACCATAGGCTTTGGAGAGGAATTTGTTAAGCTATATTTTAATAATATTCACCCTTAAAAAACATAACTTCAAGTTTTGATATTAGGTAAGGCTCAATCAAAATATGAAATTATTAGTCATTTTTAATTAAAAATGAAGACACCCTTAAGCCTTACCATGGAACACTTAATACTTAAGGGTCTACAGACAAAACTTACGATGGTCTACAAACAAAATGATATTAATACTATAATATCCATTGATGCTTAGTAATTGAAGCAATCGTTGCCAAATAGCAAATCTATCAGAAATTGTCAATCTTACTAGAAATGATATAAGATTTCCACAATACATAAAATTTTAGCAATCTGCAGTTTCTGGAATAGACTGCACAAATTTTTTGATCAAAAAATCGGCATAGTCTATTCCAGAAACTGCAGCTTGCTAAAATCTTATAAGAATTCAATTGCTTAAATCAATCTTCTTTCCTTTTTCATATAAAGAAATAAATGCCAGGGGAAAGTGGTCATTTCACATGGCTACCTGCATATCCTCTAAACAAAGTAAAAACTTCTTGAAGCTTCTGAAGAGACCCTTTGGCACCTTTGGATTATCTCAAAATGAATCACTATAAAACATTGCTGGATTGAGATAGTATGCAACAAAATGGAAGAAGCAATGCATTTTCTGGTCCCATCTGTCACCAGTGATATATTGGTATGTAGTATGTACTTCTCTCAGTCATTCTCCATTTTTCCTTGATAGTCTCTATGGACCTATGCATGGCCTCATACAAAGCCTATGAGGGATTTTCCCTCATTGATCAGTAACAAAACTTTGGCTAGCTACTCTGAAATCTGCACAATTTGTTGTGCATTTGCCTAAAAAATCTCATCAAAACATAGTCTGGAACAATCCTACAATCCAAATGATCAACAAAACTAGACCCAACCCTCTCACATAAAATGAACAATAGTTTTAAGTTCATCTTCAACAGACAAATAGTTTGCAACGTAAGGAAATGGGTAGCAAATCTCACCATTCCTAATCATGGGCTTTACTTTCCAATTTTGAAAGTGTGCAAGTGCTGAACACTTCATGTGGTTGTAGATAAATTTGTGACGATGCAGGCCCTCACCAATACTAATTTAAACCATGGAAGTTTGCCAATGCCTTTTAGTAAATCAAGATAGTGTGCCACACACGAACTCCAAAAACAGTGGGATACTTCTCCATCAAAAGTCTCCTCGTAGCAGGACAACCAACAACATTATTGGTAATAACATATATTAGGGCCCTACCTCAATGATCACCTCATCAAATAGAATAAAAATGCTTGCTCTACTTTCATCCTAACCAACACATATATGGATTTGAATAACACTATGCCAAGTTTGGATGCCACAAGGGAATTGGTGAGTACAGTTTCATAGTTTTTCACCCATCTACCATGATAGTGCAACCATTTCTTTGCTCAATCCTTGTGATGTTTGGCTAGGACATCACTCACATCCTATAATGCATCCCCAAACATGTTTGCCCTCAAAGTCTTATATGAGTGGGATTTGAACCTAATACTTGGAACTGCACTTGCATCCACCATAGGTTGTTAGTATGGAGACTTGAAAACATTGAAAGACAAGCTAGGATTGTTAAAAAAATTATTGGTGGCTTTTTTTGGCATGATTATGAACAATATTCTTGCACTTTATACTCTCTAAAGTTGGTTGTGCTCCTTGTGTAGTATGTGGTGCAAAGAAGACACTAATGTTTCCATCTGTTGTATTGGGTAACTATGATGTACAAGTAGTTGTACACTACGTTACTTGGGGACGTGTCCCCAGTTTTTTTTTTTCAGGCATCCTTGTCCCAAGGACGTCCTGGGGACAGGGGACTCCTAGGGGATGTCCCGATGAATTCTGCATATTGACAGTGAATTTTGACAATGAATTCTATAAGCAATTTGACTGACTCTCAATTTAACACAAATTTGGCATAAGAACTCTCCTAGTTCTTGTATGTTAAGGTTCTATAATGTATATGTGCATGCTTTATCCATGTTTTCGTATGAATATTTTAAATTTCCTTATATATTTTAATTTTCCCCATTTTTATATAGCTGTCCCCTTTGTCATCCCCTAGCCATCCCCAAAATTGGCCAAAAAATCATTGTCCCGGAAACGTGTACCCTCATCCCCTGTTGTCCCCGTCCCAAAAACTGGGGGTAACATAGGTTGTACATGAATTTAGTATATGATACTATAAAGGCTCAATCTTGTTTGAAGAATGAAATTTGGCCTTAGAAGATCTTGATCTAACTATTATCTTTGCCTAGGACAACGCCTAGCAAGGTTGAGGGATGATGCCTCTTGTGGGGGTTTGGGGGTAGGGCACCTAGCAAGGTCAAGGGGTAGCACCTCAAAAGTATTTGGTGGTAGTGCTCCTTGTGGGGTCCACACAAATTTTCATGGCACATGCCATTGTTGCACTCAATTGATGAAGACTTGGCTAATGCTCCTCTCACTCCTGCTATTGCTTTCACTTTTTCTACCCTACTCTCACTCTTGTAGCCTTTTTACTCTTGCAGCCTTGCTCAATGTTGTTGAACTTATATTGATTTGGAGTGAGGCTGGGATCTTAATTTGTTGCAATTTGTGAGTTTCTAGGGTGTGTGGGGGGTCCATAAAACATTAGGGTTAAGGTTAGTGGCCCAAATGGTAAAAAATGCCTGATTCTTTTAATAAAATGATTTATTTAGTTGTTTGACACAAGATGGTTTGAGAATTTTTGGTGCATTTGAGGGACATTGACAAGTCCCTTGGTTTGAAACTTTGAGGGATGTCTTGGCATATACTTGGAACTCCCAAAATAGGGGACATCTAGAAACATCCTTCCTTGTGGGAGATGTCATGGAAATGCCCTCTGACTGGCAGTGGTGATGGTGGAACATTGGGGGGATGTTTCCTCAAAGTCTTTGCATCTCGTGTACTTTGCTGTCTTATAAATGGTTGGATTTTTGGGTGGGGGGTGGGCACATTCTCATGGAACACTGAAAATGGAATTGAGTTGGGATAGTATATATTGAAAATTTTAAAAATCTGTAACCTTAATTGTAAACCCTAAAATGGTTAGGTTAGTAGTTATATTCTAGAATAATTAAATCCGTAAACCCTAAAATAATTGAAATTGCATGCAAAGTCCGAAGTTGCTGAAGACCTTGGTTGATTGACTTTGATCCATTGTGATGTTGCTTAGTCAAACTTTCAAATTGCCTCTGAATTTGCTATCAAAAAATTGAATCTTGTTTGTAAAAATGAGGGTCAAACTGAAAAAAAGAAGAGAAAAACACATTTTGAGGGTTCTACGTGCAGTGATTGTTGAAGATTGGCAGCATCGGTCATCACTTCCAACGTAAGGAAGACAAATATGTAAGTGGCCTAATTGACTAAGAGGGAGTGTTGATGCTATGATCGGATTCCTTCAGGCCGACATAGACAACATAAAGGTTGTGATAATATTGTGATAATATAATTAATTATATTTATTGTGATAATATTATTATATGATAATATAATTATATTATAATTATTATATTATTATGTGATAATATAAAATATTATAAAAATATATTGTATTATTATTATATTATATAATAATATAATAATTATTATATTGTTATTAATAATATAATTATTGGAGACCAACTTGAAAGAATGGTGACCCTTGGTGAAGGGGCACCACCGATAGGTATAAAGGAAGAATAAATCTTCCTCTCTAAATGCATTGATAAAAGAAATAATATACTCAAAATTTGTATACCTCAACTTAACATGGTATCAGAGCGGGTTCCTTCTATATAGCCTAACCGCTTGAAGGTAGATTCTGTGCTTTTGAGGGAGTTCAATCAACAGATTGCAGATGTCCAAACAGCTATGCGTGCGATTTGAGTCTTTCTAAATGGAAGAAGTTTTACATTCTCTGATTCAAACGAATGTAAAAATCAGGCCTGTTCACAAGTTCATACACAAGCCTGGGCGACCTACAAGCTGGTAGGACAGAACTCTGGCCAGACTTCTAGCTTATCCTTACCCTGGATCTGCTAGTATCTCAGACCCAGCAAGTGACGCAACTCAGTAGCAGATCAGGTCGGGATGAATTTAGCAGTGGAGTGGAGTTCGCATAAAGAATGAAGACAAGGGGCACGCGATTAAAGATATTGCTTGTGCCTGTAAACGCAAGCACATCGCCAAACATAAGACCAATTTGGGGGTCCCCTGTGGACCTCAAGATAACATGTGCATTGCCGTGACGTTTTGGTTAGTGGCTGTAGCTGTGTAAAGTTTCAGGTTTAAAGCAGAATAAAACTTTTTGTGAAGATTCATGTGAACATGATGGCAACCAACTGTGTAATCGCTGTCCTTGGGTCGTGAAGTTATACAATCAAAATCAAGCAACAGAGAGAACTCCAAGGACTCTTGAAGCATTGAGCTGTTTTAGAGTTTGCACACCGCAACCGGATACAGTCTTTACCTTGAGGAATTTAGACGAGGGTTGGAAGTGCTTGTTCGGGATCATTTCGATACCTGCATGACTCTTGCATCCTGCAGCTCTGCCCATGGTGGTGGAATTAATGGGCGACGGGATCGCATTAACCGCTTTCATGAGGACCATGATGATGATGGAGAGAAGGAAGGTGATCAGCTTTTGCGCAGAAGGCAGCATTCTCATCATCTGCGGCTGTTTAAAAGACAAAGCAAACAAATCCTCGGGAAAATTCCGCACGTTGCATGTTTGGCCTGAACGTTTCAATTTCTATTTGATTGATTTGAATTTTCAAAGCACAGTACACATTGAATATATCTCCAATTCGCTTCTTTCAAAATTAGAGAGAATAGATTTGAATTTCAATGTCTACGGTTCTGATGAAACATCTAAGGAGGTTTCGGAATGCTCAGAGTATGTCCCTGATACAGATTTAGATGTCCTGGTCGTATCCTCCAGCGATGATAGTGATGATGATGAATATCAAAGTGGTGAAAGTGATGGTGAATATCAAAGCGATGAAAGTGACAGAGAGACAAAGGAGGAATCAATTGAAAAGGAGGGAAACGGGAATGCCGAAACAAAGGAAGACCGATGAGTAAAGTATATTAATAAGCATATGATTATGGTATGAAGACATATTGGTCAAGTTGACAAGGAGAATCAATTATCATTTTCCAAACATATTATCTGTATGTTTGTTCTCTTATATGCCCAGTTTGGATCATGAAGAAAGGAATGTTTTCACACAGTGATTCTAACCCAGTCATGACTATATTGTCAGTCACCACTTGATCATTCACATCTCCATTGTCATCGAGGTAGCCACTAAGAGAAGGAAGAGATTAATGTCTTGCCCTTAAATATATTTTCTCATTATGACTGAAAAATATTAAAGACACAAATGTGTGTGTGCATTAAAACATATAATTAATATTTAAGGAATAGCGACAAGATTACAAACAGCGGTCTTGAAAACATGGTATCAGAGCCAGGTCCAGGCTAGGAGCCCCAAGCACACGAGAGGTGTGGCTTAAGGGGGGGTGTTGGTGTTGGAAATAAGCCACACCCGGACCGACGATGGACTGGTCCAAGAGGGGCCAGTAGCTCAGTGGTAGAGCACTCCAGCAGCGTATGGAAGGTCCTAGGTTCGAGTCAACGACTTCATAAGACAAGGGTGGTGGATTAGTGTAAGCAAGACAACGACTTCATAAAAAACTAACACAAACAAGCCTTAACGAATGAAGGGGTGTGATTAATGTCCATTTAAACATTATTAAGTAAACAAATGGAAGGTGGATTCTCTATAATGTGGCAATTAGTAAATAAAGTGTATCTTATTTTTATTAAGAAAGGTGTGATTATAAATAATTATTGTTTATTTAGAGTCACAATTGATGGATGAAAAGATACAACCTTTATTTGAAAGGTTATGGGAGAGTTTTATAAAGGAATTAAAATCATTGTTGAAAGTGTGTCGTGAGTGTGTGTGCATACATGTTAATACATTGTGAGAGCACACCAAAGGTTTTTTATGTAGAAGGATTATCAAAGCAGAGTTATGAGAGGAGAATAAGAAGGAATTAGTGCAGATTCCAGAGGAGATTATTGTGCTTATTTTGTGACAGTTTTGAGGAAGATACTATGGCAAATATGTGATCAGACTGGACGGACCAAGAAGCATAAGTGATTGGAATTGTTCCAGTTATATTGTATCCTTGTTCGTTGGAATTGAGTTTTCTTTATTGTGATGATATTGGAGTTGAAGAGCCATCCTAAACACATCGTGTGGGAGCTTATTCATTCTTTCGTGGACTATGGTTGCCGTGAGTAGTTAGTAAGTGGCCATCTCTGCAATTGGGGAAACTCTAGTTTTCCAATGGCATGTGCTCTATCTATCTTGGTGAGACTCCTTGTTGAACGATGTTCATTTGCTAAGTCGAGATTCATTCCTATGTGCCATGAGTTCTCCTTGTGATGAGGCATTTGGTTGGAGTTGGTCATCTGTTTTATATCTATTGCGAGTTTCACATTGGACGACAACACTTAACACTTCTGGTAAAGCAGTGTATGCTTCCGTGACAGAGGGAGCAGCTAGAGGATCTTCTTCAGTTGCCTTCTGAGGTTCTTGGTCATTTTGGTTCAGAGGGAGTGGACCATGTCGAGATGGTTTCTCTAGTGATCAGGAAATTATAGCATTCAGAAGACTTTGGTTCATGGGATAAAGTTTCATGATACTTGGTGAGCTTGGAGTGATGCAGACTCCAACTGTGCATTTCATGATAGATCAAAACATTTGGAGATCAAGTATCACAATGTTAGAGACATGGTGAAAAGGAATGCTATTCAGTTGAGATACATTAGTGCTTGATGAGCCCCCGTGAACATTATTGTGAGGTGACAATCTATCAATAGTGAACACTTGTACATCTGATCATTATCATAAGGTGATGATCTTACGATATTGATTGATCATACCATTATGATGGATATCATGCGACGTGATATCTATGGATATGTCATAATGGTTTATATCTCTAATAGTAATATCTATGGATATGCCATAATGGTGGATATCATGAGACTTGATATCCATGGATAAGCCATAATGGTGGATATCATGAGACGTGATACCCATGGATAAGCCATAATGGTGGATATTACATAAAGAGATATTCATGGTGGATTTCATGTGACGTGAAATCTGTGGACATGCCATATAGTAATATCTTTAGATATGCCATAATGGTGGATATCATGTGAAGTGATATTTATGGATAAGCCATAATGGTGGATATTACTTGAGGAAATCTCTATGGTGGATGTCATGTGAGGTGATATCCGTGGATATGCCATAATACTTAATATCACACTGAGATGATATTTTTCTCTTCCACATATGTATGTAGCCATTGTGGTCAAACATCACAGTGAGGTGATGTGATATCACAATGAGGTGATAAGCTTCCTGCTTGCTCATGAGTATAGTCATTGTGTTGGTCATCTCAATGAGGTGATATGTCTTGTTCAGTTGGAAGTATCCTCCCTAGCTGAGAGGGAGTGTTGAAGATTGGCAGTGTCGGTCATCACTTCCAACGTAAGGAAGACAAATATGTAAGTGGCCTAATCGGCCTAATCGACTAAGAGGGAGTGTTGATGCTATGGTCGGATTCCTTCAAGCCGACATAGACAACATAAAGGTTGTGATAATATTGTGATAATATAATTATATTATATTGTGATAATATAATATAATTATATTTATTGTGATGATATTATTATATGATAATATAATTATATTATAATTAATATATTATTATGAGATAATATAATTATATTATTATGTGATAATATAAAATATTATAAAAATATATTGTATAATTATTATATTATATAATAATGTAATAATTATTATATTGTTATTAATAATATAATTATTGGAGACCAACTTGAAAGAATGGTGACCCTTGGTGAAGGGGCACCACCGATAGGTATAAAGGAAGAATAAATCTTCCTCTCTAAATGCATTGATAAAAGAAATGATATACTCAGAATTTGTATACCTCAACTTAACAGTGATTTATGCATGATTAAATTTTGTCTTAAAAAATGTGCCTGAATTTGTTAAACAAATGCAGATCCAAGCTAACTTGGATTGTCATACTCTGTGAGCACTGATTTATTGTGATTTTTGCTTAAGTGGTTTGTACAATTTTTTAAGGGGTCAGCTGGAACAAGCATATAAATCAATCACTAGAAGTCTATTAAATGAGTAGCCGTATGAAGTACTTTTACAATTACAAAATATGAAGGATGGCTTGGTAGTTACAAGAGTGATTGCTTGCCTTCCATGGGTTCATATTCATTATTCACTTGTAGAACAAATGTGTTGAATTGAGCTTACATTGTTGAAGTTGTGATTTATTGGATACAATTGCTTAGTATTTGTGATTGACCATTTGTGTTGGAGCTGATGATAAAGCTAGTGGTGAAGGCAACTTTTATTTTGGATGCTATTGTGATAGTGTGAAATGATCAAAGTTCTAAATCCTTAGGGATCAATTTTCCCTCCTTGACAAGCAATAGTCGTCATTATGACAAGTTGTGAGAGGTGTGTACAGAATTCTGCAATTTCCCTTTATGAGGCACTTGGACAATATTGGCGACCTAGTAAAACAGAATTTTGTGATTTCTTGTGCATTTGATTTGTATGTTAGTGACTTGATTTGCTTCTGTTTGTAAACTGCAACTGGGATTGATTTCAATTGGTTGTAGTTCTGCTGCATCTGGAGTGCCCAACAAAGCTGGAAATTAATGGTGCAAGAGTTATGCATTGAAAACTAGATGTAGATGACCACAAGCTAGAAGAATAATCTCAAAGTCATAATCTCCAACTTTTATAGTGATAGTGTATGGACCTGATCAAAGAGGCAAAATCTTGTGGTAAGGTTGTGCATGTCTTTCCTTCTTAAAATGGATCCTTATCCAGTCAGAACCTTTAAACTAGTATACACCTGATGCTGATCATTGCACTGCTTGTACTTTGCATGGGCCTTTTGAAAGACTTTTTGTACTTGTTGAATGTGTTTAAATATGTTAAATAAATTTAGTAGCCTTTTCAAATTTCAAGCTGAGGGAAATGTTGCTGGGATGGCATCATAAGATAAGCCAGACCAATGGGTGCTAATGGCTGAAAGTCTTAACATACCTCAAAAGGTTAGTGCAAGGTATTGCATTGCCCTATTGTAGCTACGTTGAATGAAGAATGGGCTTTCATCCCAGGTGCACCATCTTCTAGCGGTTGCAAACTTTGAGGAGGTGTGCAATCATCTTGTTCATTACTCCTATTTTCCATGAATGTGAGGATTGAATTTAGCATACTTACTGAACTTTTGTCCAGCATTGACCAAAGTTCTATCCAGTTTCTAGAAATTAATTAAGAATTTGGTATCTCACTAGATATGAAGTTGGAAGATAATTGGAACTGAAGCTATTCATTCATAAAGAACATCAAGTTGTTTCTTCAACTTAAGTAACCTTTTTGCATGGTACAAGAATTACTATATTTGAATGTTTATCCACTATAGAAAACAATCATTGCCATGCTTGGTAGTAGGTAATTTTTGAGAGAAAATTAATGGAAATTTGTTTCCTAGGGTCTGTTTGGTACCATGAAAGGAGTGTACATTCCTTGCTTCTCCCAGGGTGTGTTTGGTACCAACAAGGGTGTCTACATTCGTTGCTTCTTGCTAGCAAACCTAGCTATAGCACATGTAGTACAGGACTTGATGGACAATCTCAATGATAAATAACATAAACGAGATGAGCTATTACAGAGAAGGGTAGTCAAATGCCTAAAATGTTTACCATACATGGGAGAACCATCACAGATATTGTAGTCTTTGATCTTCCTTGTGTCAATGTTAAGAGCAGGTATTTCTGGAACTGCCTGGGTTATCATTAATGTCAAAAAACTAAGCAATCACCAATAAAGAAATCGATAAAAGAATCCTTTAAGGTGTAAGAGAAGATGCTAATAACAGCCAAGTATAGAGGTATACTAGAGGAAGAAAAGCTAGTGATATTATGTTGGTAATGGTTTCTGGACGAGGTGCCCTGGTTTTGTAACATTGTCTGAAAGGTGCTTGGCATGCCTGTGTTGAATCTTGTGGTTCTTTGGTCAGGGTCACAGAAAATCATAAATAAGGCATTCCCTTAGTCTTCAAATGAAATGTTTACCTGTTTGTATCTTTTGAAATGAGGATAATCAACGAGACTTGTCCTCTCAAGGGACACTATGGTCTTCCTTCACTCATTGTTGGCATGAATAGACTTTGAGCTTTCATGTAAGTGGTGTTTTCACAGTATATCATTTACTTTGAGCTGGCCAAACAGGAATCTGGGACCATGTGCACAATGTCATTATAGCCTATATGAATGTTGGATGTCAGCTTTTTGTAACAGTTTTTCCGTGCAAAGCTAGCTTTGGGCTGAGTTGTGGAAGGACAAAGCCATGTATTTTTAAATGAACTATCAATAAATATATCTAATCATCTCGTTAAGTTCTCTTTGAGAAAGGAGGTACAGAGGAGCATCAACAGAATATTTATAGGGGGAGAGACAATCAAGAAAAGTATTTCTGCTTATTGCTGCCTTTGTTTCTCAAACAAATTGCCACTTTCCAAAAACTAATCACTGCTCATTACTAATCACCACTTCTTATTATTAATCGCTGCTAATCACTTAGTAATTATCTCCACCACCTTGGTCACACATTGATGCAGTCTTCGATATTACATTCTGCCGTTAGAATTGCTGTCTTTGATATCAACTAATGCGTAGAAATTTAGTGCCTTAATCAGCAAAGTATTCTTTATATGAGTCTTCCTTAATTTCTATGTACGAGTCTTCAACATGATCGGTGTACGAGTGTATGAGTCTTCAAATATATCCTTTAACTTGTCTTGCATAAATCGCTGTCTTATTGTGTGGTTGACTGTAGTTGCTGCTTTGTAGAACCAAATCGTTGCCTTCCTTAAAATGTTTGCAGCCTTACTATATTGCATTGATAATTTACTTGGAAGAGGGCAGCCACTTATTTAAGTGCTATCATAATACAAAGTGGGACAATTTGTATTTTAAGGATCAGCTACTATTTGTTAATTCTTTCTCTTTTCAAATTTGCCTTGGTTAGGGTAAAGACTACCCTTCATTAAAGTGTGAATTAATGATATTGCCATATTCTTGTTGTTCAATCTTCAATGACCATTTTAGATATTTAATCATGTTTGCAAGGTATGTATGTCTTTCTTTTCCTTTGGATCATTAATGATTATTACATCCTATGCAAGATACAATTTCTTGAATATGATCAATGTTGTTCATATCTTGTTCCAATTGTATCAGCCTTATCTATAAAGACAATACAATGAGCTTCTTGAGGTACCAACAAAACTGTTTTGTCTTATTAACTAATCGCTACACATTGACATCAATGACAACATTTCCAACATAGTTAACGGAAATTAGTGCCCAATATTTGAGCCTGTGAGTTGAAGATGGTATCTTGAAAAGTAAACAAAAGTTGTCTCTTATGTATTGCCATTTAAGCATGACAATTTGGGTCTTGAAATGTTTTTTTCTTTCAGGAGTTGAAGCTCAGAGGGGGTTTCCATAATGATGTGAAAAAACAACAACAATATTAGTTTATTAGTTGGAGATCATAAAAATGACTTTTGGCTACCCATGAATTTGCCACTTAGCCTGGCTAGTCATCTAAAGAACTATATCAACTTAAAAAAGTGTGAAGATCAAAAAGAGGGAGAAACTCATCATCCATATGCTCTGTAGATTCCTGTTTGATGAAATAGCAGTGAGAACATTAAAATTACAAGAATCCATGAAATTGTTAGGAAGCCTCTGTATTGTAGGAAGTCTTGAGATAAGGAAACATGAAAGGCATATGAACAATTGTAATGCCACTGTCAAAGGCCATCAAAGTATCTGAAATGGAAGAAAACTTTAATATGTATTATGGACAATATAAGAACTGACAACTATCTAGATTCTATATTATGTTAACGTAAGTGTACTCCATAAACACTCTAGACTAGATGTTTCTAAAAGATATGAAAGAAGCTGGATGGTAGTGAAAAATGCTTGTATAATCATAATTTAATGACACACACCTTCAATATAAGATACCCTGTAATACTTAAAGTGATGCATGTACTATATGTGTGGGTTGTTTCGCATTTAATTTTCACTTGATATGTAATTTTAACAAGTTCATTTACTATTTTGTTATGTCATGGGCAGAGGCTTTTGCTGTGTGTGAAAACTATAACCCTCCAGAAGGATTCAATCCAACCGACTTACATAAGCTCTTGGAAAAAGCTGGAAATCCTTATGATGATGATTCAGGTAGCATCTAGATATGCCATCCTACTTATATTTTTTATATGCTGTTTTTTTGTTTCATTATCTTTAAAACTGTTCGATATGGTTGCTTTCTTTTTAAGAATATTACTTCTGCAAAATCAGCCAAGCAATTTGCTTTAAATTGCATGTTAAGGTGCTAATTTCATTCTTCTTTATATGTGCTTATGAGCAGTAAAATGTTATATGATTATAGGTTGGTTCTGTAGCTATTGTTTTCTTAAATAGTACTTGAATGGTCTTTCAGATTGCTGCAGTGCCTGGCTTGAAGGGCCAAATAAAATTTATATTCCTTTTTTAGCCTGTGGAGATTTAAGTGGATATGATGCTGATCAATCATATCCACTTCCGAAGGTTGATTCTGGTGGAACTTCTTATCAAAGCCTTGAGCCAGTGCAACCACCAATTGCACCACCATATAAAACTGCAATTGAAATGAAAAAATCTTCCAATGGCAGGAAGGATGTTTAAGGACTTTATTTTACCTATTTGATTTGTTTGGTTATTTCCCATTTATTGATTGGTTTCTTTCAATCTTTTATGGAACTAGTCTCTTGGGAATTCCCTGTATTTCTTCTAAGCTAGAGGAAATTATGGACTTTCTATACATTCAGTTGGAACAAAGCTGAGAAAGTAGTATAATATACCATAAGTTATGAGGGAACCGAGGTGCTTGAAGGTCATAAATACCGATTGCAATGTTTAATGCCATAAAACAATAGTTGTGAGTTTCAGAAAATCAAGGAGCTGATATTGATGGTTGATGATACATTGGATGTATAAATATCCTACTGCCAGCTTGCACAGCCAAATCAAGGTTAAACGTGGACATTTTTGGTTGTTTTTTAAACTTATCATGCATTTTTACTGTTTATATATATATAGCTAAACATTGATCAGATGAAATGAACCAGAGAAGACATTGACATTAATTAGATGGCTTACATTTATGTCTTCTGCTTCCTTTTGAGGTTATTGACCTTATAAGTTGTGTGTTATTATTATATAGAGAAGAAGAGAGCCCAAACTGTGATTTATTTTTGTTTCTATTCTAGTTTGCAATTCAATTTTAGACATAACTGATTCAGATTTTATTTTGCTTGGAAGTCTGATGGCACTCATATTCATATACACACACTATTAGTGCGATGTTTGCAACTCTTCAACTGGAATGTAGTGTGAACATAGGGCAAATGCAAGCTAAAAGGAATATTATCATTACACTAGATATTAGCAACTAGATAGTTTTTTGATATCTGATCCTAATATTTGATTCTAGCATATGTTTTTGATGCACTTAAATTATATTTTTCTTAGGAGGTTAGAGCTTATTGATGCAAACATCACTAGCGATAGGGGGGACATTGAGGCTTGCTTATATGTTACTGGTCTTCTGATGCACTTTTTTTCAACCAGAAAGCTTAGGGTTTTAAAAGTGAATGTGTTTTTAACGAGTTTCATATCATGATAGATTTCCCTCTACTCTCGAGGATCACTTTGTCATATGGTTTTTAAATTCATGATTAGTGTATCGTGTCATTTTCATTTTAAAGAATTCTTTAACTACTAAAATTGGGTATGTAGACAATGTTGTAGCTTCACATATCTTCTTAAAGATTGCTACCTTCTTGTAATTTACTCTTATATTCATTCAAGTTTTTGTATGATGTGTTCATTGGGTTCATTTCTTTTACTTAAATACTTTCATTTCATTACACTTTTATGTTTGTGCAATTTTGTTGCTTTTCCATTAGATGCCAAATTAAATCCAAATCTAGATAACAAATTGTTGAGAAAAAATGTTCCCTTGTGTTAAAAGCTGGTGTCTTTGAATAGATACTTGGAAATTGTCATCTTTCGCATTTTCATGCCTTTCAAGTTTTTATCCTCTCTTGAACAAAGACTTCCAAATGCTAAGCTGTGTGATCAAGTGGGATGACTCCAAGGTTCTCGAACGTCAGGTCTTGACATGCTCTTGGATAGACTCAGTTGTGTATGATGTGACATTGCTGGGATCACAAGGTGGACTTATGTTGAATGCCTGAATGCTCTTGATCTGCTTGAATGCTTTGAATGTCGTTGCAACGGTTGATTAACTTGATTGAAAAAAAAAAGAAAAAGGATAGGGAGTTGATAAAGATCTAAACCCATAAAAATGTAAGAGCAAAAGACAATCTTTGGTGGGATTCAACTAAGTCTTGCTTCAACATGCTATGAATATCTCCACAAGGCTAGTGCAATCTTTTGAGGATAGCTTTATGATTTTCAAATCACCACTACAAACATAGACACCATCAAATTGATGCATATCAATGAATAATCGATAATTGAAGTTAAGCTTGGCTAAATAGATCCAATTGACTACACAAGGCACTTTACCATCGACAAGGTGTTAGTAGTATGGATATATGAATTTCACCATTTGATCATACACAAAGTTCTTCCATTCATCTAAATAACTTGAAAATCAAATTGAGAAGTAGAGGCCATGCAAATTGTTGAATCAACACATAGAATTCACCATATCTTCAATGAAGTTTATATGTCTTTTGCAACAATGTTTAGGCAACAATCTTTGCCTTCTCTTCCTATTCTATTCTAACTACTTTTGAACTATTACTATTCTCTATTGAACTCGTCTATTAACTTTTAAAAATGAAGAAGTGGGGCCTTTTATAGTGCTCTTATTACAATTGAGTGGCTTAAATTGATTCACAATCAATGGCCAAGATCAAAAGATAGAAACCCTAATTAGAGTTTGTTGCACCTATTGCAAAGAATTTAATGCTTGACCAATGATACAATCACATTTGATGGGACACGTCTTTCTTTGAAAATTCAACCAATAGATGGCAAGGACAAGTACATTGAACTTTGTGCCCATGTGGTAGTTATCTTCTTCTAATGGATGAGACGGGTTCATTGAATTTGAGTCGGGTTCATTGAATATGCTCAATGTGATTGGATAAGTGATGACTAAGCGACACCTTGCCCTCTTCCCAAGGATTGAGCACACCTTGCCCTCCTCCCCATGCCAAGTGTTCTTCCCAAGGATTGAGCACACCTTGCCCTCTTCCCCATGCCAAGTGTTCTTCCCAAGGATTGACACACGGTCCACATGTCAAAAGGCTATGTGCCTTGTCCACTTCATCTCCCTGCCTTCAATCTCAACCCTTCATTTAACTTTTAATCTTGACCATCCATTTCAAATCCCCAAAGTCTATAAATTAGAGCCTCCATTCATCTTAAAGCATCCACAAAATTTCATATATTTTCGTCATATTTTTATGTTGCCCTTTTGGTTGCATATCATCTTCATAGCATCCTTACCATGTCAAAATCCTCATCCACACATCCACCCTATGTTATGCTAATGTGAGAGCAATCCACATTCAACTCCATCCATCACTCCAAATCTTCATTTGTCCATCTTGGAGCAACAAGATCGTGAAGAGGAGGACAAAGAAGATCAAGTTGCATGGGGAGCATTGTGAGGGAAGTAATGGTTTTATATTTGTTTGTTTCTCATGTGCTTGTATGCTAACAATCTCTCTTGATGTGTTATTAAATGGAATGAATACATAGTGATTTATGTTTAATACTAACATCTCCATTTTACTAGTGACATTTTGGCACGCCCTGTATAAGTTTTCTCTTATTGTAGTCAATCTTATTAGTATTATTATTTTGATTCAATGTAGTCTTTAATCAATTCTGACCTTCAATATAATACTAATCACTTTCATAGTTATCACGAGTCTGGTCATGATATTGGTATAACTTGAAGATAGTTTGCAGATTCACATCGTTGCCCCTCTTTATTACTGATATTAGCGTCTTCTATAATGGCAGTCTATAGGCTTCTGAAGTTTACTCATCATTGCCTAACATGGTTTGTTTTGCACTTTAACATTCTGTTTTGACATTTTTCACGCAAGTCTAACACACAAGCAAGGGAGGACACTGGAAAAAGTTATGAAATCAGACTTTATGCCTGCCAATTACATTTGCTTTCTTTTTTGCAAGTATGTCTACTAGAGCACTTGCACATACAATGTCTGACAGAAATATGATCTATGTTATGCTTTGATCAAGTCCATACCTTGTTTCAAAGCTCCCATTTTAGCGCAGGCCAGGGAGAACAGGCTAGGGAGAACACGACCAAGGGTTGTTGCATCAGTTTATGAAATTTTTAAGAGCCTACTCTATACTTCCACGTTTTGTCTACATGTATACCAACACACTTTTCAACTATAATGTCTGACAAACAATTATCTTTCTGTTATGCTTCGATGAATGTCCACGTTGTATTCTCACAACTTCAAATTTATATGAGCACAGGTAGGGTCGTATGCTAACACAAATTATCGAATTTTGCTTTCCACCTGCGAATTCCATTTGGTTAAGCATTTCTCATGCCTTTTGCCATCTATTCTTGCTCTAGTGGATGAGCATTCCTTGCTCCAAAGTGCCCATTATGCACAGATAGGGAGGCCACTGGCACAAGTTGTGGAATTGGGCTTTAAGCCTATCAATTACATTTGCTTAAAAGTTTTTAAATTGCATTCTCTTGAAAGTTTTTCATAACCTGTCCACAACTCACATTATGGCATAGGCAAGGGAGGATGCTAACAAAGGTTGTTGAGTACGGCTTTACACTTGCTAGTTGCATTTGCTCACACAGTTCAAAAGCCTTTAAAATAGATCCAATCAATGCATTCCATGAGAGAGACATCCCTTTGAGGCATTTGGTTTTGTTTTGATTTTTTGTTTGCTTTGTTTTTGTTTAATTTGTTTTAGTTGGTAGTTTGTTTGTTTTCTTTTTAATTTTTGTTAGTTTTTATCTTTTTTATTTGGTTTTTAATTTGTGGTTTGTTTGTGTTCTTTTTATTGTTTATTTGTTGGTTTTATTTGTGATTTTGTTGTTTGTTTATTTTTTAAATTTAATTTTAGTGTTGTTTTGTTTTACTTTTTGTGTGTTAGTTTTAATTTGTTTTTTGTTTAGGTGTTGTTTTGTTTTAATTTTGTTTATAGTTTGGGCGGTGGTTCGTTTTCTTTTTGTTTGTTTCTTTTTGAAATTTGTTTTAGGTCTTGTTTGATTTGCTAATGATTTGTCTAATCAAGGTGCCGCTGCATGGTATTAAATATGAGGTCTAACAAATTGTTTGTAGGTTTCTCAAGGTGTCAAATTTGCAATCTTTCTAAATAAAAATCATTTAATTGAGCAAATTGATCAATCCTAGGATGGTTACCTATATTTTGCACAACAAATGGCTTAAAAAGAACAATCACATTTTGTAATCTTGGTTAAAACGAACACTCACGTTGTCATTTTTCTACAAACTGGGTTTAAAAAGAACACATATTTTGCAATGAGACCTTAAAAAGAACAAGTGTTTGTTGTGATTGGTGCATTTGTACATTTTCTAGTGTAATCCCGAAGTATTGTGAAGGTATCCTCTCCCCTTCTTGGGGTGCAAGAGAAACCACGATATTTCCTTAGAGGGCTTGTCTCCCGAGAAGCCCTTAAGGTCGAGTGTGAGGGAACGACCCAAGAGGTACTCTTTCGGTTCGTTATATAAATATTTGTGAGGTGGACAAAAGTCATTCTCACGTAGTGTCGACGTATTCTACTGACAAATGTCTCACCTAGTGTCCGAGTGACGTAAAAACCCTCATTCTAAGGGATAAGAGGCCTCTTAATTGAGTGAACCGCCGCACATATAGCCACCAATATTTCCTTGAAAGTTGACTAAAGAAACATTATTGCAGAGGCCAAAATCCCATTTACTTGTTGGTGTAGGAGGTCGGACCTTCGAAGCCACCCCACATCGTACTACTCAAAGTAGAGATAGATGTCTCTCGGTTCATAAGATCTTCGGATCTTCCGGGTATGAGATTCTGATATTCCTGAGAAGTGAGTGTCGTGCAAGGGGGAGCTAGTGCTACTGAATCTCTATCTATTTGCTTTGTTTAAGTATATGGAGAAATCCAAGTGGGGATTCAACAAGTAGAACCCTCTTTCCAGCCCAGGTAGTGCATGCTTCCGTGTGTTTTCAATTGTGCATATCAGTGATTCTATAAATTGAGCTAATCTAGGTCCTCCATCTCACACTTGTTTCAAGCGTCAAACTTAGCCAAAGTGTTTTATTGTTTGATATATCTTGCCAAGAGAAGAAATTACAAATTGCCCCAAAACATACACCTTTGTTATCACAAATTTTCCCATGCACCATAGCCAAAGATCCCTCAAGCATCCCAAAAAGTCCATCTATCACCAAGTCAAGAAAAAGAAGCCAAGTTTCAATAAAATCCTCAAATGCTGAAGCTTCTTGTACAAAAACCGAAAGCTCTTGTTGAAACACTGCGTCTTCCTACACCGTTTCCATGACTACCTACGTGGTTTCAACAACGAATTTGACCAAGAACCATTGAGAACCCACGCTTTTAACCAAAGGTTAGGATTGCCTCAATCGATCAATAAGAGTGGCCACATTTCATTGTCTCTCCTTCCTCAACTAGAGATCACATATTGAATGTCTCCCCATGTTGGGTAACCTTCCCCTTCTCTCTTCATCATTAATCCATTCATCCATAATTATTTTTCTCCCATCCTTAATGTCTTAGCACATTAATCTAATCAATCTTCTAATCCAAAATTCAATCATCAATCACCAATCCTAAACTAAGGTCAACACTTTGCGAAGCCTGATTTAGATCTTTAGCATTTGTTGATCCCTAATTAGTCTTGTTCTTGAGAAAGTATCTATCTCAAGTACCTTTCTTAATTAGTCTCAATCGTTTGGGTTGATCCAACCCTAATCCTTGTCCAATCTTGCTTAGGAACTTAGTCTATCCTAAGTAGGAGAAGACCTAATCTAAATCAAATCTTAATCCAAAGATCTAAATTTAGCCTAGCTTGGTTGTTACTTTGTTCTTGGTCCGCATCATTAATCCCTACACCTCACCTTATCCTAATATAAGGACTAAGGTGTCATCCAAATTCAAATCCAACTTTTCCTAATTTAAGGACCCGACTTTTCATCTAATCCAATCATACTGAATCAAACCTAAATTGCATCCAAGGCTGCTAACTCCTTGTCCTCATTTTCATTTTGCATCACCTAATCCCTTTCTTAATCAAGTCTATCCATCCAATCCCAAATTGCTTTCCCATTCTTGTTATCTTGAGGTTACCTATGCATGGTCTTGACTCGCGCTCAAAAACAAAAAAAAAAGGCCTCTCAAAACGACGAGCTACTTGATCTTAACCTCTACATTTATCATGATGCCTAGGTAGAGGAAGAATATGTTGACCAACCCGAACATTGTCCATGCTTGAAAACCTTTTTGAATGATCCCTACAACCAAGAAATGATCGATAAACTGATCAAAATGGCTCCTAGCACTTTCTTAATTGAACTTATCAAACAAGGGGCTCGATTACCCCTTGATTTTGACTAATCCATCCTTGACACCCCTATTGAAGGTGACTTCACTAATCAACCTCTTCTCACCACCATCCTTAACCCGCAACCTGCCATCTCCGCACCTACTAGCACTTCCAATCCTCCTATTTCTCAACCACCTAGATCATCTGCACCCCTTCATAATTCCACCAACTAGATCAATGCTAGCTTGCCCCCCATCAATGCCATTTCCACCTCACGCCCTTTGATCACGTCCCAAATTTTCACTTCCTCTTATCAATATATTGGTGGTGGTATACCAACCATGTCCACACATATCCTAGGGTCTAACTCAAGTCAACACATCCCTAATGTTCAAAATCAATCGGCTGACCTCATGAGGGAAATTCAGGACATGAAGAATCCCATTAAAAACCTTAAGGATGGGACTTGCAAGAAATCATATACCTTTGAGGAAATTTGTCCTTGTCCTTATGATCCTTCCATTTTAGTGGCTTCATACCTTCCCGATTTCGAAATGCCTAAATTCGACAAGTACAAAGGCAAAGGTGACCCTAGGAAACATGTGAGAGAATTCTATATAGCATGTCAAGAAGTGTCCTATAGTGATGTCTACCTAAGAAGACTTTTCCCTAAGAGTCTTAATGGACTGGCCCTCACCTGGTTCTCGACCTTACCTCATGGTTCAATTAAGTCATTCCTGGACTGTGTCGATAAATTTGTGTCACATTATAATTACAACAAAGGATTGGAGAGACCTTCGCCAAACTTTTACAAAGGTGGCGACATCTTATCAGGAAGTTCCCATGGGACATTACCAAAATCCTATCAGATTGAGTTGTTTCAATGCAACCTTGTCTCAGAAAAGTCTCATCCTTTGAGTTGTCAGTGTCTTGAAATCTTTGAACAGGTTACTAAGAAAGGCTTAGCATTAGAGTGAGTTCTCCTAGAGCAGGGTATCCTAAAGCTTTACTAGAAAAATTCCCAAGGGTCCTTGTCCAACGACAAGCCTAGGTATTGGTCTAAGAACAAGAATGTCGTCAACGATGGAGTCACTAATGCTAAACGCGTCCAAATTGTGACCATCCCAACCAAGCCTACCACCACCAATAAATCATCCCATAACCAATCTGGTTCATAGAACCAATCCAAACCCCACAACAACATCTCTATCCCTGTTCGATCATCTCATCCCAACAACCAATCCCAGAGTGAGTACACTCTACTTGTCGAGCCTATTGAGGTTGTCTTCCAGAAACTTGTCAAGGTTAGTGTTGTGGTGTTTGCAACGACTCGTCCATATGATGCAAATCAACCTGAACCTTGATGGCACAATGAAAATGCATATCCCAAGGTCATGATACAAGAAAGTGTATGAAACTTAAGAACTATATCCAGGACCTTATTGACAAGGGTGACATTGAGGTTGCAGTTGCAAAGCCTCACAATTCCAATGATAAGCTTAATATATATTAAAACCCCTTCCCCAAGCATGGTAAGGACAAAGGCTCATCATCTCATTCGGTCCCCTATGACTATACCAACGATATCACTAGATTTGACTTCTTGGTAGGATGCATTGAACCTGCCAACAACTATGCTAACACCATCACTATCCAAGGAGTTAACCCCACATCAACACCCCATAGACTAAGGGTAACCATTCAAGGAGCCCCTCCCCCTCAGTCATCCAGCAAACCACCTCAACCCAAGATCGTCATCTAGGGTGCTTCACCCTCCAATCCATCTCCCAAAATGATTGCAATGTCACCGCTCACCAAGGGAGAGTAACTATCCAAGGAGCTCCTCCTCCTCCTCCAACTTTCACATCATCCGCCAGTCACTACAACATCCTTGATCACCTCGGCAAGATGCTTGCACAAATTTCCATCCTCGAGCTTCTCAAGACTTTGCTCATCCACAAAGAAATCTTTGAGAAGGCTCTGCTAGAATCACATGTCCATGACAACATTAATGCCACTCAATTCCAAGCCTTGATAGGAAATCTTGTTTGGCAACATCACCTACTCTTCACTTGCAAAGCTGCTCCATCCATTAAACCCTCTCGTAATAAACCCCTCCACATTGAAGCCATTGTAAATAAACACAAAATAAAGAGATTCCTTATAAATGGTGGATTTGGCTTAATCCTTTGTTGATATAAGTTAATCAACCAATTGGAATTCTCTAAAGATCTGGTTGATCCATCTGGTAAGATAACAATAAAGGCATATGATGATGTAGAATGAGTCTCAAAAGGTACCATCACACTGCCTCTTCAAGTGGGCCCTACAACAGTTGAAACTACCTGTTAGGTTTTGGACCTTGATCTCCCCCATAACATTTTCCTCGGTCGTCTGTGGATCTACTCCATACAAGTCGTTCCATCCACCTAACACCATCTTGGCTGATCCACAACCTTTTCAATAATAAAAACTTCTTGAAGGAAAACAACCCTACCATTGTCCAATCAACACACTTGCTTCGCCACCACCATTTGACACTTCCAACGTCGCATCCTCTTCCACCCAACCTGACTTCAAGGTCAAGATTGTTGACAATGGCTATGGAGAATATACCCTTCAGAATACCTTTTATGTGGGACATCTCCCTCCTTCTCCAAAGTCTTATGGTAGGCCCAAAAAACAAAAGAAACCTACCATGCAATGTAAGAGAACCACTTTTCAGTAGTGGGGCCCACTTGACGAAGGAGTCTTGAAACTGATGTCACCACTGGCTCTATAGAGAAGAAAATGAAGCATCGACAAAGACTCCCAAAGAAATGTATCCTAAGGCATCAACTATAGTAGAAAATATGGGTTACAAAGGACATGGTCTTGGACCTAAGGCCCATCTCACTAGCTTCATGCAAACACAATGGGGGCTTGGGTTACTCTCTAATGCTTAAGTTTACCATCGTTGGTGCTCTGATAAACACTCCCTCTAATGTCGACGACTTTGATGAAGAGGAATTTCACAAAGTGCCTTTCGCATACCTTGATGACATATTCATGGACCCCTACATAAACACCATCACCCCTATCACTCCTTCCATCCCATCAGACCTACCACTTGTATACCTAGAACTCATTGATTGGGACTAGCAAGGGCCATCGACTCTTGATATCTAAGCTGATGATAATGCCCTCTTGGCATACTAAACATGTGAGACCTCAAGGATCACATGACTGTTAATGGAATTCAACTCAACAAGGAGACATACTTTGGTAGTCAGGTCAATTCCCTTAGTCGCAAAAGAAAGGATAAAAAGAAAATCCCAAATTCCCCAGGTGAAAACCTCACTAAGACACCATCGGACACAGAAAAAGTAAAAACAAAGGATGTATCTTCTAGTGGAAACCTGGATAAGGTGTTAGAAGATGAGGGACTTGACCTTCCTACCATGGTTCCCTCGCTATAGGAAAGATCATCCCCACTGATTGAAAAGACTGACACCATCAACATGGGCATTGCGGAAAATCCAAAGAATGTGTTTGTTGCTAAGTCTCTCCTATAACAAGAAAAGAAAAACATTATGAATTTCCTCAAAGAGACACAAATCAATTTTGCTTGGTCCTATGCTGAAATGTCAGGCTTAATCCAGAGCTAGTGGTGTACAACCTTGTCTTCAGGCCAAATGCAAAACCAGTCAAACCAAAACTATGTAAGATGCACCCTCAAATTGTTTTATTGGTCAAAGTAGAGTTATAGAAAATGCTTGGTGTTGGCTTCATTCAACCCATTGATTATCTAGAATGGGTCTCAAACATTGTACCTATTGGTAAGCCCACTGGAGGCATACACATTTGCACAGACTTCAGAGACCTCAACAAGGCATGTCCTAAGGATGATTTCCCCCTACCAAACATTGACATAATCGTGGATTTAACTACTAGACATGAAATTGTTTCTCTAATGGATGGTTTCTCTATCTATAAACACAAGACAACCTTTACCACTCCATGGGGAACTTTCTACTACCAGGTTAGCCATTCAGATTGAAAATTGAGGTGCTACCTATCAAAGAGCAATGACAACTATCTTCCATGATTTGTTACATGATATTATGGAAGACTATGTGGACAATCTCCTTGGTAAATTAAAGACAAGCGAAGGCCATATTGCAATCCTAAGACAAATCTTTGAGAGATTATAAAAGTACAAGCTAAGACTCAATCCCAAGAAATGTGTCTTTGGAGTCACTTTTGGAAAACGTATAGGCTTCATTGTGTCACACAGAGGAATTGAAGTGGATCCAACCAAAGTAAAAGGCATCATGGATATGTCATCCCCAAGAGCTCTCAAGAAGCTCCATAATCTACAAGTAAACTTCAATCCATTTCACGGTTCATAGCACAACTTGTCGATAAGTGTCATCCGTTTGCTCACCTCCTGTGAAAAGACACCAAATTTTAGTGGGATTGTTTATGCTAGAAAGCCTTTGACAAACTCAAAGAATATTTAGCATCCCTGTGAGTGTTGATGCCTCCTATTCCTCGGTGACCATTGCTCTTGTACACCTCCACTACCTTTATGGCACTAAGGGCATTATTAGCACAAACTGGTGATCAAGGCAAAGATAATATTGTCTACTACATCAGTTGCATACTAGTAAGTTATGAGCTTAACTACAACTCAATTGAACGAGTATGCCTTGCAGTTGTTTTGAATACGCATAAGCTCTGTCATTACATGCTCAATCATAAGACCAAGCTCATTGTGAAGATCAATCCCCTCAAGTACCTGCTATCAAGGGTCGCTCTTACAAGATGCACTGCTAAGTGGGTTATGTTGTTGAGTGAGTTTGACATTGATTATGTAGATCAAAAGGCAATCAAAGGACAAGTCATTGTTGATCAACTGACTGATTCCCCTCTACAAGGAGAACACCCCCTAATTACATAATTTCTTGATGACTCCATCATGACAATCACACAACCTACCACGTGGCAGCTTTACTTTGATGGCTCTTGCACTCAACATGGATGGGGGGGCAGGTATTCTATTGATCATACCTCAAGGCGATTGCATACCCAAGTCCTATAAGATAGCCTTCACATGCACAAATAATATTGTGAAGTATGAAGCTCTCATTACTTGTCTTTGCATGGCTATTCAATGGAAGATTATAGACTTGGATGTATATGGAGACTCCCAACTTGTCATTAAGGAAGTCAATAATGAGTATCAAACTAAAGATGACAAGTTGCTTCCTTATCACCGCATGGTTGAGGATTTCAAATGAAACTTCACTTCCATCCAGTTTGAGAAGATTGCTCAAACAAACAACAGAGCTACTAATGTTATGGCTACTATCGGTTCCTTATTGCAGATGCTAGAAAATAGTCAAAAGTGTGAGTTCTTGGTTGAGCACTTCTTGGTACTAGCATACGATGTCCTTGAATCCGACATGGTGTGTGTCCTTGTTGGTCCTAACTCTCCCTGGTATCAAGATACCTATGCCTACCTTCACGACAATACCATACCCACTCACCTTACTAAACCCAACAACAAACTTTCATTCGTCAATCCGTCCGTTACACTATCCTTGGAGATACCTTGTTCCGAAGGCACTTTGATGGAACCCTCCTAAGGTGTTTAGACAAAGAGGAGGCTAAACAAGCATTACACGAGGTACACAAAGGTATCTATGGGGCACACTCAAGCGGCCTTACTCTCGCTAAGAAACCACTACACACTGGATACGATTGGCCTAGAATAGAACAAGATGCATATCATTATGTCAAGAAATTTGTGCCTTGTTATAAACATGGTGATAAGATTCATGCGCAATCTCAGGATCTACAACCATTCATTACACCCTGGCCCTTCTCATAGTGGGGGCTTGATCTCATTGGAAAAATCCATCCCACCTCATCCAATGGCCACAAATTCATAATCATCGCCACATAATAATTCACCAAGTGGGTGGAAGCCATACTACTCACCTTTACCACTAGCGAATAGATTGCAAAATTTATCCTGAATTACCTAATCTGCCGATATGGAATCCCTAAGGTTATCATTATAGACAATGGCAGATCTTTCAAGAATCGGGATGTCAAAGAACTGTATTAGAAATTCACCATCCAACACCACTTTTCAACTCCATATTACCCGCAAGGAAATGGTCAAGCTAAGGCTTCAAACAAAACTCTTATCAAAATACTCAAAAAGACAGTCAATGAAGCTGGTCGTGATTGGCACATGCAACTCCATCCCACCCTTTGGGCCTACCGCACAAGCATTCACACACCCATATGAGCCACACCATATTCCCTACTCTTTGGATTCGAAGCCATCCTACCACTTGATATTGAGATCCCCTCACTACAGATGTCCCTGCAAAATATTATTCTTGATGAAGAATACAAAGTGGTCAAATTACAAGAGCTTGAATTGTTAGATGAACGACGTTTCAAGGATTTGGATCATCTCTGGGTTTATCATAATCACCTTCGACTAGGCTATAACAAGAAGGCCAAGACCTGAGAGTTTGACATTGGTGACCTTGTCCTTGTGGAAAATCAAAAAAATCTTCAGGACCGTGAAAAGAAGGGCAAGTTCAAGCCTAATTGGTTGGGACATTATGTCATTACTGCAAAATATGGTTATGAAGCATACTAGTTGGCTACACCTGAAGGAGAACCCTTGGATGAGCCTATGAACATCCCGCACCCAAAAAAAATTTATGCCTAGACTTCTGGGAGTCCCAATTTTCAAATATGAAAAAAAAGATCAAAAAAATCAAAAAGAAAAAAATCCAAATAAAAAATCAGAAAAATACAAAAAATTCAAAAATTCAAAAAAATCTTTCTTTCCATTAGTGAAAACCACCCTATGGCGCTATGGGAAAGTACCTTGGTGAAAACCTGTTCTTAGGCGTCAAGGTAAACAAGTCAGATCCACCATCTATTTGGGTGCTCATCACACTCACTTGCATCACTTTCACCCCCCATCCATATCTCTTTTGTCATTCATCCCCGCTATACGCCCTCTCCTATCTATGCAGGCACTCTTCTCCCCGATTGTACCCACACATCCTTTCATTGGTTCTTCATCGCCTTCTTCCTCCCATTGAGATAATGAGTTGTATTCAAAATCGTGAATAAGGATCGTCCCATCACATTGAGCTTTCCCCTAGTACACTGAACTTTCCCATCCAATCAGAGCTTCCCACCCATTTGATCTTATCTTGACTTGTGTATAATCCAAACGCCCATCCACAATGTGTTAACCAAATCCAATCAGAAATCCTCTTCCCTAGCGTCTCTCCCAGTCAACATATCTATTGCCTCCCATCAACTTATCCCATTGTTGTGCCCATTGGGATGCATCCTTCCCATGTCTGGCACCTTATCCAAATCCATGTCCTACCCTTGGTAAGAGATGTTTGTTGGCCAAATGAGTGGCTTGCTTGAATGATCTTTTCAATTTGATTTTATTTTTTTTGTCCTAGGACTATACCTATTCATGGTTGCCTCGATCATTCTATATCTTGGTATGTCTGGGGTGGTGTACATTGGGCATAGTTTTTGTGGTATGGCGTGTTTGTGATTTCTCTTGTATGATCCAACAAGTCTCACATTTACACCATCACAGGTGTTTGCGAAATTCTATGCATTGCGATAACCTATTGTCTGAGAGTCTAGTCCACACATGGGCTCTTCATAACATCCCGATACCTATAATCAACGATGTCGATAATCCTTTGTAACATTAAACCTAGGATTTATCTCCACATGATGCATAACAACAATCCCATCCTCTTCATTCATAAGCCTACCATTCAACCCATCTGATGCAGTCATGATAGGGAGGGTCCTCAAAGATAACATTTTGAACCATGTAGCAAGAGTTAACACAAGAGAAGAAACACAATGTGATGGAGACAATGCAAAAAAGACTGAATTATATTATGAATATCAATTAGAATCTACCGACAACATGCAAGCTCACAAGATTCAACACATAGGCCTAATTACATACATGCTCATTACAATATCCGGGCTCAAGCAATAATGAGAGCCTACTCCGGACCACCTAACCTTATGATTATTCTTCTAAATTCTCATAACTGATTTCTAAATGTAAAATTACCAGAAATTCACCATCCAGCACCACTTTTCAACTCCATATTACCTGCAAGGCAATGGTCAAGCTAAGGATTGAAATAAAACTCTTATCAAAATACTCAAAAAGACAATCAATTAAGCTGGTCGTGATTGGCACCTGCAACTCCATCCAACCTTTGGGCCTACCACACAAGCATTCACATACCCATAGGAGCCACACCATAATCCTTAGTTTTTGGATTCGAAGCCATCCTCCCTCTTGAGATTGATATCCCCTCACTATGGATGTCCCTGCAAAATATTCTTCTCACTAAAGAATACAGAGTGGCCAGACTACAAGAGCTTGAATTGTTAGATGAATGACATCTCAAGGATTTGGATAATCTCTGGGTTTATCATAATCGACTACGACTCGGCTATAACAAGAAGGCCATGACCTGAGAGTTTGATATTGCTGACCTTGTCCTCGTGGAAAATTAAAAAAATCTCCAGGACCGTGAAAATAAGGGCAAGTTCAAGCCTCATTATTTGGGACCTTATGTCATTACTGCAAAATATGGTTATGAAGCATACCAGTTGGCTACACCTGAAAGAGAACCCTTGGATGAGCCTATGAACATTCTGCACCTGAAATTTTTTATGCCTAGACTTCGGTGAGTCCCAATTTTCAAATATCAAAAAAAGGTCAAAAATATCAAAAAGAAAAAAAATATAAAAAAATATAAAAAAATCAGAAAAAGACATAAAAATTCAAAAATTCAAAAATTCAAAAATTCAAAAAATCTTTCTATCCATTAGTGAAAACCACCCTATGGTGCTATGGGCAAGTACCTTTGTGAAAACCTGTTCTTAGGCATCAAGATAAACAAGTCAGATCCACCATCTGTTTGGGTGCTCATCACACTCACTTGCATTACTTTCACCCCCCATCCATATCTCTTTTGTCATTCATCCTCGCTATATGCCCTCTCCTATATATGTAGACACTTTTCGCCCCGATTGTACCATCACATCCTTTCATTGGTCCTCCATAGCCTTCTTCCTCCCATTGAGATGATGAGTTGTATTAGAAATCGTGAATAAGGATTCCCATCACATTGAGCTTTCTCCCAGTACACTGAGCTTTCCCATCCAATCAAAGCTTCCCACCCATCCGAGCTTATCTTGACTTGTGTATGATCCAAACACCCATCCACAATGTGTTAACTAAATCCAATCAGAAATCCTCTTGACTAGCATGTCTCCCAGTCAACTTATCTATTGCGTCCCATCAACTTATCCCATCGTCGTGCCCATCGGGATGCATCCTCTCAATGTCTGGCAACTTATCCAAATCCATGTCCTACCCTTGGTAAGAGATGCTTGTTGGCCAAATGAGTCGCTTGCTTGAATGATCTTTTCAATTTGATTTTTTTTTTTTTGTCCTAGGACTATACCTATTCATGGTTGCCTCGATCATTCTATATCTTGGTATGTCTGGGGTGGTGTACATTGGGCATAGTTTTTGTGGTGTGGCATGTTTGTGATTTCTCTTGTATGATCCAACAAGTCTCGCATTTACACCATCACAGGTGTTTGCGAACTTGTGTGCATTGTGATAACCTATTGTTTGAGAGTCTAGTCCACACATGGGCTCTTCATAACATCATGATACCTATAATCAGCGGTGTTGGTAATCCTTTGCAACATTAAACGTAGGATTTCTCTCCACATGATGCATAACAAAAATCTCATCCTCTTCATTCATAAACCTTCCATTCAACCCATCTAATGCAGTCATGATAGGGAGGGACCTCAAAGAGAACAATTTGAACCATGTAGCAAGAGTTAACACAACAAAAGAAAAACAATGTGATGGAGACAATGCAAAAAAGACTGAATTATATCATGAAAATCATTTTTAATCTGTCGACAACATGTGGGCTCACAAGATTTGGCACACATGCCTGATTACATACATGCTCATTAAAATATCCGGGCTCAAGCAAGAATGCGAGCCAACTCCGGACCTCCTAACCTTATGATTATTCTTCTAAATTCTCATACCTGATTTCTAAATTTAAAATTACTAGAAATTCGCCATCCAACACCGCTTTTCAACTCCATATTACCCGCGAGGCAATGGTCAAGCTAAGGCTTCAAACAAAACTCTTATCAAAATACTCAAAAAGACAGTGAATGAAGTTGGTTGTGAATGACACCTGCAACTCCATCCCACCCTTTGGGCCTACCGCACAAGCATTCACACACCCATAGGAACCATATCATATTGCTTAGTCTTTGGCTTCAAAGCCATCCTCCCTCTTCAGATTGAGATCCCCTCACTACGGATGTCCCTGCGGAATATTCTTCTCGACGAAGAATATAGAGTGGCTAGATTACAAGAGCTTGAATTGTTAGATGAACGACGTCTCAAGGATTTGGATCATCTCTGGGTTTATCAAAATTGACTCTGACTTGACTCTAACAAGAAGGCCAGGCCCTGAGAGTTTGACATTGGTGACCTTGTCCTTGTAGAAAATAAAAAAAATCTTCAGGACCATGAAAAGAAGGGCAAGTTCAAGCCTAATTGGCTGGTACCTTATGTTATTACCGCAAAATATGGTTATGAAGCATACCAGTTGGCTACACCTGAAGGAGAACCCTTGGATGAGCCTATGAACATCCTGCACCTCAAAAAAATTTATGCCTAGACTTCGGGGAGTCCCAATTTTCAAATATCAAAAAAAGAAAAAAAAAAAAAAAACGAAAAAAGTTAAAAAAATCTTTCTATCCATTAGTGAAAACCACCCTATGGTGCTATGGGCAAGTACCTTGGTGAAAAACTGTTCTTAGGCGTCAAGGTAAACAAGTCAGATCTACCATCTGTTTGTGTGCTCATCACATTCACTTGCATCACTTTCACCCCCATCCATATGTCTTTTGTCATTCGTCACTGCTATATGCCCTCTCCTATCTGTGCAGGCATTTTTCGCCTTGACTGTACCCTCACATCCTTTCATTGGTCCTTTATCGCCTTCTTCCTCCCATTGAGATGCTGAGTTCTATTCGAAATCGTGAATAAGGATCGTCCCATCACATTGAGCTTTCCCCTAATACACTGAGCTTTACCATCCAATCAGAGCTTCCCACCCATCTGAGCTTATCTTGACTTGTGTATAATCCAAACACCCATCTACAATGTGTTAACCAAATCCAATCAAAAATCCTCTTGACTAGCATCTCTCCCAGTCAACTTATCTATTGCCTCCCATAAACTTATCTCATCGTTGTGTGCATCGGGATGCATCCTTCCCATGTCTGGCAGCTTATCCAAATCCATGTCCTACCCTTGGTAAGAGATGTTTGTTGGCCAAATGAGTTGCTTGCTTGAATTATCTTTTCAATTTTATTTTATTTATTTTTCCTAGAACTATACCTATTCATTGTTGCCTCAATCATTCTATATCTTGGTATGTCTGGGGTGGTGTAGATTGGGAATAGTTTTTGTGGTATGGCATGTTTGTGATTTCTCTTGTTTGATCGAACAAGTCTCACATTTACACCATCACAGGTGTTTGCAAAATTCTATGCATTGCGATAACCTATTGTCTGAGAGTCTACTCCACGCCTACCATTCAACCCATCTGATACAGTCACGATAGGGAGGGTCCTCAATCAGTCTATATCTTGGTATGTCTGGGGCAGTGTACATTGGGCATAGTTTTTGTGGTATGGTATGTTTGCGATTTGTCTTGTATGATCCAACAAGTCTCGCATTTACATGATCACAAGTGTTTGCGAACTTGTGTGCATTGGGATAACCTATTGTTTGAGAGTCTACTCCACACATGGGCTCTTCATAACATCCGGATACTTATGATCAGCAGTGTCGATAATCCTTTGCAACATTAAACCTTGGATTTCTCTCCACATGATGCATACCAACAATCACATCCTCTTCATTCATAAGCCTTCCATTTAGCCCATCTGATATAATCACGATAAGGAGTATCCTTAAAGAGATCAGTTCGAACCATGTAGCAAGAGTTAACACAACAGAAGAAACACAATATGATGGAGACAATGCAAAAAAGACTGAATTATATCATGAAAATCAATTACAATCTGTTAGCAACAAGCGGGCTCACAAGATTTGACACACATGCCTGATTACATACATGCGCATTACAATATCCAGGCTCAAGCAAGAATGTGAACCAACTCCGGACCTCCTAACCTTATGATTATTCTTCTAAATTCTCATAACTGATTTTTAAATATAAAATTACCAAAAATTCGCCATTCAACACTACTTTTCAACTCCATATTACCCGCAAGGCAATGGTCAAGCTAAGGCTTCAAACAAAACTCTTATCAAAATACTAAAAAATACAGTCAATGAAGTTGGTTGTGATTAGCACCTGCAACTCCATCCCACCCTTTGGCCCTACCGCACACACATTCACACACCCATAGGAACCACACCATATTCCCTAGTCTTTGGCTTCGAAGCCATCCTCCCTCTTCAGATTGAGATCTCCTCACTATAGATGTCCCTATAGAATATTCTTCTCGATGAAGAATATAGAGTTGCTAGATTACAAGAGCTTGAATTGTTAGATGAACGACGTCTCAAGGATTTGGATCATCTCTGGGTTTATTAGAATCGCTTTGACTCGGCTATAACAAGAAGGCCAATACCTAAGAGTTTGACATTGGTGACCTTGTCCTCGTTGAAAATAAAAAAATTTAGGATAGTGAAAAGATGGGCAACTTCAAGCCTAATTGGTTGGGACCTTATGTCATTATTGCAAAATATGGTTATGAAGAATACCAGTTGGCTACACCTGAAGGAGAACCCTTGGATGAGCCTATGAACATCCTGCACCTAAAAAAAAATTATGCCTAGACTTTGGGGAGTCCCAATTTTCAAATATAAAAAAACAGATCAAAAAAATCAAAAAGAAAAAAATCCAAAAAACTCCAAAAAATCAGAAAAATACAAAAAAATAAAAATAAAAATAAAAAATCTTTCTATCCGTTAGTGAAAACCACCCTATGGTGCTATGGAAAAATACCTTGGTCAAAACCTATTCTTAAGCGTCAAGGTAAACAAGTCAGATCCACCATCTGTTTGGGTGCTCATCACACTCACTTGCTCACTTTCACCCACCATCCATATCTCTTTTGTCATTCATCCCCGCTATATGCCCTCTCCTATCTGTAAAGGCACTCTTCCCTCGATTGTACCCACACATACTTTCATTGGTCCTCCATCACCTTCTTCCTCCCATTGAGATAATGAGTTGTATTCTAAATCGTGAATAAGGATTGTCCCATCACATTGAGCTTTCCCCTAGTACACTGAACTTTCCCATCCAATCAGAGCTTCCCACCCATCTGAGCTTATCTTGACTTGTGTATAATCCAAACACCCATCCACAATGTGTTAACCAAATCCAATCAGAAATCCTCTTCACGAGTGTCTCTCCCAGTCAACTTATCTATTGCCTCCCATCAACTTATCCCATTGTTGTGCCCATCGGGATGCATCCTTCCCATGTCCGACACCTTATCCAATTCCATGTCCTACCCTTGGTAAGAGATGTTTATTGGCCAAATGAGTGGCTTGCTTGAATGATCTTTTCAATTTTATTTTATTTATTTTTCCTAGAACTATACCTATTCATTGTTGCCTCAATCATTCTATATCCTGGTATGTCTGGGGTGGTGTAGATTGGGAATAGTTTTTGTGGTATGGCATGTTTGTGATTTCTCTTGTTTGATCGAACAAGTCTCACATTTACACCATCACAGGTGTTTGCAAAATTATATGCATTGCGATAACCTATTGTTTGAGAGTCTACTCCACGCCTACCATTCAACCCATCTGATACAGTCACGATAGGGAGGGTCCTCAAAGATAACATTTTGAACCATGTAGCAAGAGTTAACACAATAGAAGAAACACAATGTGATGGAGACAATGCAAAAAAGACTGAATTATATTATAAAAATTAATTAGAATCTACTGACAACATGCGAGCTCACAAGATTAGGCACATAGGCCTGATTACATACATGCTTGTTACATTATATGGGCTCAAGAAAGAGTGCGAGCCAACTCCGGACCTCCAAACCTTATGATTATTTTTCTAAATTCTCATAACTGATTTCTAATGTAAAATTACCAGAAATTCACCATCCAACACTGCTTTTCAACTCCATATTACTCACAAGGCAATGGTCAAGCTAAGGCTTCAAATAAAACTCTTATCAAAATACTCAAAAAGACAGTCAATTAAGCTGGTCGTGATTGGCACATGCAACTCCATCCAACCCTTTGGGCCTACCGCACAAGCATTCACACACCCATAGGAGCCACACCATATTCCTTAGTCTTTGGTTTCGAAGCCATCCTCCCTCTTGAGATTGATATCCCCTCACTATGGATGTCCCTGCAGAATATTCTTCTCAATGAAGAATACAGAGTTGCCAGACTACAGGAGCTTGAATCGTTAGATGAATGACGTGTCAAGGATTTGGAAAATATCTAGGTTTATCAGAATCGACTCTGACTCGGCTATAACAAGAAGCCCAGGACCTAAGAGTTTGATATTGGTGACCTTGTCCTTGTGGAAAATTAAAAAAATCTTCAGGAACATGAAAAGAAAGGCAAGTTCAAGCCTAATTGGTTGGGACCTTATGCCATTACTGCAAAATATGGTTATGAAGCATACCAATTGGCTACACCTGAAGGAGAACTTTTGGATGAGCCTATGAACATCCTGCACCTGAAAATTTTTTATGCCTAGACTTCGGTGAGTCCCAATTTTCAAATATAGAAAATATAAAAAAGATTAAAAATAAAAAAATAAAAAAAAAGACAAAAAATTCAAAAATAAAAAAAATCTTTCTATCCATTAGTGAAAACCACCGTATGGCGCTATGGGCAAGTACCTTGGTGAAAACCAGTTCTTAGGCGTCAAGATAAACAAGTCAGATCCACCATCTGTTTGGGTGCTCATCACACTCACTTGCATCACTTTCACCCCCCATCCATATCTCTTTTGTCATTCATCCCCACTATACGCCCTCTCCTATCTATGTAGGCACTCTTCGCCCTGATTGTACCATCACATCCTTTCATTGGTCCTCCATCACCTTCTTCCTCCCATTGATATGATGAGTTATATTAGAAATCATGAATAAGGATTTCCATCACATTGAGCTTTCCCCTAGTACACTGAGCTTTCCCATCCAATCAGAGCTTCCCACCCATCTGAGCTTATCTTTACTTGTGTATAATCCAAACACCCATCCACAATGTGTTAAACAAATCCAATCAGAAATCCTCTTGACTAGTGTCTCTCTCATTCAACTTATCTATTGCCTCCCATCAACTTATCCCATCGTCGTGCCCATCGGGATGCATCCTTTCCATGTCTGGCAGCTTATTCAAATCCATGTCTTACCCTTGGTAAGAGATGTTATTTGGCCAAATGAGTGGCTTGCTTGAATGATCTTTTCAATTTGATTTTTTTTTTTGTCCTAGGACTATACCTATTCATGGTTGCCTCGATCATTCTATATCTTGGTATGTCTGTGGTGGTGTACATTGGGCATAGTTTTTGTGGTGTGGCATGTTTGTGATTTCTCTTGTATGATCCAACAAGTCTCGCATTTACACCATCACAAGTGTTTGCGAACTTGTGTGCATTGTGATAACCTATTGTTTGAGAGTCTAGTCCACGCATGGGCTCTTCATAACATCCCGATACCTATAATCAACGATGTCGGTAATCATTTGCAACATTAAACCTAGGATTTCTCTCCACATGATGCATAACAACAATCCCATCCTCTTCATTCATAAGCCTTCCATTCATCCCATCTAATGCAGTGATGATAGGGAGGGACCTCAAAGAGAACAATTTGAACCATGTAGCAAGAGTTAACACAACAGAAAAAACACAATGTGATGGAGACGATGCAAAAATGACTGAATTATATCATGAAAATCAATTACAATCTGTCAGCAACATGTGGGGTGACAAGATTTGGCACACAGGCCTGATTACATACATGCTCATTACAATATCCGGGCTCAAGCAAGAATGCGAGCCAACTCCAGACGTCCTAACCTTATGATTATTCTTCTAAATTCTTTCTATCCTTTAGTGAAAACCACCCTATGGTGTTATGGGCAAGTACCTTGGTGAAAACCCGTTCTTAGGTGTCAAGGTAAACAATTCTCATCTACCATCTGTTTGTGTGCTCATCACACTCACTTGCATCACTTTCACCCCCCATCCATACCCTCTTTTGTCATTCGTCCCCGCTATATGCCCTCTCTAATTTGTGCAGGCACTCTTCGCCTCGATTGTACCCTCACATCCTTTCATTGGTCCTCTATCGCCTTCTTCCTCCCATTGAGATGATGAGTTGTATTTGAAATCATGAATAAGGATCGTCCCATCACATTGAGCTTTCCCCTAATACACTGAGCTTTACCATCCAATCAGAGCTTCCCACCCATCTGAGCTTATCTTGACTTGTGTATAATCCAAACACCCATCCACAATGTGTTAACCAAATCCAATAAAAAATCCTCTTGACTAGCGTCTCTCCCAGTCAACTTATCTATTGCCTCCCATCAACTTATCCCATCATTGTGCCCATTGGGATGCATCCTTCCCATTTCTGGCAGCTTATCCAAATCCATGTCCTACCCTTGGTAAGAGATGTTTGTTGGCCAAATGAGTCGCTTGATTGAATGATCTTTTCAATTTGATTTTTTTTTTTGTCTTAGGACTATACCTATTCATTGTTGCCTCGATCATTCTATATCTTGGTATGTCTAGGGTGGTGTACATTGGGCATAGTTTTTGTGGTATGGCATGTTTGTGATTTCTCTTTTATGATCCAACAAGTCTCACATTTACACGATCACAGGTGTTTGCGAACTTGTGTGCATTGGGATAACCTATTGTCTGAGAGTCTAGTCCACACATGGGCTCTTCATAACATCATGATACCTATAATCAGCGGTGTCGATAATCCTTCACAACATTAAACCTAGGATTTCTCTCCACATGATGCATACCAACAATCCCATCCTCTTCATTCATAAGCCTTCCATTCAACCCATCTGATGCAATCACAATAAGGAGGGTCCTTAAAGAGAACAATTTGAACCATGTAGCAAGAGAACACAATATAAGAAACACAATATGATGGAGACAATGCAAAAAAGACTAAATTATATCATGAAAATCAATTACAATCTGTCGTTAACATGCGGGCTCACAAGATTCGACACAAATGCCTGATTACATACACGCGCATTACAACATCCGGGCTCAAGCAAGAATGTGAACCAACTTCAGACCTCCTAACCTTATGATTATTCTTCTAAATTCTCATAACTAATTTTTATATATAAAATTACCATAAATTCGCCATCCAACACTGCTTTTCAACTCCATATTACCCGCAAGGCAATGATCAAGCTAAGGCTTCAAATAAAACTCTTATCAAAATACTAAAAAAGACAGTCAATGAAGCTGGTCGTGTTTAGCATCCGGAACTCCATCCCACCCTTTGGGCCTACCGCATGAGCATTCACACAAAATCGCCTCCGAATCAGCATTCACTACAGATGTCCCTGCAGAATATTCTCTTTTGTCATCACACTCACTTGCATCACTTTCACGCCCCATGCATATCTCTTTTGTCATTCATCCCCGCTATACGGCCTCTCCTATCTGTGCAGACACTCTTCGCCCTGATTGTATGCTCACATCCTTTCATTGGTCCTCCATCGCCTTCTTCCTCCCATTGAGATGATGAGTTGTATTAGAAATCGTGAATAAGGATCGTCCCATCACATTGAGCTTTCTCCTAGTACGCTGAGCTTTCCCATCCAATCAGAGCTTCCCACCCATCTGAGCTTATCTTGACTCATGTATAATCCAAACACCCATCCACAATGTGTTAACCAAATCCAATCAGAAATCCTCTTGACTAGCGTCTCTCCTAGCTAACTTATCTATTGCCTGCCATCAACTTATCCCATCGTCGTGCCCAACGGGATGCATCCTTCCCATGTCTGGCAGCTTATCCAAATCCATGTCCTACCCTTGGTAAGAGATGTTTGTTGGCCAAATGAGTGGCTTGCTTGAATGATCTTTTCAATTTGATTTTAATTTTTTTGTCCTAGGACTATACCTATTCATGGTTGCCTTGATCATTCTATATCTTGGTATGTCTGGGGTGGTGTACATTGGGCATAGTTTTTGTGGTATGGAATGTTTGCGATTTCTCTTGTATGATCCAACAAGTCTCACATTTACACCATCACAGATGTTTGTGAACTTGTGTGTATTGGGATAACCTATTGTCTGAGAGTCTAGTCCATGCATGGGCTCTTCATAACATCCTGATACCTATAATCAACGACGTCAATAATGCTTTACAACATTAAACCTAGACTTTCTCTCCACATGATGCATAACAACAATCCCATCCTATTCATTCATAAGCCTTCCATTTGACCCATCTGATGTAGTCATGATAGGGAGGGTCCTCAAAGAGGACAATTTGAACCATGTAGCAAGAGTTAACACAATGTGATGGAGATAATGCAAAAAAGACTAAATTATATCATGAAAATCAATTATAATTTGTCGGCAACATGCGGGCTCACGAGATTTGGCACACAGGCCTGATTACATACATGTTCATTACAATATCCAGGCTCAAGCAAGAATGAGAACCAACTCCGGACCTCCTAACCTTATGCTTATTCTTCTAAATTCTCAAAATTGATTTCTAAATGTAAAATTACATCGAATTATATGATCTCGAATGATCCGCATCGGCTCAAAATGAAACAAATGTCGAAGAACGAGATGAAACGTGAAAACAACAAGGTTGGCCTTTGCCAAAGAGATCCTTCCAAAAAATCTATTGAATGAAGTGCAGACCTAAGGGAAGGTTGGCCACATGCCAAGGAACATTGGAAACAATCAACTGAAGCTCTGTGAGCTATGAAAATAATCCGCAAGATTCGCCAATGGCAAATAGGTCCAAGCGGTTTCGGTGTTCTAAGCTAGAAAACTATCCTAGATTCCGGAAGCGATAACTTGTCAGAGAAAATCTTCCAAACGTCCCATGGACTTAGAATAAGGTAGATGAACATGCCCACGAACAAAATCTAGGTCTGAAAGATCCGATGAGTAAATTCAATGAAATGCAAAAATAAATATTTAAACTATAAAATAGGAAACAAACTAAAGAGGAAATGATTTTGGTTGATGCAAGATTGCCATGAACCAGGGATGCTCCTGCATTAGACATATGGGGTTTCTGAAAAAAAAGTGAGCCCCTCACTTAGTTGGGGTCAGAGGAAAACCACGATGGTCTACCTCTGCCTGAGAATTCCATGATGAATTTTCAATTGGTCTACCTTTCCACTTTACAAGATACACTCTATACCAGTTGCTTCCGGTGTGGCGCCCAATCCTACTGTCCAAAATGTCTTCAATCAGATCTGGTTCCTTCTGAGGTATCTGCTTCTCCATGTCTGCTACATTATCCTCATTGAAATCTGCCTCATGGTATTGATGTAGATCTGCAATGTTGAATACAGGTGAAATACCCAAACTATCCGGTAACTCCACTTCATATGCATTTCTGGAATTGAACATCCTCAAGATCTTACAAGGTCAAAAATTCCTCATCTGCAACTTACTATAGGCTCCAACTGGGAATCTCTCTTTTCTCAGATATATGATCACTTTATCACCAACTTCAAATTCTTTATGTCTCCTCTTTTCATCTGCTTTCTCCTTATACTTGTTGTTCGTGTCCTCCAAATGTTGTTTGACCTGAGTATGCGCTATCTTCATATTCTCTACAAATTCTTTTGCTTCCACACTCCTCTTGTCTTCATTACTAATGTTCCTAAACTTTTGTATACCTCTAGGGTGTGCTTCGGTAACAATCTCAAAAGGTGTTCTTTTGATAATCTAGTTCACTAAATTATTGTAAGAAAACTCTACTTATGCAAGGATCAAATCCCAACTTCCAGTTTTCTCTCCAACTAAGCATCTCAACAAATTTCCCAAACTTCTATTTACCAATTATGTTTGTCCATCAGTTGTGGGTGAAAAATAGAACTGAATTTCAAGTTTGTCTTCATCTTCTTCCGAAGTGTTCTAAAAAAATATCCAACAAACTTAAAATATCTATTAGAAACTATGTTCTTAAGGAATCCATGTAATCTTATCACCTCCTTGAAAAATAGGTCAGCAACATGCACTGCATCTGTTGTCTTCTTATTGGGTATGAAATGTGCCATCTTTGAGAATCTATCTACGACAACAAATATAGAATCATTTCTGTCTTGGGCAATCCAAGTATGAAATTCATGCTTATATCTTTTGAATATCTCTCTAGAACTATCAAAGGCTTATACAATCCAACATTCTGACTACTACCTTTTGCAAGTTGACAAATCCTACAGCTCTGCACAAATTTCCTGACATCCTTATGAATCTAAGGCCAAAATTAATTCTCACTAATCAATGCCACTATCTTATCAACACCAAAGTGTTTGGATAATCCTCCACTATGCTTCTCCTTTATCAGACTTTCTCTCATATAACTCCTAGGTAAACACAACTGAACTCCTCTAAACAACATCTCCTCTTGAATGAAATAGTCCAACCACTTCTATCCACCATAACCGGTTCCTTACAATCTTTCCAAGGTTCTGCAAAATCCGGGTCATCCTCATACAAATTCTTCAATTACTCAAAACCTAATACCTCCACTCTCATCTCTATCATCAGATTCCTCCTACTTAATGCATCAACAACTCTATTTGACTTCCCACTTCTATGCTTCAACACAAAGGTATAACTCTGCAAGAACTCCACCCATCTCATATGTCTCTGATTCAACTTACTCTGATTGGTCAAATATTGCAAAGCTTGGTGATCAATAGACAACACAAAATCTTGATCATACACATAATATCTTCTTCTTGCATCTTTCAACTTCTCACTAAAATAAGCTATTGGCATACCTTCCTGACTTAACATTATTCCGATTGTATTCCCACTTGCATTACAGTCCACTTGAAATAATTTTCTAAAATACGGTAAAGCCAACATAAATTGCTCTGTCACCTTCTACTTCAACAATTGAAAACTCCTATTTTCTCTGGTTGTCCACTTCAAATCCTTCCTATCTCCTCTCATTGCTTTTGTCATAGGGCTACAAATTGAACTAAAATTTCTGATAAACTTCTGATAGAAACTAGCCAATCCATGGAATGATCTTACCTCTCCAATTCTTTTCGGTGTAGGCCATTCAACAATTGCTCTTACCTTTTTAGGTTCCATCTTCAATCCATCCGTAGATATCACAAATCCCAAATAGACTAGCTCTTCTTTCGTGAAACTACACATCTTAATGTTTATCAACAACTTTTCTTTTCTCAACCTCTGCAAAACTTATCTTAGATGCAACATATGTTCTTCCTTGGTCTTACTGAATATCAAAATGTCATCCAAATATACAATAACAAACTTACCTAATAATTTCTTCAATACCTCGTTCATCAACCTCATGAAAGTACTTGGTGCATTAGTCAATCCAAAAGGCATCACCAACCATTCATATAGTCCTTCATTTGTCTTGAATGTTGTCTTCCACTCATCTCCTTCTCTGATTCTGATCTAATGGTATCCACTCTTCAATTCTATCTTTGTGTAATATCTAGCTCCACTCAAACAATCCATTATGTCATCCATCCTAGTCAAGGAAAATATGTACTTTACTATGATCTTGTTTATTGCTCTAGAGTCGGTACACATCCTCCATTCTCTATTATTTTTAGGTGCTAACACTGCACAAGTACTCAAACTATCTTTGATCAAACCTTTCCTCAACAATTACCGCACTTGTCTATTCAAGTCCTCATTCTCTGTTAGTGTCATCTGATGTGTTGCTTTATTAGGCAAACTAGCTCCAGGAATCAAGTCCATGCAATGACTATACTTCTCACAGGGGGTATTCCATCAAACACATTATCTTAAATGATATCTCCATATTATGTCAGCAACTCCTTTATCTCCTCTAGTTGTTCTTCTTCATGCTCTGGAACTTCAATCTTCTTAGGAACTATAGCAAAACATGCATTCTCATGTCTCATCCCATCCAGGAAAATCCTTCCATCCACTAAATAGATTATAGTACTTGTACAAACTTCACTCTTCAAAGGCTCCTCCAAGGGCAACAAGGTTTGCTTCATCCCATTTGCAACAATAGTGTATATGTTCTTTCTCCCATCATGTATTGCCTGTCTATCAAACTACCAAGGTCCACCCAACAAGATATGACAAATATCCATAGGCATAATATCACACAAAACTTCATCATGATAAGTTCCAATTTTCAATTTCACCAAACATTATTCACTCACTAGTATCTTATGATCATCCTGAATCCATGCTATCTGATAAGGTTTAGGGTGCTTCAATCTCTCCAAGTTCAGCTTATTCACCATCTCTTCTGAAACAAGATTATCTGAACTACCACTATCAATAATGACTTTAAAACACTTACCAGATACCTGACATCCGGTCTCGAACAAATTCCTCCTCCGCAAGGGCTCCTCATCATCTCCAGTATGACACAAATCTCTCCTCATCACCAACAATTCTCCATCTTCTGGTTTATTAGCTGATCTGACATGGTCTTCTTCCACCAATGTTGTCTTTCTAGTGTTCTTGGTCTTCTTACAATCAAAAGCATGATGTCCTTCTCCTCCGCACTTGAAACGGGTTCCTCTAAACACCATTTTATCATGTCTTCTGTCATCTTTTCTATAACTCTCATTCTGGTAACCATCAGGCTCTCTTCTCTAGTAAAAGTTTCTATCATCCTTCAGGTATGAAATTCCATATCTGCTAGCTTCCTTGTCTTTACTTTGGTTTGTACATGGTCCTCTTCCTCCAGAATAGCTTCTTCCTCCTTGAAATCTTCTTTTGGAAAACCTTCCATGTCTACCTCTTTGCTTCTGCTCATTTCTTTTGTTCAACTTCTCCTCTACTTTCAAGGCATATTGATAAGCTTCTTCAACACTCTGTAACTTGATTAGACTGAGTTCATATTGTATAGACATCCGCAACCCATTCAGGTACCTAGCAACTTGTTCAATCTCATCATCAATATGTTCGGATTTGATAATCAACTTGTAAAATGCTTCGGTATACTCCTTCACACTCGATTCCTTCTGCTTTAGGTTTTGCAACTTCCGAAATAGATTCACTTGATAATCGACAACCATAAACTTTAATTTCAACTTGCTAACCATCCGCTCCCAAGATTTGATCTTCTCTTTGCCTCTTCTCTGTCTATCTACCTACAAATGTCCCCACCAAAGAGATGCATGACCTTTCAACTTAGTGCAAGCATATCTTTCCTTCTTATCTTCCACGGTGCCTTCAAAATCAAAATACTTTTCCATCTCCATGATCCAATCTAACAATTCATCTGAATCCAACTTGCCATCATAATCTAGTCGGGTAAAATGTGGTCTGGTGTTCTCTCTTAACAATGCTCTTATAAACCTTTCTTCATCCAAATCATTCACCTGTGGATTTGCTCCTTGTTTTCCAGCTACTTCTTCTTCATCATCATCACTTATATCTTCAACATGTCAACCTCTTCTTTGGACTGTTTCAACAACTTCTAACTGGGCTGCAATTCCTCTCAACATTTCCATGCACTCCACTACCTCTAACATTTCCTCTTCGCCCCATCTTTACACTAGTCCTCTACAGCTATAGGCCAGATCCTCAATCCACCATCCTACAACAAGATCTTACAGGACTCCACAATCTCTGGAACGAAAACTTTCTCTGATACCACTTGATGTAGTCACGACAAGGAGGGTCCTCAAAGAGAATAGTCTGGACCATGTAGCAAGAGTTAACACAACAAAAGCAACATAATGTGATAGAGGCAATGTATAAAATACTTAATTATATCATGAAAATCAATTACAATCTGTTGACAACATGCGGGATCACAAGATTCAACAGACATACCTGATTACATGCATGCTCATTAAAATATCCGTGCTCAAGGAAGAATGTGAGCCAAATCCAAACCTCCTAACCATATGATTATTTTTCTAAATTCTCATAACTGATTTCTAAATGCAAAATTACATCGATTGATATGATCTAGAATGATCCGCGTCGGCTCAAGATGAAACAAATGCCCAAGAACAAGATGAAACGTGAAAACAACAAGGCCAGCCTCCGCCGAATAGATCCTTCCAAAAAATCCATAGAATGAAGTGTGGACCCAAGGGAAGGTCGGCCACACGCCAAGGAACATTGGAAACAACAAACTGAAGCTCCGCAAGCTACGTAAATGATCCGCAAGATTTACCAATGGCAAATAGGTCCAAGCAGTTCTGGTGTTCTAAGCCAGAAAATTGTCCCAAATTCCGGAAGTGATAACTTTCCAGAAAAAAGATCCAAACATCCCGCGGACTTAGGATAAGGTAGATGAACATGCACACGAACAAAATCTAGCTCTACAAGATCAGGTGAGAAAATTCAAAGAAACATAGAAAGAAATACCGAAACTGCAAAACAGGAAACAAACTGAAAAGGAATTATTTTTGGTTGATGCAAGATTGTCATGAACCAAGGATGCTCCTACATCACCATCATATCCTCTTTGATTACATCTCCATTTTTCCTCTATGACTCCAATTTATTCACCTTCCTCATCCCTCCCCTTTTCCCTTTCATCCTATAGTCCTCCTATCCATTTCAAGAGCACACCCGTATTCTTGGAACCCGTATGTCCTCTCGAGGGGGCATACCACTACTTCCTCTCCATCCTTCCTCAACCCACCAGTGACTGGGGCATCATGCTACTAGTCCTTATCTTTTTCTATCCACTATGTTTTATGCTCCTTTGACATAACATCACTTCATGGTTTTATATCAAAGGCGAAAAATGTAGACACATAAAAATTAATTAATTTAATATATAATTAATTACCCTAAATTGCATAATTAATTGATTTTATCATGTTAGTGTTTTTTTGTGCCCAAATTAATTAAATAATTAATTCCCCCTTCCATCCATATAATTAATTAATTAATTAATAATTATATTTGTCTCATTTCCTCTAAAGTTTGATTTATTTGAATATTTATCAAATTTAGCTTTAGCCCAATATTCCAATCTCCCTCCCAATCCCAATTAATTAAATTAATTCAAATTAATTAAATTGATTTGCTAATTCCTACAAACTCACCTTTTAACCCCTTTCATTAAGCTAATTAACCTAAGCCTAATCCCTATTAACATTTGTCTTATTTTTAAATATGACACACCTACCCAAGTCCACATGTGACTCCCCTCATAAATGACTTGCATGCACAAGTCATTTCACCTCTCCACCTTACCTTTGACCAAGGGGTGCTCACACATGTGTGAGAATGCTCTTCCCCATTAAGCCACCCTACCCCTTTCCCTTTTAGTCTGCATGTCATAACCTTCCTTCCTATAGCCCTTACACTTTGCCAAAAGTGTTTCCACTTGTCTGCCTCATGGTCTTTCCAAGATTTTCTCACACATGTGTGAGCACATCTTACTCTCTTCCCCATGACAAGTGTTCTTCCCAAGATGTGCACACACATATGTGAGAACACCTTGCCCTCTTCTCCATGCCAAGTGTTCTTCCCAAGGATTGACACTTGGTCCACATGTCAAAAGGCTACATGCCTTGTCCACTTCATCTCCTCACCTTCAATCTCAACCCTTCATTTAACCTTTAATCTTGATCATCCATTTTGAATCCCCAAAGTCTATAAATTAGAGCCTCCATTCATCTCAAAGAATCTACTTTATTTCATATCTTTATGTTGGCCATTTATCCGCTTTTCATCATATTCTTATGTTGCCCTTTTGGTTGCATATCATCTTCATAGCATCCTTACCATGTCAAAATCCTCATCTACACATCCACCCTATATGTTATGCTAATGTGAGAGAAATCCACATTCAACTCCATCCATCACTCCAAATCTTCATTTGTCCATCTTGGAGCAACAAGATTGTAAAGAGTAGGAGGACAAGGAAGATCAATTTGCAAGGGGAGCATTGTGAGGAAAGTTATGGTTTTATATATATTTTTTTCTCATGTGTTTGTATGTTAAAAATATTTCTTGATGCATTATTAAATAGAATTAATTCAGAGTGATTTAAGTTTAATTCTAACATCTCCATTTTAATAGCGACAACTATCATATACTAGACATCTATTTAAGGTTTTCCCTATAGCTACAAAAATTTTCCCCCTATTACCATCACCATCACTTAGGAATTACACTCCTTAATCATTTTTCTATGCATTGAGGCTAAAATATGTCGCCCAAGGAATTGATTGATGTAGTCTCCTAAATAGCACTAACTCCATCTTTTCCTTTTCAAATTTGAGATATCAATAACATACTTTTGGAGATCTACATTAAGATATTGTACTCCTCACAAACTATAGAAAATTTAGGCAAATAACCTTAAAAAATTGCAAGTTATTTACAATTGAAGACATTAGAATCTAACAAATCCAATTGCATGTGGAAGGAAAACACAAGCAGTTGAGAGTTAGTCACCAAGGCTTGAAATTTTCTAGATTATTTTTCAATAGTGTAAATAGCTCTAGAATTCACATTCTAGTTGCTTTCACTCACCTTTAACCTTCTACAACCTCAATTGACATATTAGGGACACGTATTACATCTTTCCTTTTCAATTTATATAGCATGCCTCCATTTCCAAGCTTTAGTGTTCAAAACTATTTAATTAGATTTGATTTATGTGCTTTGTATTGTATTGCTACTTTGGAAAGTCAAATAGTTAAATACATTTAACATGTGTGAAGAAAACACTCTATCATACTTAGCTAGGATCAACATAAAATTCACACAACATTATTCTTTCTTTTTATTTCTTTCATTTTTGTGAACTCGATACTTGTACATTTGTATCTTCCACTTTCACCAATATAGAAAACATGATCTTCTAGTGACAATAATAAAGAATTAGTAAACAAAAATTTGAGAATCAATGACATATAGAGGAAGTAAAATCTAGATGAAGAAGAGGGAACATTTATATCATAAGGGGGAAGTTAGGGGCTTTGAGAGAGGTATAAGAGGAAAGGAGGGGGAAAATGTTACAATGAGGATTAGTAGAGGAAGTTGGTAACACATTCCAAGTAGTAAGAAATTTTTTTATTGGTGGAGGCAATGCAAGAGAAAAATTAAGGGAAGGTGATTTAGCAGAGATGCAAATCCTATAGGTGCAATGAAGTGGATCCATTTCTAGAGGAGATAGTGCATATACACAAGAATGTTTTGGATGATAAGTATGAGGAGAATCAATATTCATCACTAGCTAATGTATTGAAAGTATTTTCTAAAAAGTGTGTACTAAAATGATCATATGCCAAAAGGTTGTCAAGACTAATATCATCTACTTGAGGAAGAGAATTTTTGGATGCATAAACAAAGGTGTACCATTGTAAGAAGTAGGAGAAAGATAAAGCTTGAGGGTAGACCAATCATTAGAAGAGGCATTAGTTTCACCATCACTAAATTCACTAAAGGAGAAAACATCAATAAAAGACAACTATTGGAGAAGGGTTATGACCAAGAGGATCATGAAGCTTGTTTAATAATCTATAATAAACTTCTTGTTCATATTCACAATAAGAGATATCCTTGTTAGCAAAAGGAAAAGGTGTGAGACATTTGGAGAAAGATGTACAATATTCATTAACAACTCAAGGGTGTTCATGGAAGATATAGTTATCATAAGGTGCACACACTTCATCGTTATCATGGCTGAAAGACTTGCTCAAGGCATTAAGAGATCTCATCAATAAAGTGAGCTTGTGAGGGAAAGAGGTTTCAAAACCTATATGGAGAGTACTATCAAGTGTATGGAGAGGAGAAGAGAGGTTCTCATCATCTGATAATGAATCCTTCAAGTAGAAACATGTATTAGTAAATTAGAAAGACATTAAATTAATTATAACACCATATTATGGAAGGTGAAATAATGTTATAAGAATTAGAAGAGTAAGTAGGAACATAAACATACACATTGTCATTCTCAAATGAGGTATTATTATAAAACCTTGAAGTTAGAAGGCAATGAAGAATAATGTGGAGGAAAAGTGCAACTAGTATCATGGTAAAGAGGAGATGGGGAAATAAGTAGTCTAGTAACAACAAAAACAAGAATAATTATCAAGTGTGGGAAGGAAGGATGTTGGATAAGACAAGCCACCATGCAATAATACAAATAAATAAATAAAGTTTTATTTAATAATATAAGAATATGATCCATGTATGTAATGATGGGTAGAGATAAAGGTGTGTGTAAATAAAATTGGCATGAAGGGAGAGGAAAAAGTAAGAAGCCATATATTAGGGTAAAAATCATTCAAGGGTAGTTCAAAGGGGAAATGTAGGCAAGGGAAAGGAAAGAGGGTGTTAAGGAGGATATAGTCTAGGTGTTCAAAAATTTGGATGAGCCATGGAAAATGTTAGAGAAGAGTTGTGGAGGATTGGAAATGAAAGAAGGGTACAAATGGAGGGTTGTCTTGGTAAATGGGTATTGTAGAGAGGGTAGATAAGGTCTTTAGATAAGAAATATAAATTTTGGGAAAGTTTAAATATGTGTTTTAAAGTGGGGAAACAAAAATTAGGGTGTAGGGAAGTTTATATGATATGTTGGGATAAGCATAAGCAATCTTGTGAAGGATTCAAGGAGTGTTGTGAAGATTGGGAAGAGAACAATGGATGTTAGGGAGGGTAATTTAGGTGTAGAGAATAGAAACATGGTTTTGTAAAGACTAGAGAGGTTAAGAAGAGTAGATAGAATGGTATGAAGAATATATTAGGGAAGATGAAGAATGAGTTAGTTTACCATTTTTGTCCTTTGGATTAAGGGATGATATTCTAGACAGTGACGATAATATTTTTGGGGATTATATATATTTTTGATCTAGTTTTTGACATGATTTTGAAAAGAAAATGAAATTAGAGAGAAGGTTTAGGTTATTGGTTTTTTACACAAAATTAGAAATAGGCGGGTAGGCATGTTGAGGTCGAAAGAACAAATTTTGACTACCCTTGTGCGTTAAGTATACCTACAAGATTACCATTTTTTCTTTGTATTTATGAATTTAAATCAATTGACAAAAAAAATAAAAAAAATTAATTGATATAGTTTGATCTAACCAACAAAAATAAAGTTGGAAAATGGAAATGTAAACTAAAATACTACAATAAAGAAATGTGAAAATAGAACACATGTACGTAGCAATTAGCAAATTTGATGTTAGAAGTGGGATAAAGAAGATTGGAATTATGCCTAATTTGTTTTTGGGCTTGAATGGGATATTTATTGGATTTGGGTGATGCAATTATATTATGGAGGTGTAACTTCTCTATAGGGGTGTTATTGTCATTGATAGTTGTAACTTTTGCAACTTTTAGGGTTTTCTTGCCTTGGTCTATAAGTATCACTCCTTGTAGAATGTGAATGTTGGCTTCTGATAGTGAAATAATTTGAACTAAATATGGTGGAAAAAGGAGAAAGGACATGATGTATAGGTGTCTTTTTATATCCACAAAATATTATTGGAATGATTATGTGTGTAGACATATGAGAACATAATATTAGCATGTGGAAAATATGTTGACCACAATATGAAATCCTAGGGGCTACAAACAAGTGTTGTGTGAAATGATGAAAACAAGTATATGTATATGTATATGTATATACAAATATGCATGTATATATGTATGTATATATACATACACATATATACATATACATACACATATATACATATACATATACATACATATATATGTATATATACATACACATATATACATATATATGTATAAATATATGTATACATATATATACATATATACATATATATGTATGTATATGTATATATGTGTATGTCTATATACATATATATGTATATGTATATGTATATGTATATACATATACATATACATATATATGTATATAGACATACACATATATACATATACATACATATATATGTATATATATGTGTGTGTGTGTGTGTGTGTGTGTGTGTGTGTGTGTATACATATATATGTATATATGTGTATGTCTATATACATATATATGTATATGTATATGTATATACATACACATACATATATACACATACTGTTAGACACAATGCTCCACTGAGAGGGGGGGATGAATCAGTGGTTCTCAACTTTTTCCCTTTAGCTATCCTATGTGAGCATATAGGAAAATGGATCTAACTCAATGCAGACTTACCGGTTAATAGGGAGACCAACACCAATGCAATCACACAAGCGACATCACATAACACCAATATATACGAGGAAAACCCAAGATGGGAAAAACCTCAGTGAGCAATGATGTTGGAGACTACTGCTCCAATCCATCCTCACAATCAAAACTTTGTTACAATGTTTAGGACACCAACCCAAGGAGAACCAACCCCTAATTTAGGGCACCAACACAAGGAGCACCAACCCCTAACTTGTTTATGGGCTACAACCCAAGGAGCTACAACCCCTGCACCTAGTTATAACTCAGTGTTCACAATCAAAACATCAATTACAAAAGTAGTTATATTATTACAAGTGAATCTTGCAACCATTTCTTATACGTTACTCTGCCGGTGAGATACCTTCTCTGCTACACCGACTCACTCTTATGTTGCTCTCACCTGCTTCTCTATTGTCGGAAAACCCTACCAGTACACCTCTTCTCTTATTCTTCTCTGCTGGATCTCCTCCTCACTGCTCTGCACTTTTACCGATGCTATACTCTATCGGTCCACTATCTGTCTTCTTTGTAGCTCTCTTCACTTCTGCTCTACCGATATAACCACTACCGGTTCTGCTCTTCACTCTCCCTCTTTTCTCAGACACTCATTGAGCACTTGGCTGATTTTCTCTCACATGTAGAAGTAACACTTAATCACTTTGCAACAGCATACTCTTCTTCCATTCAACAACAACTTAGCTATGTCTTTGGCCTGCATATTTATAGCCTGGTTTTTCCGCCAAATACCTATTCAAATTCTAGGCAGTTAGGGTTTCCTCATCCTCGAGGCAAACCAAATCCAATCAGATCTTCCTGACAGCCAACAGTACACCTCCGCCATTATTGCACCTTCTTGAGCACGCCTTCTGTCTTTGGTGATTTTCTTTTTACCCTATCGACTGATTTCTTGGTTGGACACCAAGATCTGTCTTGTTGTTTCCTTCATCTACCTCGATCTCTTCAAACACTCTTAGCTAGCTCTAGGTTGTCCTCCAGACCTCAAGCCGCAAACCTCTGCAATATCTCTGCAACACGTCTTGTGATTTGTGGGATCTTCCATTAATGTCGATCAAATCTGCAACTACCCCATTAGTGTACATTCCATCTTCATCCAAATGCACGTTCGCCACCTTAACTCCATGTGGCATCCATGTCGACCATCTTTCGGCTTGGCTCTTCAAGTTGGTCCATATAGGATCACCGACCAAACCCTCTACTGATTTCTCTTCTCTACCAGTTTAGTAACCTTGCCGATATCTCACACTCTACCGGTTCACTCATCATGTCTGCACTTGCTGAACTGTCGATGGAACTCCTTGACCGGTCCCTAGACATGTCTATCCATAGCATGCTCATTCCCATCAAGTGGGAGGTCATCTATACTTGCACCTTGTCCATATTACCGGTGAACATTCATACCGGTAAAACCTCTTGATGACACAAGTCATCAACCTTCACCAGACACCATATTCAGTTAGGCCACATTCCTTTGTTTGTATCTACTCAACCTTGCCTTTTCCTTGATCAGATCAGACCATATCACAACCGGTTTTCCAAGATGACAAACACATCACACTCTATTTGTTCTAGTAACCCAACTTGTATTCTTTGTCGGTCTGGTGCATATTCTTGTTCTCATGCACTTAAGGCATTCGCTCAATTCAACGGTAGATCTGGTGTGAACCTTCAAGCACTTGCCTTTGCCTCATTTACCTTATCTCATGAAACTATGATGCACACTATGCATAATAGGAGATAAGATCCACTTACCAGTGGAGTGACACCATCTTCTTTCTACAATGTACTCATGTGACTTCCCTGTTTGTGCAACATATCTTCAAACAAACACATGTGATCTAGTGTGGGCACATTCACTGTCAGTCATTGCTTCTCATGATGATTGCATTTCATCAGGTGGGAGTCTTTCTATCCTGCAACCTTACAACATACCTGTGATCTATTCATTCTTCTCCTCCAGTGTTGATGTGATTTAGGTAACATTCTACCTCTTCATCACAAACAACACCCAAGCACCTTGCTCATCCTGCTTGTATTTTGGTCATGACCTTTGCAGGTTGACAACCACTCACTTGGTTGATCTAACTTCCCCATCTCAACACAACACTTACTAGTTGACATCCTTTCCTTACCGGTGATGCACTGTACTAGTACCAATCACCTTACCATTCCATCCACACAAGTTAGGCACCAACTTGTGTACCGGTGACTCTTGGGCTCATCTTCCTTACCTTACCGGTTGTCTGCAACACAAGGTGATATCAAGGATATCTCAACCTGTACTCCTCCTTGACAGTGTTGCACATACATCTCTCATATCGGTAGTCATCCCATACCAGTTGACATCAATGACAACCCAATGCCAACAATCTCCCCCTTTGGCATTGATAACTCGTGTAGTATCCGACATACTACATAATCCTTCTCTCCCTTTCACTGATCTATGGATTCTCAACACATGTAGTATGCAGTATACTACAAAATCCTTCTCCCCCTTTGACAACAATGGCAAAGGGCACTGTCAGAGTATCATTCCTCCTTTTATTTGTTAGACACTGACATAATTCTTTCTCCCCCTTTGTCTTTACCGAATGTCTCTCCTTCTGATACCAATTATTGCATTTTGTTACATTTACTCAAGTCACAACACTTGAGATGGAGGAATCAACCATCAACTGACACCAATTGGGCATGTAAATTTTATACCATTTGTTATCAATTTCAGAGGGATTGATACCAATTGTTGATGTGTCATTGAATACTACTCACCTGCCAGTCACCCTACAACACTTCCTGTTTGATCCCAAATTTCTATAGGAATCAAATGTGATTGTACTACCAATACAACTAGCCAACTGACCAGTAGGAATCAAATGTGATTGACGTACTATAAATACAACCAACCAAATGACAGGTAGATACCCCTTACAATGAAATTCTCTTGGGTATTCCTATTGTAACTTTTCATCATCTGCAGTTTTGGGCTGTCAGTGCATTTACTCTTCCAAGTTCAAGCATCTCGGCTTTGGAACATAGCCACTTAAACTCCCCTGAGTCATATATCTCAGGTCCGTATCTCTAGTGAGGACTAATACCGGGGTCTCCAATCATCTCCATATACCAGTTGAGATGTATCTATGTAATCATCTGATGATCTTTCAGTTCCATTAAATCCATCACAACTTATGACATGATCCTGAAAACACACAATGTCATACAATGACATCACCATGCCATAGAACTAACTGGTTAGCCCATAAACATGCATGCCTGTATGGTCAACCACTAGGCCAAAATATGTCATTCAGGTCTTTTACAATACCACCTGAGACATGAACTCCACATTCCATGCTACCGAGGATATTGCAATGATCTCTAACTTCATTGTCTTACATAACCTGCATGCACCTATTTAGCATTCATGTCAGTAACATCCTATACATACCTGTCTCCTGTACCAGTCCACTATCACTACCAGAGTACCTTCCTGTGACTCCTGACCTTTGTCAGCATTGTATCTGATTCCAATTGTTATCTTGTTATATATTGATACAATAGTAGTGATCCAATCTTTCATACCAACAACAACATGTTCTTCCATGCTGCCTTCATCACTGAGGGGGTGAATGATAAATTCAGTGTATTACTCTCCCTAAGATCTTGCATCTCCTTTAGTGGTCCATGGTCTTCTTCCTCCATACTTGCTTGGTCTCGTTCTTCTTCCCATTTTCAGACTTAGGAGCAAGTCTTTCCTTCTTTTGCTAATGGGTCCTTCCATTTCTTGATTCTCCATCACAACCAGAAGTAGTGCTATAGTAGCACACAACATCCATCCCAACTTCATGTTTGGGGAATCTCTTGACATACCGGTTTGACCATCTCCTTCTGGTCATGTTGCTGTGATTGGCAACCGAAACCGACGGACCTCTTGCTCCTGCAGGGACATTTCTCCTTTGGTTCCATGTAGGTTTCTGACTTTCAAATGCTCTATATCCACTTTTCTGCAGAGCATAGTTGTTATATCGGTCTCCATGTGACTACAGGTTCCTCTTTCTACATTCAAACTCTCTATGGCTAGGACCATTGCAATTATGACAAACAACATTTGCATAACCGGGGGAGGGGACATGAATGTATCTACTCCTGGATACATTTTTCTCATATGCATGATGTCCATGAGATCCTATATTATTCTTTCTAGACCTCTTTCTACATTCCTCTGCCCTATGGCCATAAACATTACATGCAAAGCAGTAACCGGTAAAAGATGGAATATGACTTGCAAATTTATTTTGCCATGCATGGGGAGATCTTATCGGTTTGGCATCTCCATTTCTTCCTCTTTGAGAATGGATCCTTGCTTGTCCATTATGTGTAGCTCTTCCATTTGGTCTCTTCTTCTCCCACACTTGTTTTTCCCTATAGGTGGTAGCATTTCTTTGTCCTCTGCCGGTAGGAGGTGTTCTTTGCTGCTTCCTCATTTTCTTGCTTCCGGTGAAGCTGTCTTCTCCCATATTCCCTTTACCTTTGGGATATGCATTGTTCCTTCTTCTTGCTGCACTAGTCTTCCTTTCTGTCTGGAAGTCCTCTCCAGTTGTATTTAGACCAACTTTCTTTTGGGGAGCATTTCTAACTGTGAAGGTTTGTCCCTTGTTTTCTCTATTTGAGGAGACAAACTAAATGTCATTATGGGGGACATTCTTGCTGGTGGAGCATTCACTGGCACCACTACCTAACCCTTCAGTGTCCTTGGCATGCTTTTGCTTCTTCAACATCTTGTCCAAGGCATCACTGCTGCCATCAAACCGGATTCTCACCTTGAGCTCACCCTGACACTTTTCAAGGTCATTTCGGAGAATCTCCATTTCTCCAACCAGCTGCAGATATTCTTCATTCTTTACTTCTAGCCTAGATGCTAGATTTTCACATTGGCACTCCTTGGTGTTCTCTGCCTGAGACTTCAACTCTGAGATGCATTTCTCAAATTCCTCAAGGCATTTTGTTAGCCAGTTCTGCTCTACTATAGCAACATTCTTGAATATCTTGTATTCATTTCTCACTCTTTACAAGCTCTCCTTCAAGATCAACTTCTGCTTCTTCTTCTTCTTCACCTTCACTATCACTCTCAAACACATCTTGTCAGTAGGAGTGTTCTGCATGATCATTTTCAGAAGTGTGCCTTTCATCTTCTGATTCTTGAGCCATGAAGAGGTGGGTTCCTTCATCATCATTGATGCAGCTGCAAGCAGATCTGCAGATTCATGAGATGCATTTCTCATACTATCTTCACAAGTCGATCCTGCAGTAGTAGGCTCATTTCCATAGAGCTTCTTCAATCTCTCCCATAAGCTTTTTGTTGTTTTGCATCTGTCCACTTGTGAGGAGACATCACCGGCGAGTCCACTGAATATAGCCTTCATGGCTTCTTCATTGCACATGCAACTTCTTTCTTCTTTATATCCAGTGGGAGTACTGACATTTTTAGGGAGACCATTCATAACCGACATCCATACATCAAACCCTAGAGAGGATAGGAAGACTTCCATTCTACAACTCCAAATATAATAGTTTGAACCATCAAACAAAGGAGCAGGTATTGAAACTAAGCAAACCATTGTGTCCTTAAGCCAGAAACTACCCAAGCTGGAGAAAGCTCATCTAGCTGGGAACCTAGGATCTGATACCAATTGTTAGACACAATGCACCACTGAGAGGGGGGGTGAATCAATGGTTCTCAACTTTTTCCCTTTAGCTATCCTATGTGAGCATACCGGATAATGGATCTAACTCAATGCAGACTTACCGGTTAATAGGAAGATCAACACCAATGCAATCACACAAGGGACATCACATAACACTAATGTATACGAGGAAAACCCAAGATTGGAAAAACCTCGGTGAGCAATGTTATTGGAGACTACTGCTCCAATCCAATCTCACAATAAAAAATCTATTACAATGTTTACGACACCAACCTAAGGAGCACCAACCCCTGATTTAGGGCACCAACCCAAGGAGCCCCAACCCCTGATTTAGGGCACCAACCCAAGTAGCACCAACCCCTAACTTGTTTATGGGCTACAACCCAAAGGAGCTACAACCCCTACACCGATCTTGCTCAGTTTTCAAAATCAAAACATCAATTGCAAAAGTAGTTATCTTGTTACAAGTTAATCTTGCAACCATTTCTTATACCTTACTCTGTCGGTGAGATACCTTCTCTGCTACACCGACTCACTCTTCTGCTGCTCTCACGTGCTTCTCTACTACTGACAAACCCTACCGGTACACCTCTTCTCTTCTTCTTCTCTGTTGGATCTCCTCCTCACTGCTCTGCACTTTTACCGGTGCTATACTCTACTGGTCCAATGTTTGTCGTCTCTGCAACTCTCTTCACTTCTGCTCTGTCAGTATAACCTCTGACGGTTCTACTCTTCACTCTCCCTCTTTTCTCAGATCCTCATTGAGCACTTGGCTGATTTTGTCTTACATGAAGAAGTAACACTTAATCACTTCGTAGCAGCACACTCTTCTTCCATTCAACAACAACTTAGCTATGTCTTTGGCCTGCATATTTATAGCTTGGTTTTCTTGCCAAATGCCTATTCAAATTCTAGGCGGTTAGGGTTTCCTCATAATCCTCGAGGAAAACCAAATCCAATTAGATCTTCCCCGATTTGATCTTCCTGACAGCCAATAATACACCTCTGCCATTATCGCACCTTCTTGACCATGCCTTCTATCTTTGGCGATCTGCTTTTTACCCTATCAACTGATCTCTTGGTCGGACACCAAGATCTGTCTTGTTGTTTCCTTCATCTACCTTGATCTCTTCAAACACACTTAGCTGGCTCTAGGTTGTTCTCTAGACCTCGAGCTGCAAATCTCTGCAACAACTTTGCAACATGTCTTGTGATTTGTGGGATCTTCCATTAATGTCGACCAACTCTGCAACTACCCCGTTGGTGTACATTCCATCTTCATCCGAATGTAGGTTCGCCACCTTAACTCCATGTGGCATCCATGTTGACCATCTACCGACTTGGCTCTTCAAGTTAGTCCAGATAGGATCACCGACCAAACCCTCTATCGGTTTCTCTTTTTTGTCGATTTACTAACCTTGTCTGTATCTCACACTTTATCGGTTCACTCATCATCTCTGCACTTGTTAAACTGTCGGTGGAACTTCTTGACTGGTCGCTAGACATGTCTATCCATAGCATGCTCATTCCCATCAACTGGAAGGTCATTTGTATCTGCACCTTGTCCATATTACCATTGAACATTCATACCGGTAAAACCTCTTGATGACACAAGTCATCAACCTTCACCAGACACCATCTTCAGTCAGGCCACATTACTTTGTTTGCATCTGCTCAACCTTGCCTTCTCCTTGATCAGTTCAGACCATATCACAGCCATTTTGTCAAGATAACAAACAAATCACACTCTTGTTCTCATGCACTTAAGACATTCCCTCAATTCACCGGTAGATCCGGTGTGAACCTTCAAGCACTTGCCTTTGCCCCATTTACCTTATCTCATGAAACTATGATGCACACTTTGCATAATAGGAGATAAGCTCCACTTACCGGTGGAGTGACACCATCTGCTTTCTACAATGTACTCATTTGACTTCCCTATTATTCCAACATATCTTCAAACAGGCACATGTGATCCAGTGTGGGCACATTCACTGTCAGTCATTGCTTCTCATGATGACTGCATCTTCATCAGGTGGGAGTCCTGCTGTCCTGCAACCTTACAACATACCTATAATTTGTTCATTCTTCTCCTCCAGTGTTGATGTGATTTAGGTAACATTCTGCCTCTTCATCACAAACAACACCCAAGCACCTTGCTCATCCTGCTTGTACATTGGTCATGACCTTTGCAGGATGACAACCACTCACTTGGTTTATCTAACTTCCCCATGTCAACACAACACTTACCAGTTGACATCCTTTCCTTATCAGTGATGCTCTGTACCAATACCGATCACCTTACCATTCCATCCACAAAAGTCAGGCACCATTTTGTGTACCGGTGACTCCCGGGGTCATCTTCCTTACCTTACTGGTTGTCTGCAACACAAGGTGATATCAAAGATATCACAACCTGTACTCCTCCTTGACAGTGTTGCACATACATCTCTCATACCGGTAGTCATCCCATACCGGTTGACATCAATTACAACCCAATGCCAACATATACATATACATATACAAGCTATCATAAACAAGACACGTTACACATCAGTTTCCAAAATTGACAAACACCTCTTCATTAATGAATACCTCAACATGCACAAGCAAGACATCTAAAATGTAACTACTAAATCCACTCAACATGCCACACACCTAACAAGAGAAACAAATGTTAGGTACCAAAATTAACTCCTCCTAACTCTAACAATGGTTTAGTGGATGTCATAGTCGTGATAGGAAATTATCATAGTACCAAAATAACATGTCATAACCTACCATAGTTAACTCACTCAACTAATTTTGTGAAATACCAAAATAGCCTAAAATATGGGTCCTTCAAGGTGGACGCCAACTTCCTAGAAAATAAGACCTTTGTCATAGTTATCACTTGCCACATAGGATGCCACCTCACCAAGAAGTCCCAAAAAGTGATATGATAAAATACAAATTAACAAATTAGAATATAATTAATATATCCAAAAATTAAATAAAACATCACTAGGATTCTAAGGTTAAGACACCTTAATCGCAACATTTTTTGTTTATTTCACCTAAAAACTACCATTTGTCTACAAGTGCATGTCAACTAGATTGGCGTGTCCATATTATCATCCCTCATGCAATATCAAACAATACCATGCCAAGTAACCCAGTTTGAATTAATAGAGGGAGCTCAAAATTAAATAGCACACCAACTATTAATTGCTTTGACAACATTTACCAATATATCCCTTTTGCTAGTGCATTGACCACACCATGGTGAGATTGCACAAAGATATATCACATCTTTTTATTAATACCTTGCATAGGGAGGGGAAATGTTAGCCTAAGAACTTTGTAAGAACTCGCCTCACTATCGAGCCAACACTGATTGTGAGGCATGGTATCTAGGGTTAAACATGTCGCCACATGTGATATAGTGACATTGAAGTATGTTTCATTCTATTGGGAGATTATACTTTTTTGAATCTGGACATCTCATAATTGTTAATAAAATGTTATGAAAATTTGCATGAGGTAAACACTCCAAATTGAGTGGTTGTACTTAAAGCACAATGGTTATCCTGTCGATGGGTGAGTCATTCGCTTAGTCATCCTCTTACTTTGATGCAAATAATTGTAATGTTTGAATTTCCTTTGTATGTATAAATCATGTGCTTGTCTTCACCATCATCAACCATGTTTGCTAAATAATCTACCAAGCTATTGGCCTCTCTATAAATGTGATTAATCATTATATCTTTAAACTATACTAGTAGCTCCTTAGCCACCACATACATCACCTCAAATCTCTAACATTGTAATCTATTTGATTGAATTATGTTTATTACCAACATTGAGTCTCCTTTCATTTCTAGTTTATAAATGCAAAGGTTTAATCCATGTCACAAACCAATGCTTGGTGCATGAAATTTAGCTTTGTTATTTGTTCCTTTCATTAGAGGACAATATATTTCTTCTCTAATTAAATCCTTCCAATCTCTAATGACACAAGCCACCCTCGAGTCGAGACCTTAGGGTTGCCTTGAGTCGTACAATTGAAATTTAGTTTGTGCTAGCCCCATTGTGGAGGTGACCATCTAGCATTTTGTCTATTTGAGTGTCTCAACACCTCCATCACCATTAATGAGTGTAATCTTCTCATTTTTATTTTGTTAGATTTTATTTATTTATTTATTCATGATGGTGGTATGACGAGGGTTGGGGGAGAGGACAATAATTGTGTGCTTTAATTTCACACATTTTAAGTTTTTAAATGATATTATCAAAATTTGCAAATAATTTAGCATATAAGAGTCTAAAGCTATTGTTTTAGGTTCTAAATTGTTGGCATATTGGCATAACTGATGGAGATGATGATGTATCAGTAAAGGATATTGATGATATATTGAAGGACTATTGGTGATGATATATTGGTGGACTGTTGGTGATGATATAATTATGATATGATGTTTTATGATCAGTTATTTATGTTGTCATTGATGACAACCATGTTTGTTTATGTTTGGTATAGCATCTAAGTTATCTAAGTGTAGTCCGTAATGGAACGATTGCTAAGTTGGCAGTGATCCGGTAAGCAGGAATAGTGAAGGAGTTAGTTGCGGTAGAGATTCGTGTTGAGTTAGGTGTTGCGGTTTGGAATGTATGCTTATGACATTATAACGAGTCTATGAATGGAACTGCATCATGTTTGGAGAACTGAAAGTCATGTTTGTAATTGATTGTAGTTTATTCAGTGTAGAGTTTGAGAACCGGTGTCAAGATCTTTAACCGATGATGTTTTATGGTCTGGCAGTGAATCTTATCATGTTCATTACTTAGTGATGACGTGTCAGAACCGCGTGTGATGATAAGATTGCATTTAAGCATGTACAAGGAGCAAATTTCTTGGGAAACATCGAAGTTCTTAGCAGAATGTGATAAGGGTTTGACAACTTATCAGATCGATGTGTGGTGATGTGTTATGATCATTCAACGACTATAATTGTCTTGAAATTTGTTGTAATGATTTGTAATAATTTGTAATGATTTGATATGATCTATGATGTAAAATCAATGTATTTTGAATGTTTCTAGGGTTTTGTAACTGACCTAGTTGAAAAGTGTATTTAGGTCGAGTTTGAGAAGGTTTAGTGTGTTGGTGATTAGAGAAGGAGAGTGGGCCGAACTAGATTGAGATGTCTGCATGTGTCAAGCAGATTGGAGCTGAAATGGATCTGTACTAGCAAGAAGAGAGTGCATTGATGAGATCATTTATCTGTTGTTTCCTAACAGTTGCAGCAGTATTGAAATCCCTTAACCGGGTAGGTTCTAACAGGCCTGATCTTGTAAATCCCTTAACTGGGTGGCTCATTAATTTGGGTTTAAATCCTTTAGCAAGGTTACTCCTAATAGGGTAGAGCTCCTAACAGAGATGAGGCTAAAATTCCTTCACTGGGTGACTCCTAACAGGGTCTGCTCTTAACCGGTCATTATTTTAAAGCTCCTAACCGGGCTAGGCCTTTAACAGGGTGCATTCCGACAGAGTGCAAATATTTTGTGGGTACCAATTCCCACCGTGGTTTTTCCCATTTGGGTTTCCACGTGAAAAATCTCTGTGTTAATATGGTGGTTGATTTGTTTATGTGTGGATTTGATATCTTTACATTGCATGCATGTTGATGAACATGGTAATGAGTAGTTTGGTAAATCTGTTTTAAGTGATTGATCGAGTAGTTACCGGTACTGGTTATGAACTATTTTCAGATTGGTGAAAGATTTCAGTTTATTGTTATTACTGATTCCCCCCCCTCTCAGTAATAACTGGATCCTCACAATAACAATTGGTATCATAGCATTAGGTCCTCTTTGTGCATAAGCTTAACCGCTTGAGGTAAAGATCCAAGAAGATGATGAAGAAGGAGGGTACCAACTTCACTAAGGACAACTACATAATAGGGAGTGATAGAGTGAAGATTTACATCAAAGGTAAAGATTCTATCTCTTTGAATTGTAAAAGTAATGTTGATGATGTTTATTGGGTTGAAGCTTTGAAACATGACTTGTTGAGTGTTGGTCAGTTGAATGACAAAGGTTATCATCTTGAGTTTAAGAATGGAGTGTGCAGGATCTTAGGATGCAAAGGAGAATTAATGCTACTGGTAAAAAAAACTAAAGGTAACTTATTCCATCTGAATTCTAGTGTAAACAATTGTTTGGCTGCTAAGGTTGAAGATAGTTGGTTATGGCATAGAAGGTTTTGCCATGTGAACTTTGATAATGCGGTTAAGGTCAGCAAGTCAAATATGGTTAGAGGTATGCCACAACTTGTTAAACCAGACAATGTGATGTGTAAAGAATGTCAGTTGGGTAAGATGACTACATCTTCTTTTAAGAGTAAATCTTTTTCTTCTGAGCATATTCTAGATTTGGTGCACACCGACTTATGTGGTCCTATGAGGACTAGAAGTTTTTATGGTGACAAGTATTTCATGTTATTTATTGATGTTTTTTCTAGAATGATGTGGGTTACTTTTCTGAAGGTAAAGTCAGAAGCTTTCAACAAGTTTAAGGCATTCAAAGCCTTAGTAGAAAAGGAAACTGGTAAGAATCTTAAGTGCCTAAGATCTGACTGGGGTGGAGAGTTTACATCAGATGAGTTCGTGAGATATTGTGATGATAATGGAATAAATAGGCAGTTATATGCTCCAAGGACACCACACCAAAATGGAATTGCAGAAAGGAGAAACCAGGCCATTGTTGAAGCAACAAGGACTATGTTGATATAAGGAGATGTACCTAAGATGTTTTGGAGAGAAGCAGTCAACACTGTAGTATACACATTGAACCGGGTACTGTGAAGAAAGGTAATGACAAGACACCCTATGAGTTATGGTATGGTAAAACTCCTATTGTCAGTCACTTCAAAGTTTTTAACAACAGGTGTTTTATAAAAAGAGATGATTATACTAACAAATTTGATCCCAAAAGTGATGAAGGAACATTCTTTGGCTACTCTACTAAGAGAAAAATTTTCTAGTGTTTTAACATAAGGACAAAGAATATTGTAGAGAGTGTGAATGTAAAAGTTGATGAATACTCTGATGGATCTAATGATACTAGCAAATCTGATCCAATAGATGATGAACACAAACTTGTGATTATTGAACCGAAAGTGCAGAAAGATGTTGAGCAGAACAGTGCAGATGGAGATGCTCAATCGGTAGATGAAGAAGAAGAACAAGAAGAGGTTATTGCACTAGAATGGGTTATACCTAGGTATGTAAGGTAAAATCATTATGAAGACTAGATAATAGGTGACAAGAATGCTGGAGTACAAACTAGAAGAAAAAATCAAAGAAAGTGCATGTCTGATTTCCATAGTTGAACCGAAGACAGTTAGAGAAGCTCTTAAGGATGATGATTGGATAAAGGCAATGAATGAATAGCTTGATCAAAATGAGAAAAATAATACTTGGTCACTTGTTCCTAGACCTGATGATAAAAATGTGATTGGTACAAAGTGGGTATTTAGAACAAGCTGAATGAAGAAGGAGAAGTTGTTAGAAACAAGGCAAGACTAGTTTGCAAAGGGTATGCACAAGAAGAAGGTGAAGATTATGGAGAAACCTTTGCACCGGTTGCTAGGTTTGAAGGTGTTAAGACGCTACTTGCATTTACAGCTTTTAAAGGTTTTAAAGTTTACCAAATGGATGTAAAGTCGACATTTCTGAATGGTATTATTGAAGAAGAGGTGCATATTGAACAACCAGATGGGTTTGCATTGTCAGAAGAAAAGAATATGGTATGCAAACTGCATAAAGCTTTATATGGATTAAAACAAGCACCAAGGGCATGGTTTGAGAGACTTCATGCACATCTGATAAAGATAGGATTTCAGAGAACCAGTGAGGACAACAATATTTATTTGAAGACTAAAGGAGACAAGATGTTGATTGTAGAAGTATTTGTTGACGACATCATATTTGGAGGAAATGATGATATGAGTTTGACTTTTGTAGATGAGATGAAGGAAGAGTTTGAGATGTCTCTGATAGGTGAGATTAAATTTTTCATTGGTTTGCAGGTCCAACAGCTGAAAGGTGGAATTTTTATTAGTCAGTCTAAGTATGTGAAGGAAGTGTTAAAGACTTTTGGAATGGAAGACTGTAAACCAATTGGAACACCTATGGTTACATGTTGCAAATTGTCAAAAGAAGATGGTTCACACTCAGTGGATGAGAAGGAATACAGATCTATGATTGGGAAACTGCATTATGTTGTTTATAGTAGATCAAATATTGCCCATGCAGTTGGTTTAGTAGCAAGATTTCAAGAGAGCCCTAAGGAGACACATATGACAACAGTGAAGAGAATATTCATATATCTTAGAGGGACAATTGATTATGGATTGTGGTATCCATATAAAGGCATTTTTTCTTTGCAGGTATTCACTGATGTAGATTGGGCATGAAACGTAGATGACCAAAAGAGCACAACCAGTGGTGCATTCTTTCTAGGAGGAAGACTAGTATCTTGAACCAGTAAGAAACAAACTTGTATTTACCAGTCTAGAAAAAAACAGAGTATGTGGCTGCATGCATGAATTGTACACAAGCTATATGGATGAGACATGTCTTGGAAGGATTCAAGAAGGATATGATAGAACCGGTGATCATACATTGTGATAACACTAGTGCTATAAACATTTCAAAGAACCCGATACTGCATGCTAGGACTAAACATATTGAATTGAAGTATCACTTTCTAAGAGAAAGAGTACAAGAAAAGAAAGTGAGATTGAAGCATGTGTCAAGTAAGGAGCAGTTGGCAGATATATTCACTAAGCCATTACCTAAGACTACCTTTGAATATCTCAGAGGCAAGTTAGGGGTTATACCCCTACCCAAGGTCAACTAAGAAGATGTGGAAGCATCAATCCAATGGACTCATTAAATATCTTTCACTATGGATTGATGAGAAGTGGGCTACTCCTCAGGGGGAGCAGCAGAGATGAAGCAACAAAGATGAAGACAAAATATTCCTTTGCACCTTTGGAATTGCTGTCAAAGGGGGAGAAGAACAATGCTAGGGAGAAATAATGCAAATGAGGAGAAGATACAGTGAAGCACAAATCAGTACATCATGGCATGATGAGTTCCTGACATTTGTCATCAGTTGATTATTTTGGTGTTGCATTCTTTTAGTGTTGCCATCAATGCCAAAGGGGGAGAATGTTGGCATATTGGCATAACCGATGGAGATGATGATGTACCGGTAAAGGATGTTGATGATATATTGAAGGGCTGTTGGTGATGATATATTGATGGATTGTTGGTAATGATATAATTATGATATGATGTTTTATGATCAGTTATTTGTGTTGTCATTGATGGCAACCATGTTTGTTTATGTTTGGTATAGCATCTAAGTTATCTAAGCCTAACTGGTAATGGAATGATTGCTAAGTTGATAGTGAATCGGTAAGCAGGAACAGTGAAGGAGTTGGTTGCGGTAGAGATCCGTGTTGAGTTTGGTGTTGCGGTTTGGAATGTATGCTTATGATATTATAATGAGTCTATGACTGGAACCACATCATGTTTGGAGAACCAGAAGTCATGTTTATAATTGACTGTTTTTTATTCAGTGCAGAGTTTGAGAACCAATGTCAAGATGTTTAACTGGTGATGTTTTATGGTTTGGTGGTGAATCTTATTATTTTTATTACTTAGTGATGGTGTGTCATAAACCGTGTGTGATGATAAGATTGCATTTAAGCACATACAAGGAGCAAATTTCTTGGGAAACAACGAAGTGGTTAGTAGAATGTGATAAGGGTTTGACAACTTATCAGATCGATGTGCGATGATGTGTTATGATCATCAAACGACTGTAATTGTCTTGAAATTTATTGTAATGATTTGTAATTCAATCTGATATGATTATGATGTAAATTCAATGTATTTTGAATGTTGTTGGGGTTTTGTAACCGACCTAGTTGAAAAGTGTATTTAGGTTGAGTTTGAGAAGGTTTAGTGTGTCGGTGATCAGAGAAGGAGAGTGTGCCAAACCAAATTGAGATGTCTGCATGTGTCAAGCAGATTGGAGCTGAAATGGATCTGTACTAGCAAGCAGAGAGTGCATTGATCAGATCATTTATCTGTTGTTTCCTAACAGTTGTAGCAGTATTGAAATCCCTTAGCAAGGTAGGTTCTAACAGGCCTGATCTTGTAAATCCCTTAATCGGGTGGCTCATTAATTTGTGTTTAAATCCTTTAGCAAGGTTACTCCTAATAGGGTATAGCTCCTAACAGAGCTGAGGTTAAAATTCCTTCATTGGGTGACTCCTAACAGGATTTGCTCTTAACCAGGCATTATTGTAAAGCTCCTAACTAGGCTAGGCCTTTAACAGGGCACATTCCGATAGAGTGAAAATATTTTTTGGGTACCAATTCCCATCGCGGTTTTTCCCATTTGGGTTTCCACGTGAAAAATCTCTGTGTTCATATGGTGGTTGATTTGTTTATGTGTGGATTTGATATCTTTACATTTCATGCATGTTGATGAACACATGAATGAGTAGTTTGGTAATTCTGCTTTAAGTGATTGATTGAGTAGTTATTGGTACTAGTTATGAACTATTTTTGAGAAGTGTTTTCAGACTGGTGAAAGATTTCAGTTTATTGTTATTACTGATTCTCCCCCCTCTCAGTAATAACCGGATCCTCACAATAACACTAAACATCAACAATATAGTCACATTGGCTATGGCTTCCTTAAATTATCCAAAAACATTTGATTAAATTAGACAAAACATATACATTAGGATATACAGTACCAATTAATTATTTTTTTGATATAACTTCTAAAGATAAATACTTTTGAATACAAACATAACAACTATTTTTATTTAAATTTACAAATATTAATGATTAAATTTAAAAAATCAACACGCATTGATATCTAGAATCACATCATTACAATTGTTAAAAGAACCTCATATATTCCATTCTTTCTCCCCATGTGTGTTTGGTTAACTAAAATTTTGTTGATAAAAATGGCTTGGACAACTCTAAGAAAGAGATCTCGGTCCCCATGTGGTTGCTTACCTTATTTTGGCTAGCAGTCATTGCTCAAGATTTTAAGGAGCAATTTGTGGAGCTGGTGGCCCATGAACATTATTTTTTCTCTCAGTCAACTCAATTTAAATTCTTTTGTCACATAAATATTAAATTATTTGAATCGTATTGAAAATTAATATATGTAATAAATCTCGAAGAAAAAAATTGGTAAAAATAGAAACAAAGAAATTTGTGCAACCATTTGACATTTCTTTTAATATGCAATTGCTCTTAGGTCCAATCCTCTCTTTTTACTATAGCTTATTTTTCATTTTTTAAACACAGACTAACACACAAAAAATAAGAAAAAACTCTAAATTATCCTTTTCTTATAATTATAATTTTGTATGAGGACACTACTTATTTTCAAGAAAATGGACTCAACCGGCAGCAAGGGTACATGTCTAACTCCCCTTAAAATTGAGGTCGACTAGTCCACAAACCTTTACTAATCAAAATATCACTTTAACTAGTCGGACACATTGTTAGGATTAAATGAGCGGTTGAATGGATTTGGATATCTTAGCACAGTGAATGATAACTGGTGTGCATGGAGACCATAACGTTCTCCTCTTACACTTCAATCTCTTCGGCTTCCAGTACTCCCAAATCATTGCAACTAATTCCAATTATACAACAATCCTCAACTGCTCGCAATCATACCCTGCATTCAAAGCCCGCAACTGTGAGAGTAAATGCCACTGCTGGAAAAGGCTTTGGAAAGAGTCTTAGAAAAAAATCCAACAGGATGGTCAAAGAAAGCACTACTGACGTTTGTCCCTGCGGGGGAGGACGCCTCAATTTGGAATATGAAAAATGCTGCAAGCCTTTTCATGATGGGATCGCCACTGAACCAGATGCCCTTACTCTTATGAGTAATTTTAATCCTTTTGTACACCCATTTGGGAAATCAATTAACTCTCCAAAGTTTGTGATTATGATGGTAGCATGATATTTGTTTTTGTTTGCAGAGGCAAGATTTACAGCTTATGCCAATGGAGTTGTGGACTATATTGTCAAGACAACGCATCCCCAGAACCCAGATTATTCAGGTGTGATTCTTCTCTTGAACTTTCATTGATGTGAGTGATGACTTAGTCATATAATTTAGAAATGTACAAGTAATTTCTAATAAAAGCTACTGTAGAAACTACAATTAATTAACAAGTATAAATATAGGTTGAGATTGTGCCACATTGATTATAATTGTGAGACGAGATTTATTGGTCATGCATGCCCCTTGAACTTTGCCAATCGAGAACAGGCTTTGTGGCCAATGTGTGGATTTAGACTGGTCAACAAATTGAAGACAAGATAAACTCAAATGGAAAACAGTGTAGGGTATACTGCATTCATAGATTCATGGTGTAAAATGAAGAACAATGTAGCTTTCTGCCTTCCGATCGTTAAATTACATATGCCAAAAATAGGGATCCTTAGGATGACCTTTAAAACAACAGATTCATCTGCAGCCTTATTTGATTAGTATTCCGACCTATACATAGCATAGCCTGCCATGTAATACTTTTTATGAAGTTTTTTGTATTCAAAATTGTTTATGCCACGGATCCTCAAGTCACCATGTAAATTTTGAGTTAGATGCTTCCAGAAAAGTGATGCAAATGCAAGAAAAAAAAAGTGAATTTATTTCCTCTTTGAAGTAATGTATTTGGTGTCATAGTTTTCATAAAATTGGCAGACAGATTGTGCCCCTGCTCCCTACACAAACATTAAGTGGATAGTTGAAAAAGAGCTCTCATGCTGCAAGCAGAAATGATTTGGTTCAATCACCAACAGTTTTTTGTTAAAATTGGCAAGCAGAGAAGACTCAGTTTCAATTGATCAACACTGGGTCATTTTTGCTCGATGGAAACTGGTGATTATTGTTAACAACTGGGAATTATCTGTAGCCAGAAGATGATAATTTCATTTGGACAACCAGCGGATCAGGGACTTAATAAATACATATTGAAAGAGAGGGAAGGAATGCTTAAACAGAAAATATTATAAAGACTGTCCAATTACTGCCTAGGAAATTTACAGTTATGATGAGCAGTTGAAGCCTAACAACTAGATGATTATTAAGGCCAACTGACTAACTTGAAAAGGAAAATATGTGGAATTAACAAGTAAAGAAAAAAAAGGAATTTTATCCAAGTAACTGAAGGAAATATGTCTTATACAAACAAAAAAACTGGGTTGGATCAGTTGATCACTAGTGTTAGTCAAAAAGACTCATTCGATGAGGGAAAGATCGGCTAACATCTTAGTCTTTGCTCAAAATACAAAGAATCTACATCTTCCCAAAATTAACTCTTTCTTTAATATATGTACCCCCTATTTGAACTGCAATAACTGAGTTATAACAACAAACAAACCAAAAAACTCAATTAACGAATCGCACTCAGATAGAGTAAATGGAGATAAAAAGACAATGTCCTTGGTCAAGCCAAAAAACTGAAGATCAACCAAAGACAAAGAAAATGGCATGCATTAATGACAACTCTATTATGCCTTCCACTTTCAAGCAATGATATATGCAAGAGAGGTGGATTGGGAACGATATATCTCATTCAAAGTTGTATCAATGTGCTGAAATCTGCTTTTAGGATGTTGATTTTCAAGGGATCTTCTTCAAAAGTGTTGAATTGTGTCTCTGGATGTTTGGTACACATGGACCTACAGTTGATGGCTACATTATTTTAAGGATTTGTGTTTGAATGTTTTAATTAGGAAGCGTTTATTTAGGTTGCATGTTTAAGTTTCAAGTAAGAACAGTGCTACAGGTATGATGTATCAAAGCACCAAAGAATTGCCTAAGAGGGATGGTGGGTATCAAGATTCTTTTTCCAAAGCATCAATCACTTCTATCAGGCTCTGGTCAAGGTCAAGGTCAAGGTGGGAAAGGGACTGAGATAAGACAACGATGGGAAGTTGCAAAGGGTGGATGGATAATTGTAAACAGCCATAGGTAGATGGAACAAACCTGCCTTTAAGTGTAAGGTTCGTATAGACAATGGATAACAGGCTTACAAATGACACTTGTTTGCTTGGTTTTCATCATGACACTTGCCCAAGGTGCCATAGGAATGGTTTTCACCATTGGACAAAAATTTTCTATTTACTTTTATTTTTCCATTTTTTAATTTTTTCTGCTTTTTTTTCTAATTTTTATCTTTTTTTGCCTCTGCATCACGCATAAAAAAACTTGAGATGCACAATATTCATTGGCTCTTCTAGCTCTTGACCATCTAGTGTAGCCAATTTATATGCTCTTGATCCATACTTAGCATTGATGATGTAACAACTCAACCAATTAGGCTTAAATTTTCCTTTCTTCTCACAATCTTGGTTTATTTTTCTGATTCTCTTTTAAGACAATATCACTAATTTCAAATTCTTTGTACTTGATGTGTTCGTTGTAACTTCTAAATAGCCTACTTTGGTACGCTTGTAGGTGATTTAGAGCATGGAGTCTTTTTTCATCAAAAATTTCAAGCTCATGAAGATGTGTGGTCTTATATTCTTCATGTCAATTAGATTTTGTAGGGAGATGTGCAAAGAAGGTAACTAAATCTCAATTGACAAGACAAGTTCGGTACCAAAGACAAGTGAATAAGAGGTTGCCCCTGTGGGTGTGAAAATACTAGTTTGATAAGCCTATAAGGAAAGATAGATCTGAAGATGCCAATCTTGATCTGTATTGTTAACAACCTTTTTGATGATTTTGATCAAAGTTTTGTTTGATGCTTCGATTTGGCCATTACCTTGAGGGTAATAGGGGCTGGACAATCCATGTTGAATGTGGAATTTATCGTAGAGGGCTTTGATGGCTTTGACTTCTTGATTTTTGAAGGACTTTCCATTATCAGTAATGAGGATAGAAGGGATTCCATAATAGAAAATGAGGTGATTTAGGATGAACTTGGAAATTTGGGTATTGGTTATGTAAACAAGAGGAATGGCTTCAAACCATTTAGTGAAAAATTTAGTGGCATTGAGGATGTGTTTATGGCCATCCAAGGAAGAAGGATTAATCTTAGCAATGAGACCAAGCCCCCCACATTAATGAGGCCATGGAATTGTAATGGGCTACAATTCTTGAGATGGAGCATGAATGAGATTGCCATGTTTTTGATAAGCTACACATTTGAACATACTTATAGGCTAATTAGCTTATAGGTGTCATTTTCCATGGTTGGCCAATAATATCCTATTCCAAGGAGTTTCTTTGCTAAGATGATGCCCTTGTGTGTGCCCCACAATATTGTCATGCACTTCCTTCGTAACCAAGGTGGTCTCGTTTGAGAAAAAAAACCATAATATGGTCTTGTCATAGCCTCTACCATACAAGGTGCTGCCAAGGAGAGTGAAACGGGAGGCTTTTTGGATGAAGGGTTTATGCCAATTATGTGATAAGTTGGGTGGTAGAGTTTGGTTATGAAGGTAAGTGTAAGTATCATGATACTTGGAGGAGTTAGGACCATCAATCTTGCAGACCATATGAACTTTTAGTTCATCATATGCTGGGATCAACAACTATTCATTTGAGAATTGATAGTGTTGGGTATCCATGTCCATGGTTAGAAGAGAACCAATAGTAGCCATAGCACTCATAGATTTGTTGTTGATATGGGGAACCCGCTCAAACTGAATGTAGGTGGAATATTGCTTAAAGTTGTTAGCCATTTGCTTGTAGGGGATGGGTTTTTCACCTTTTGTGTTATATTCATCATTAAATTGTTTAATTATTGATTAAGAATCACCATAGACTTGCAAGTGTTTAATGTTCCATTGTATTGCCAATTTCACACCTAAGATGATTGCTTCATATTTTTCTATATTGTTTGTGCAAGGGAATCCAATCTTGAAAGCAAAAGCACATTATAATGTGAGAAACAGGATTCTTGCCCTTGAGCCATGAGAGGTGAAGGAGCCATCAAAATACATTTTCCATGCTAATGATTCTTTGAGAGAGGGATGAACTCATTTGGAGATTTTGTTATCAAAGGTTGATGATCTATTAAAGGTGCTTCTACCAATTAATCTCAAGAGCTTGCCCTTTGATTGCCTTTTTGTTTATGTATTAAATGCTAAATTCAAATATGACCCACTTTTCCTTTCTTCCTATAAGCATTGTTTTGGGCAGGAGGTATTTGAGAGATCAATTTTAGTGATAAGTTGTGTTTTGTTGTTGAGCATGTAGTGTCTGAACTTTTGGGATGCAAAAATGATAGCTAAACATGCCTTTTCCATGATGGTTTAGTTTTCTGAGCAACCAAAGTAATATTAAGGTAATATATAGTTCTTTCTTTGCCTTGATTGTCATGTTGATCTAGAGAGCTCCTATGAAAACATGAGTGGCTGAAATATATAACAAAGGTCTTCCTATAACAAGTGAAACAAGCACTACAAAATTCTCGAGATATTGTTTGGGTCAATCAAATGCTTTCTGAGATTGCTCATCCCAATGGAATACTATGTTCTTCAATAAGTGTGAGAATGGTTGATATCTATTAGGAAGTTGTGAAATGAATTTGCAAATAGCTTGGAGTTTGCCTTGTAGACTACAAAGCTCCTTAAGATTGCTAGGAGCAGGCATCTTTGTGATTGCTTTGATTTGAGTTAGATCTAGCTCAATTTTTTTAATGGATACAATGAATCCTAGTCTTTTTCTAGAAGCTACATTGAAGATACTATTTGTGGGATTTAGATGGACTTTGTACTCTCTTAGTCGACCGAAAATTTCTTAGAGGACAACAAGATATTTAGCTCTAGTCTCTCATTTACCCATATGTCATCTACATAATCTTCAACAATGTCATGGAGTATATATATCATGAAATATTATTGTCACGACTCTTGGATAGGTTGCACTAGAATTCAAGCCAAAAGGCATGACTTGACAGCAAAAGGTCCCCCATGGGGTGATAAAGGTTGTTTTATGCTGATCTTTAGGTGTAATGCAAATTTGATTACACCTAGAAAAACCATCTAGGAGGGAAAGAATTTTGTGCTTGGCTGTCAAATCTGCAATCATGTCAATATTGGTAATGGGAAATCATCTTTTAGGCACACCTTATTGAAGTCCCTAAAATATGTACACTCTAATACCGAAGGGTTTCTTGCTAACTTGTACAATGTTTGAGATCCACTCAAAATAGTCAATGGGACAAACGAATCCTACTTGCAAAAGCTTCTATAATCCTCCCTTAACAAGAAGGGCTACTTCAGGGTGCATTTTCCTAAGCTTTGCTTTACAAGTTTTGCATTAGGACGTATAACTAGATGGTGCACCGCAAGAGATGAATCCAAACTGAGCATGTTGGCATAAGACCAAGTGAAAACATCTAAATATTCTTTCAATAGGAGAACAAAAATTTCCTTTTCCTTAGGATTGAGTGAGTGCAATCTTGGTGATTTTAGGATACTCATTTCTTCCCAGGTTAACATCCTCATCTTCCTCAACAAGCAATGTAGAACTATCTTGTAACTGTGCCAATGTCAGGGGGATGTTGAATTTCTCATCTAATAGCGCCTCAAAGAGGTTTTACACTTAGAGGACTCAACTTTTTTATTTTTCTTGTTTCTTTTTTTTTTTCATTTTTATGACTAAGGAATTCTCCTTGTTCTTGAAAACCCTTTTTATGATCCCTTTGTGGGATGTGGTCCCTTAGTCCAATGAACTCGACAATTGCTTCATCGTATTGAAACTAGTTGAATGATGGATGATCTTGTTGATCCTAGTCGATAAGCTTGTTTAAGGTGGATGGTTAGTACTACAATGCTGTTAAAGATATTGATAGTGACAAGCTCATTGTAGAGGTTATGAAGAGATCTCATTTCATTATTTGTGTCAAATGAAGTTCCTTTGGTAATTGTAGAAGTGTCACACATGTATTGGGTTTGCTTATCAAGAGGAATGAATCCTAGCCTCTACAAGTTCCTTCATTCTCATGTATATATACAGGCTCTAAAATACCTTGTTCATGGATACCTAGGCCTTTTCCTTGGTGTTTCATTATTTTTGCATTATCTTAATAACAATAGGATATTCAATATTTGTATAATGCAATGCTCATTCATCTTCATAAAGCCATGAACTCTCAATAATTTCTTCTGCAAGGAAACTTAAGTTGATAAATATTGTCAAGTCAAACAGACATGAAGATGGCAATTTGGGTGGAAAGGGAAGCTTCCCATGTTAAAGGCATATTGGATTTTGTACTTGCCACAACCCTTGTCAAGGATCTTAAAGTGGCTTTTGGATGATGAATTTTAGATGTGGATAGAAGATCATCAAGATCTATAGGAGTAGGTGGGGGAGAGCCTTGGATAGAGATTTTGATGCATCTTGTTGTAGTAGCATAATAAGGGCATGTTGGGACTCAATCTTGACATTCTCCTATTTGGCTCGAGTCCCTTCCCTTTTTGTGTGCCCATTTCATGGTCCCTCATAAATGACCGATCTGAGATAGCTAGTAAGGGTTATCATGCTATTTGCCCATGTTGAATATTTAGTTAAGTGTTAAGATTGTCAATTGTTGGTCTTCCAATCTAACCTCTTTCTCCATTTCCTCCCATCTCCCTCTAGCACCCTAATCCCCAAAATCCCGATCCTTCCTTTCAAAAAATTGTCCAAGTGCTTACTCTGTCGAACTTTTGGGTCATCAAGGTTCCCTCTACCCTCATAACTCTTATAGCTATTATTCCCCTTCCCCATCCATCCCCATCTCCCTAATCTTTGATACCTTGTCCTAAAAAAATAATAAGTGTTTCAGGCTTTAGTTATCAAGCATGTGTCTTAGTTTTTAACTATTTTTCTTTGTATTTTGACATTCTTCCCAATCCTCAATCCCTGATGACCCAATCTTCGGTCTTTAGCGATCAAGTTTCCTTTCTAACATTCTTCTTATAATCACTTCCTCCTGATTCCCTACCCCCAATCCATTTCCCTCACCCCTTGTCGAAATCTTCTAAATCATTCAAGTATCAACCTTTTGGCCTTCTCTTTACCTCTTTTTGCTTTTTGACAACTGTTAGAGATTAGGCCCAATGCTCAACCCTTGACGAGCCAATGCCTATTGGCGTTTTGATCTTTTGCCAGTTGCCAATTGTGGCAAAGATTAGAGGTTGGGCCCAATGCTCGACCCCTAACAAAAGGCATGTTGAACTTTTCTACATATTCCATCACTCGATTGAGGAAGGATATAAATGTAAAGCTTGGAGGTTGATACTTGACAACCCAATGGGCAATTTTCTTGGCATGATTTTGTGATTTCTCCTCCTTGCTTTGGGGCCCAACTAGTAAGCAATGGGCATTAAGCTCATGGCTCGACCCTCGGTAGATCCACTTGTTTGGGGCCCATGAATTTTAATAACAAATCATTCAAAGGGCTGGTAATGTAAAAAGAAGCCTTTTCATGAGTTTTGATGGTGAACTTTTCTTCCACCTGCTCCACTTACCAACGTTAATGACATTGTTTTTCCCAACTATTAGAAGTAAATGTGGATGTCCTCCATCAATCTAGACACCCATTTTGGCCAGAATGAATCTTGGGTGTTGATTTCAAATGAGTACAGTGTGCAACAATTAGGGTTTCATCCTATTGTTGTTTTAAAGGGTATTTTGATCATTTTCAAGGGAGGTTGGTGATGCAATGGTTCTCCAAATGCCAAAGGGAAATTGTAGGGCATCCATTATTAACGCTAGTTTGGTTTATTGAGAATTTGTGGGCCCGTAGAATAGAAGAAAGGTTGTATTGCAATGGGATTTTGTTGTTGAATATCTCTATGGTATTTTGTATGTATTCAAGAAGACTTGTAATCGTAGTTAGATATTTATCCTTGCCTCATTTGCTAGTATGAATGTAATTTTGAGTTAGATGAATTTGATAGCATTTTGAAAACATTGAAAGCTTTGTAATGGTCTTTCTCGCTTTATGTATGAATATATGTAGTTGTATCTAGATCGCTAAGTATGTTTTGTGGCAAGGTTTCATATCCACTGGTGTATGTCAATGCATGGCTGCATGTGCTTCCTTTCTTGTTTGTTCTCTCCTTAGTGCTTTGTGACATTATTGCCCATGTATAGACCCTTGTTCAAGACCATTCACCGATCTCACATCATAAAATTAAAATGTTCTAATCAGTAGTTAGTTTAGGTGGTCTTTCTTGTGCACCCATGACTATTAGTATAAGTGGGGTATTATCCTCAAGTGAACAATTAATAGATAAATTTTGTGTGGGTCATACTTGCATAGTTTTATCATCTATATAGGGGTTAGAGAGGCAGCCAATTGTTTTTAGTCTAGTGATAGTCTTTGGGACTAACATCAAGTTGGGTTTGGTTGCCATTGTTTATTGATCACATACATTGTGTGAATTCAATACTTTTTAATGTATATCTTCTCAAGTCTAAGTTGAGCTCGACGTGTAGGAGATCTAACCTACTCTCGTAAAGTTGACCATTAACACTCCATAGTTTGTTGATGAGTCGGTTTTACTTTCACGATGACAACCTTGACCTTGTGAGTGAGATTTGGCTATAGGAAGTGGAGTAGTGGTTTTGAGACCCATTAGGGCCTTTGATTTTAATGGTGGCAAGTTGGTTGTCAATATGCCCCACAATGGTATTATGTGAATGGACAACACTTTTGATATTAACATTTTTGGTATGATCGTTCTGACCTTGATTAGGTTGTGTATGTGATAAATCATGCTTTGGGAAAGGTGATGTAGATGCATTTTGTTTAACTTTCATACTTCCATAATCAACCATACCTTGGACATAGTTCTCAAGTTTTAGACATCTATTGGTCGAGTGTCCTTGAACCCTATGGTAGTCACAATATTCATATTCTCTATACCAAGCTAGCTTAGGTTTGTTCTCATCGAAAGGTTTAACTTTCAAAAATGTTATCATATTTGCATTTACTAGTTTATGAAAGACAACTTCTAATAGTTCTCCTAAGGAAGTGAATTGTTTGAATATATTTATATTATGTCACCCCATTGCCAACCACATTCTTATGCTTGCTAAATAATTTAGGTTTATCCAATTGATTGTCTCTGGAAGTCCTTTAGTAGGAATGTCCTCTATTTGAACTCCCTTTTCAATGATTTCATTAAATGTGGTTACGCAATACAATTGTAAATGGAAGGCCATCTCTTGATTTAAATTAGTGACAAAGATATAAGAGGTCTCATGGGAATCTACTAATTAAGTCTCTTCAATGTTGGAGAAATGAAGAGAAGCTTTCATCATTCCTTTGTTTCGTATTGCATAAATCCATTATTGCGAGCTCACGTTCCATGTTGTATGAAAAGTGTTTAACAAATTTCTCAACTAATTCGGCAAAGGTGGTGATGGATCACTTAGGAAAATGTAGGAACCACTCCAATGTTTGTCCCCCAAAGCTTTGTGGGAATAGCCTACTTAGGTAATTATCGTTGTAAGCAACTTCTTGACATGCCATAATTCTTTAATGTGTTTTCTAGGATCTCCCTTCCCTTTATGCTTGTCAAATTTTGGAATTTCAAAGTGGAGAGGGAGAGGGACTTGCAATATAGACTGACCAAAAGCGTGTGGACATAACTCCTTAAATTTATATTTCTTGTTTTGTTTTTGTGATTTTGTTTGCTGGTCTTGTATGACATTTGTCAGGCCTTGCCATTCCTAAACAAACGATGGGTTTAGGGATGACTTAGACATTTGGCTAGAGTTGCTTTGATTATGTTGGTTGGATTGTTTTGAGTTTAATGTTTTGAGTTTAAGTGATGCACATATGCCATGTTTGCTAATTGTTGACTTGTAAGTTGCAATTGGTCACTCATGAGTTTGTTTGAATTTGAGTCATGTTGGATGGCTTTCCCTTTATGGTCATGGGGAACTATAGGATTTTCCATCAAAAAATTCTTCTTATTCTTTGTGATTAGGGTTACTAGTAGTGGCATGTCTGTTTGGAAGGTCTTGGTCAATGAGGTTGCTTAAGACATCATGGTTGCATTCTTCAAGGATTTTCATTCCTACCTCTAGAAGACGTTTGAGGATCTCCTCTCTATTTTTAAAGAGGTATCATTTTGCTTGGTTGCAACCTTCTCTAGATTTGAGCATGTCCTCAATATTGTTGTAGGTCTCACTTTGGTCAACAAGATCTTTAATATCATCCTCTATTTGTATTTCTAATCGGTTTTGTTTGGGGGCATATGATGAAGTGGGTCAACTTCAACATTTAACATACCTTGACTTCTAAGTTTTGGTTTTGAACTTTTTTTTTGGTTTTTGGTTCTCTAGATTTATTTTTGGATTTTTAATTTTCTAGTTTTTTATTTTTTATTTTTTAGGTTTTAAGGTATACAAACAAGCATAGATTCAACCCAACACACAACAAAGAGGACATATTAACAAACCTAGATTATTTAAAAGAGTATCAATCCTTGTAGGCTCATAGATATACCACCTCTGAGGAGTGGATACTAGATAGTCTTGGCCTTTGCTTAGGACCTCGGTGTGCAGAAACAAAATTCTCACCTACAACCTAACACATGGGAGGACTACAAATGCATACCCATGGCTTACTACCGCCACTTCCAAGAGATACAATGTGAGTAACTTTCTAGGGCTAACCACTTACCAAGACACTACAAGAAAAGGCGGCTAAAATTTCTTAAACTAAGCTTAACAAGGCTTTCTAAGGGGCATCACCAATATACAACAAGAGTACATGAGGCTTTATTCTGTGAAATGGAGAAATGATATGTCTAATGGCCTGGTTTGAGAGGATAAATCATTCTCCTTCTTATCCCAAGGTATAAAGTTCTTGGGTGTTTAGCCAAAACGACAAATCTCCTTATCCAATGGGCATGTCTTTTAATTAACCCCAACTATTTATACATAATGAAAACACTAGGGTTGAGGTTGCTCCCTTGGGTGATGAAATCCCTAGGCAGGCCCCTTAAGGAAAAAAGGATAACACTTGTTTCTGATCCTCAAGATCACCCTAAGGCATGAGAGATGGTCTGCATATGCAAGTGTAACTTCAGGATCAAAAGACACTTGTAAATTTTAAGCCCAAATCAAAATGCATGTTGTTAATTTCAACCCAAATTCGAGTATGACCAAACAATCAAAAGATAAAGCACACAAAAAGGAAAAATGTCTATAAAATATCTTCAACAAAATGTCCTACAAAACCACAAGTTAGTAGTTTCAAGATTTATTCTTTGACCAATGTGAATATCTTCAAGCTTTCAAATTTCAAGGATAAGATCATAAGCATAAAGACAAATTCTCATTTAAACTATCTGCACTTAATTTTCAAGTGTTTTTTTATCTAACAAATTAAATGATTTAAACCGAGTTAATGAAATGATTTAAACTCAGCAAGGATGGATGCTTTACTCACAGAAAACCAATGAATATTGTCCAAGAATCAGAGATTTTAGTAACCTGCCAATTCTAGATTCCTTTGCCACATAATGAAGTATGATCTTCTAACACTTTTGTTAGCTTTAGTGGTAGTGCTCACTCACAAATGAGAGTTCTGATCTTCTAATATTTGCAGCAACTGTTAAATCTCTGTTTGTTTACTCCTCAAATACTCCACTATCACCCTGTTATACATAGCTTGTTATTCTTCGCAAACATCATCACTCCATGACTGGTGAGGACACCAAATATAGACAGAACAATGAAATCTACAATCTCCTTCATGCGCCCATGCACACAAACACCACAACTTAATTATTTTTGTTATCCTTTCTCTTAGAATTTTTTCTTTTCTTAAATTTGCATAAAGTAAATTATATTTTATATCCCTTTTGCATGGTGATGTTTTTAGTTGCTTGCTTAATAGAAATTTTCCTTTATTGAGTTTCTATAATTTAAATTATCTTTGTGTTCTTTTTCCATGGTGATGTTTTTATTTGTTTGCTTGCTTATGATTGTTGCAAACTTGCAAGTTATTAAACATCAATAATAGCAAAAGTAGACTAAGTCACAAAATACAGCGATTTTCAAGGATGAGGTTCGAATTTAATCGAATTTCAAACATTTATAAAAAAATCGTTCAAATTCAACCATTAATTCGTACGGACAAAGACTACATTTTTTTTTATTGAAGGAAAAATCTGAAAAGCATTTTTTTAGGGTTTTTGAGTCTACGGCGGGTCTGCAGCAACGATTTTTGAGTCTACGGCGGGTTCTCTGTGTCTGCAGTTGGTTCTTTGTGTTTGTGGCGGGTTATCTTTGTGTTTGTTGTCGCTATCATGCATACCTCCTCCATCGTTGCCAACAACCGTGTTTAGGAAGGCTTCTTCAATTATTAATGTTTTTGTTTGCCCGACAGTATTCATATAATCCGTATTCAATATTCATATAATGTTTTGGTTTGCCCCAATTTTTAATGTTTAATGTTTTTTTAATGTTTTGGTATTCATATAATCTGTATTCAGTATTGCCCAACAATATAATGACTTCAAATCTATAATGTTAAGCAATGTTAAGCAATTACATAATGACAATATAATGTTTTGTTTAATGTATTTAATAATGTTAAGCAATTATATAATGATAATATAATGTTTTGTTTAATGATTTCACATGTTTCTTATGGTTTATATTTTATAAATGTGCCATCTTTTTATAATGACTTCAGCAATGTTAAGCTATTTTGATAGTTTATAAGAAGTATACATATATTTAAAAATAAACAAAATTATGTAAGGCGAATTTTATCCGATTTTTTTTTTCCAATTTTTTCCTTGCCGAATTTCATCCGAATTTCATGGCTGTCGAATTCGAACCTTGTGACTTAGCAAGTAGATATGTTTGTTTCTAATGCTTTTTGGTTTTTGTAAATTGGATTAAGCATTCACATGTTTGTAGCAGCATGTTTTCAGTATGTATGCAAAAAGATTCATGTTGGTGAATTATGGTATGAAATATGGAGGACTGAGGATCACTTTTAGAGCTTTGAATTCAGGGCCAAAAGCATTTAAATGCCCTTTGTGATCATTATCACTCATGTGATAATATGGAGTTAACGAACTATTTCAGATGAAAATTAAATTTCAGAACAAGTCATTACTAGTAGAAAGTAGCCACCCAACACTTTTGTTTCTCCCCAAGTATGACCGGAATTGAAAATTTACAGTAAGAAATTATAGCGTTATTCAGTTTAGTTACTGCATCACCATCCAAAATTGTAATATTAAGGTTAATAAAGATCAACATAGGAAAAACTAAATGCATTTGGAGGATACAGAGAAAGGCTTAAAACAAATATAGTGTAGGTCACCTTGTGCTGAAAATTTAATAGCAGGAAATTTAGAACTATAGCACCATGCCATTTACAGGGCATTGATATGCTGAATTAAAGGAACTTAATTACATAGGTTTAAAATAGGAAATCAGATTGTTATTTCTTTTAGAATAGAGATCGTTAGTTCTTTTCAAATATAATGTCTATATATAAAAACAAATGTCAGAAATTATGAAAAAATTACTTATAGAAATTTATATAGAACTTCTAAAATTTATTTTACTTTCCCTCAAAGGTTTATTAAAAAACATACAGCTGACCTTAAGACAGTAGATCAATTTGTCACAAAGCATGGCCTATTTTTTTGTAGGCCATTTTGTCACGGAGGGTATATTATTTTAAAGACAGCCTTCCGTTTTTCACCTAAACTGTTAGAATTCGTGAAATGTGAATCCCACAAGCCCAGTTATCTTCTGCAAGAATCCCTGTCACACATAAAGAGAGAATTGAACAGCAAAATAATTGAAGACAATAACAATGAAATTGATTGAATTGCTTTGAAATTGCTTGAGTTACAATGAAGGATATGACATCCTTATAAAGAAATCTAACTCTAAAGATAGAAACCCTAAATTGTGGAGTCAACAAGATAGTGTAAATGATGTTCAATTCTCAATTCAATATGCAAGTTATATTCTAGTGTATATTTTCTTGATCTATGTATTATCTATTTATATGATAAATCTGACTATCTTCTTTTGTATGGCAGGTGAGAGGAGCATTTATTGATTTCGATGTCCTTCTCACAAATGCCAATTGATATGTATATGCAAGCTGGGTACGATCAAGCAATGCCTTGACCGGTCATGTCTTTTAGACATGACCAATCAAGACATTACTTGATCGTGCCCCTTGGCTTATCGCAGTAATTACAAACGGTGCATGTTTAACAAACCGATACCAATCGGTGTATGCTTAACTTAACAGCCCGATACCAATCGGTGTATGCTTAACTTAACAGCCTGATACCAATCGGTGCGTATTTACCTTGCCACCCGATATCAATCGGTGCATACTTAACCCGATATCAATCGGTGCAAGCTTACATTGCCACCCGATACCAATCGGTGTTTAGTTAATTCGATAATCATTATTGTTCACTGTTAAAGTTAACCGATAAAAATCGGAATACATTGGTTAGCTCGATTTAATAATCGGTGAACACAAATAATATAACCGATATTAAATCGGGATTCTATGCTATAGGATGATTATCGATAGTTAAGCATTTGATCGAATTAAGTAGATTGATCATATACAAATGAAGAATGGTTATCAAATGAAGGATTAATAGCTTGAAGTTTTTCATCATAATTTATCGATAGGATAAATGATTGAATGAGAGACTTTATTTATCTCTCATTCAATCATTTATCTTACCGAAGCTATCATGCATTAACACTCCCTCTTAGCTAGGTAAGATAAATGAAAAACAATATATCAAGCATCACAATTCAAATGATGGTTAGTATTCTTTACACAATCTGACTCTCTAGAAAATCATATCACCTAATCACATGATATGAAGTATCACCTAAACACGCGATACAAACGTCCATTACGTCAATCTTGTGATGACAGGATATCACCTAAGCATGTGATATCAGTATTGCCTAAACATGCAATACTTAAGGATAATCATATGAGAAAGATTAAATTCTCATCTTATCCAAGTTGTGGTATGTGCACTAACATCTTATACAAATTTTTTACCACAACACAATCATGACACATCCATGACACACCAGAGATCCAACATGATAACTGGTTTGGACATCATAAGATCGTCACCTTATAATGTCTATATACAAGTGTTCATTATCTTGAGAGATCGTCACCTCTTAGATGTGAACCCAGGGGATAAAATCCAAAATGTCCTATCAAGACAAAGAAGTTTACACATTAAACATCTTATTGATATGCAAATACAAATTACAAAGCAAATTACCTTTCTATCATACCTAAGCCTTTTCTGAAGTGATCAACCTTCACTCTGGAAAGAGGTTTGGTCAGAATATCTGTAGTTTGATCTCCTGTACAAACATATTCTAATTGGATCACATTCATGTCTACCATATCTCGCACATAGTGGTATGGAATCTCAATATGCTTGGATCTGTCATGGAACACTGGATTTACTGGAAGTTTTATGCAACTTTGATTGTCACAATGTATAACAGTGGGTTTCATAGGCTCTCCAAACAACCCCACAAGCAACTTCCTAAGCCATACTGCCTCTCGAGCAGCCATAGAAGCTGCAATGTATTCGGCCTCGGTGGAGCTTTGAGCTACAGAAGACTGCTTTCTGCTGATCCAAGATATCATGGCTGAACCTAGACTGAAGCAACACCCTAAAGTGCTTTTTCTGTTAGTCACACTTCCAGCCCAATCTGAATCTGTAAATCCATGTAGGTTTATATCAACTTTCTCATATTTGAGACCAAGTTTTAGGGTACCTTGTAAGTATCTCATAATGTGTTTTACTACAACCAGGTGTATCTCCTTAGGTTCACACATAAACTGACTTAGAGCATTAATTGCATAACAGATATCTGGCCTTGTATTTACCAGGTACATCAGGGACCCTATCATCTGTCTGTATTGAGTAGGGTCAATGGGTTGTGACTCTGCTGCTGCTTCTTTAAGTTTATGTAAATTGGTTTCCATAGGAGAGGTCATGGGCCTACAGTTTAGCATTTTGAATCTCTTCAAAATGTCCAAGGTATACTTTCCTTGGTTTAGTATAATGTTGTCAAAATTCTGCCATACTTCCAATCCTAGGAAGTAATGAAGGAGTCCCAAGTCCTTCATATCAAATTCTTTGGATAGATCTTTCTTGCATTGATCTATAAGGTGATCATTTCCTGTGATTAATAAGTCATCAACATATAAAATCAATATTAGCATATCACCTTTATTTCTTTTGTAGTAGAGATTAGGATCTGCATCATTCTTAGAGAAGTCTAGTCTTGAGAGATAGGTGTCAGTTCTTTCATACTAGGCCCTGGGACCCTGTTTAAGCCCATGGAGAGCTTTCTTGAGTCTGCACACGAGACTCGGCATCATGAATTTCAAACCCTTCAGGTTGCTCTAGGTAGACTTCTTCTGAGATCTCACCATTTAGAAATGCTGTCTTAACATCCATTTGGTGTACCTTCCACCCCTTTGCTGCTACAATGGCTAATACAACTCTTACTGATGTATACTTGGCAACAGGTGCAAAAGTTTCTTCATAATCTATTCCTTCCCTTTGTGAGAACCCTCTAGCTACAAATCTAGCCTTGTGTTTTTCAATCTTGCCATCTGCAGTATGTTTGATCTTGAAAAGCCATTTAGATGAAACAACATAATTTCTTAGTTGGACTAGGAACAATCTCCCAAACATCATTCTTCATAATGGACTGATACTCTTTAGACATGGCATCCTTCCATACTTGATGTTCAAGTGCATCTGATACATTGTTTGGTTTGGCTTTAGAGAGATCATTCATAAGGGCAACATAGCTAGTGAATTTATTAGGCCTTTTTCTTTCCCTGAAGGAGCAACAAACTTCTGAGCTTCTGCTACAGTCTTGGTGGCCCATAGTGGTCTTTTCTTGAGGTTTTCTCTAGGTGGACTTTGAGTTTCACCTATAGTTTCCTCAGGATTCTCCCTCTGAAGCTCAGGAGTAGGATCTTCATCTATGCTAGGGGTAGGGATATAGACTTCAGGCTCTAGTGAGCTTTGGGCTCTTTTGAAGGCTAAGTCTTCTTCAAAGATCACATCCCTACTTAGTTCAATATTCTTTTGACCAGTTATATAGATTTTGTAGGCCTTGGAGGTTTCACTATATCCTACAAGGATTCCCCTTTTTTCAGAAGGCTCTAATTTTAATCTTTTCTCCCTAGGTACATGAATATAGACAGGGCATCTGAATATCCTAAGGTGGTTGATATCTGGTTTCGATTTGGTAAAGACTTCCTTAGGGGTCTTATCTTCAAGATGGGAGTGAGGACATCTGTTTTGAATATATACAACAGTACTAGTTGCTTCTGCCCAAAGATTGACATTTAGATTCTGATCAAGAATCATAGCTTTGGCAGCTTCAACGATTGTCCTATTTTTCCTCTTAGCTACCTGTTGACGTGTATTTTATACACAATCATACACAGAATAAAATACCAATAGGCATCTTATCCTCTCTTGAGAAAATAGTCTCCAACTGCTGAAGATTCGCGTAATGGATCAGTTAGGTAGACTCCAAGGTTCTTTTAGTAGGGTCACTACGTGTGGACAAGCTTTTAGCGGTATGATGTGATTTGCTGTTTCCTCCAAGGGGCCTTACGTATTCCAAAAGTTCAAGATTTTACTAAACTAAAGAAACTTTTCAAAAATAACAAAAGAGTAGGGTTTGAAAGAGGTCTAATCTAATCTAACCCTATGAATGACTTAGTATGGACAAGACTTGGCAAGATTCAACCAACTTCAATTTTGCCATAAGATAACAACTCAATTGAAATTAGTGCGATCTTCTAAGGTAATAAAATGATATTCAATGCATCAAAGGTCATGGGCACTACCACGAAGGTACATATCCAAGACACAATAATGATTGAAGATTAGGGGATTCAAAGTATTTTCCAGTCGACCACGCAAGGCGTTCCTACAATCAGCAAGAAGCTAGTGGTTTGGATTACGAATCCTACCAAAGATCAAGTCTCACACAATGTCCTTCAAATTAACAAGCTACTTTGATTGAGCATGATTCAAGTAAGTTAAACAACCATGAAGATAACTTAAGAAAGTTGCAACAAAACACCATAACTTCAATATTTTATTGATTTCCAAGTCATCATATACAACAATTGCTTGAATTTCTCTCTTCAAACTCAATCTTGCTACAAAATAAAATTGCTTCTAACTCTAATCTCTCTTCTCTATTACATCAACTATTGACTATTACACTATTAACTATTATCAAATGAAATGAAAAATGGGGGTATAAATAGCATCCCCAGTTACAATGAAAGGTCCAGATCGAAAGTAGATCAACGGTCAAGATCATGACACCTAAACCCTAATTAGGGTTTGTTACAAATGGCCTCCTTTTTACTGAACAATATTAAATGCATAGCCAAATATTAAATTTGGCACAAAAACCTAGGAGACATAAACCAATGAGAAATAAGATGTCATGTCATCTGTAACAACCTTTCATCTAGAATCTTATTCCCTTTCCAATTCTCTTTCTTAGCGTATGTAATGAATCTTGAAACGATTCCTTCGATTTCTGCGATTGGAATCTCGGGAAGATTCTTCATACTCTCTTCTAAGTGGATGACCTGATCGAATGCATCTAGAAGAGCTGCGTCCCAAGTAGATTCAAGTTCCTTCGTTCTTTCAATCAAGAGCATGATGGCAAACATCTGATCATACTGCTCATCTGTAACATTTGCGTCCTTGCAAAAGATGATCTTGATTCTATCCTCTAGTTCCTGCATATCCACATCTGTCTCGACCTCGATCCTTCTGCCAAGAATGGTACGAAGTACCTCAAATACTCTGTCCTGGATCGGATTGATCACCTCCTCAACTTGGCCACATCTAGTACTGGTGTCTTCGAAGAAAACACTCTTCATATGGAGTAAGGTTGACCAATGGAATAAACTGTGAGGTTCTCCATCCAAGATCTTCTCTTGTGCTAAGACCTTCCTTGATGTGTGTCTAATAACTTTCAAGACAGGAATGATAACGTCCTTGGTATGGGCGAATGCAGCTACTGTTATCATCAAATTGTGGATCATCTCAAGAACCTGGATAGCTTGATGAATAATCTTCATCATCCTTGTTACAAACTCAATAGCCACTGTATGAGATCTATCCATCCAATTACTTGTACGTTGGACCATGTTCCTGAATCTTTCTGCTTCATTGACCGATTGAAGCGGCAATGCTTGCACTGGTGATCTAACTGGATCCTGACGTCCCAAAGGTTCATTGATGTGACTGAAATATGTCCTCCATGCACCTCTCTCTCTCTCAAGCTTTCTATTCTTCTCCATTTCTTCTCTAAGCTTGTCTTTCAATGCTTCAAATGAATCGGTAGCATCATCTAAAGTCTGCTCTGCTGTGGATGGTCCTAACTCAAAAGTCTGTATATCATATTCCTCTGCTAGGATCTCACCTTCATATTTGTCTGCTGCCGGTGTAGCTATCTGCAGTTTTCTGGATCCAGTCTCATCTCGAATCATCTTGGACATCTTGGTAGCCTTCTTCTTTTCTGTTACTTCATGTGAGCGTCCAACAAGGCTCTCTAAATCAATTGCATTGTCCTCGTCCTCTACTACGATCACCTTGGTTAATCTTTCCTTCAACCAATCTGGGATAATCGATCTGGTTTCTTGAACTTGAATCTCTTTATGCACTATTTCTTCTTGTCTGGGAGGAGATGTTATTTCATTGTCTTCTTTGTCTTCATCTAACTCATAGTCTTGGAGAGATCCATCTGGTGAACCATGCTGTGCCTGTCCTTCCTCCTGCCTATCGTTCTGTACCATCGACTCCATGGATTCCTCAACTTGAATTGTTCTCTTCTCAGGTCTAGAAGAAGTACCGGATGATCGATCTCTGTTAGCCTCTTGTTTCTTCTTGGAAGACTCTCTCTTTCCAGGTCTCTCTTTCCTCTTCGAACCTCTTGAATGGAGATTGCCCTCACTGGCACATCGAAGGTTACCTTCACCTGAATTCCTAGGATTAGGATTGCCTTCACTCACACTAGCTCCACCTTCGGCTGGTTTTTCTTCCAAAGTGAAAGACATAGCTATGCCTTGTTCTCTCAACTTCTGATGCTGAATGTCAACCCATCTGCGAGTACAAGACAAGACTGGTGCCATCAAAGTATCTAAATCCACGACCTCGGGCTCATTCCAATCCAACCTTATTGATTTGCTTTCTCGATCATAGGAAGACTGGATATGTCTGCCACTGTCCTGAGCTTGGTTGGCCACTCTGTAAATCCTGCATTTCCTGATGAAATCCAACGGCAATCTAGAATGCATTTTCCGTTTCACTTCAAGATCATCCAAGAGATTCATCATAAAATCTTCAATCTGGTACTCATGCCTAAACTTCCTGCCGACTGTCTCCTCTAAATGTCCATGTGGATCAAAGCTTTCTCTCAAAGCAAAAGATGAAAAAGAATACAAGGCTAACTCCCTCTCTGCGTCATCCATAGCTAAAGCATTAGGACATACCTCAATTGAATTACCCAAAATGATAGGTACTGGAACTCCATTCTGATGTCTGTGTCTGAATGCCTTCACATATGCTGCCAACTGTCTTGTTACTTCAAGTAACACAATTCTGTCTGTCGGATATCTCGGCAACATGTATGGAGGTAAAGGACATCCATGCACTCTAATATAAGTGAACTTGGGAAACTGAATGAACCAAGCACCGTACCTCTTTATGAATTCCTGGGCATCCTGAGATAATCTGTTGTGAATTCCACCTTGCAACGTCCTGGTGATGTTCATCGTGAAAGTATCGTTAACCAACTTGTAGTTGCTCCCTGGCGGATGATGCAAGTAGGCGTAGGAATCACAAGCTCTGACCTCGCCGGGTCCTCTTCCAATCACTCCTCTGTGAGGTAGTCCTGCGTATTCAACACTCCTGATCAAGGCATAGATGACGTATGAACTCATGTGGAAGGACTTAGTAGCCTTGAGTCTCCTCAACTGTACGTCCAAGCAATGGCTAATCATCCTAGCCCAATGTATCGTACCTTTCCCTTGAACAATCACCTGGATAAAGTAAAACATCCACTTCTCAAAATAGAAGGCATTAGGGGCTCCTGTAACTCGGTTGAGCATGGTAATTAAATCTCTGTACTCCTCCTGGAAATCAATCCTGTGCGGTGTGTTCGGGACCTTGCTCAGACGGGGACGGCTTTTGAGTAGCCAGTTCTTATTGATAATGCTTAGACAAGCATCTGGATCATCTTCGTACATTGATCTGGCTCCTTCTATGCTCTTGTATATCATGTCCCTGTGCTCTGGAAGATGGAAAGCTTCACTTATAGCTTCCTCTGAAAGGTACGCCAAAGTGTTTCCCTCATTGGACACGATCGTCCTAGACTGTGGATCATAGTGACGAGCACACTCGATCATCAACTCGTGGCACTGAACAGCTGGAGGAAAGCCGGCCGCCTTAATGATACCACTCTCGATTATTCTCCGGGCGACAGGTGATGGCTTGCCAATGTAAGGGACCTCTCGAAACTTCTTCGTGCTGAAGTTCCCTAAGTTTGTATCTCCAATGTTGTTCCACTTCGACACGATCTTGGTCTCCACTTCTTCGGTCTTCTGATCTTCTTTCATGAGAGCTGAGCGACTGGTGGATGCTCCTGCCTTCGGGGTCGCCATACCTACACAACATTTCATAATGAGAAGCTAGATTTTGCAATAAATAACATAGATTAGAGGATAAATTTTAGGAAACTTCATGATAAGTCTTTGAATTATCATTTCCTAAAATAAAAACGATTGAGCTAGGAATTCAAAATTCAAAATAATTCAAAATTTAAAATATGACGATGAATAAATAAAACAATAAAATCAAATCGCCATACCTCAATAGAGAGCTAACTCTAGAATGCAAAAAGAACAAAATCGCCTAGGCAAAATTGAGGTACAAATGATCTTCAACGTGATCTCCTCAAGAAATCAATTTCGCCACCTTTGTCCTTGACGTGATCTTCAAATATCGCCTTTAACGTGACCTTCAAATCTTGGCAAATTCGCTCAATATAGATCTTCAAATATCGTACCACCTTGGAAGTATTAGCGCCACCTTTGGATGATATTCGCACCTCTTCAAACACAATTTCGCACTTCCTTGGATACAAATTCGCACTTCTCCCTTTGATCGCATATGAGATAGGTAAAATGATGATGTGAAAATGAAGATTTCACTCTCCCTTTATAGCGCTCACCTCACCATTTATCAAGGCCGACTTGGTGATATAAAACAATTTTCAAACGATTTTTAATTAAATAATGAAGGCCGACCTCCATATTTAAGCGCTCCCTTCGATTTTTAATTGATTAATTAATTAATTATTAAATGCCTTTGATTTTTAATTAATAAATTTCGATTTTTAAACAAGGCAAAATAATTAATAAATGCCAAACGCAATTTTTTAAATGCTAATTTAAATAGGATTTTCAAACTCATCGATCTTAGCATTTAAGGTAAATTTAAAATGTTCATTTGAGCGCCAAATTTTGAAAATGATAAATGCGTACCTCATCGCCCTAGTCCCTTGGAGAGGGACAGGAGCGATTCACCATTTTTGTCGTGATCCTAGCAATTTCCACGTTCAACTTCTTCATTTCCACGTTCAAATCACCCATTTTGTCGGGTCCTTCAAGTTAGATCGCCTTGCATGTGCGCATAAGTGGCTTTGGATGTATCATCGCCCTTGTCCCTTGGAGAGGGACAGGAGCGATCCTAAGGTTTTCGCTTGAAATTCTCCATCTTGATATGAACTTTTCCTTGTATCATCTTCCAAATGCCATTTAAAACCTTGTGCGTCTTCATCTTAACGTGATTTTCAAAGGATATCATGTGTTTTGGCTAACATCGCCCTGGTCCCTTGGAGAGGGACAGGAGCGATCTCCATGTTTTCACGTTGATCTCGCATCTTTGATCTTCGAACTTCCATTGTAAGGCGAATAACATCATTGCTTGTCCATTCCACGCACGTCCCACTTGCTTTCATGAGGTGTTTGGATGTTATAAGGATCATCGCCCTTGTCCCTTGGAGAGGGACAGGAGCGATCCATGTCTTTTCTCCATTTTGAGCTCAAGTTGGTAACATTTAACCTTGGTTCATCGTTTATTGCCTTCGAAATAGCGTCCTTTACCTCGTCCATCCTCGCCTTGCCTTGACTTTGAAGGAGTATGAGTGTTTTTAATGAAATCGCCCTGGTCCTTGTCCAAAGGACAGGAGCGATATGGTCTCTATGTTCAATTTGATGATCATTTTACGTTCGAAAATCTTTACGTATCACCTTCCAATCATACCATGGACCCTCTACGATCTTGCAAAACCTTGACCTTACGTGATTCTTGCATGAGCTGGCCAATATACCTAATATCGCTCTGGTCCCTTCCTGAGGGACAGGAGCGAAGTTCAACATTGCGAGCTTGTTCTTGTTTTCTTCAACTTGCAATCATCTTCAATGCGTAAAATGACGTCCTTTCGATTCTCTTGGTAGCTTGACACTTGCTTGTCTTTTGAAATTCATGCCTTTATGGAAATATCGCTCTGGTCCCTTCCTGAGGGACAGGAGCGAACTGGGTCTTAGAGTGCAAATTCCTTCAACGTGGCGACCTTTGTAACCTTGTGCTTGATCGAAATGCCTTGAAACGTCCTTGCCTCCTTGTTCCTCATCTTGGAAGGTCTTGATCTTGGAGGAACGGTTTTAAACTTGAATAGGAAGCAATATCACCATCATATCGCCCTGGTCCCTTGGAGAGGGACAGGAGCGATTCTAGCTCTTGTGGTCTTCATTTCACTTCATCAACTTCAAAGTTATATTCAACGGGTTCGTAATGCGCCCTTCCATTCATCCATGCCTTGGGATCGATTGAAACTGGACAAGAAAATCATGCATAACAAAAATCGCTCTAGTCCCTTCCTGAGGGACAGGAGCGAACTAGGCATTTTGGGACCCTTGCTGATGTTTCAAAATCTTCAATTTGTCTTCAATAAGTTCATTTCATCGTCTTCCTTGCCATCAAACACAAACTTGCCTTGAACTTTGCCCGAATTTTGTCCTATGAAGAATATCGCTCTGGTCCCTTGGAGAGGGACGGGAGCTATAATGTACTTCGCCCTGGTCCCTTGGAGAGGGACAGGAGCGATTTTAGCATTCTGGGTCATTTTCCTTCATATTTGCACTTCAAATTATATTCATCTGATAAAACACCTTCCCTTAGACATCTTCAAGTCGTTAAGACGTTAAAATCCTGCAAGGACAAAGCAAAATTTGATTTGTAGCTCCGGTCCTTCACTGAGGGACAGGAGCGATTTTGCTCCTGGGGGCATTTCTGTGTTCATGAAAATCTTCAATTTATATTCAATGGAAAGATCTCGCCTTTCGCCATCACTTCCAATTCGTAACTCATTTTGGCCCTGCAGGAATAGTAAGATATTTGAAAACGAGCTCCCGTCCTTCACTGAGGGACAGGAGCGATTTTGCTCCTACAGGCCAAAATATCATGATTTTACACATTTTATCAATTCACGAGGCGAAAACAAATCATTCTCAATGCCCGGAATCAAAAATCAAAAAAGTCAAAATTTGGTCAAAATTAGTCAATTGGACAAAAATTCACATTTCATAATCAACACTTAGACAAATTAAAGCTCTGCATCAACATCCCAATTGAAAATTAGACCCTTCTGGCGAATTCATTGCATTCAAAATTTGCATCCTAGAAAAGGAAGCTCAAAACTCTCAAAACTGACTGGATTCTGGCTTGAAAAGACGCTAATTAAAACCCTAAGGGTTAACCCTAAATCCAGACAACTGACTGACTAACAAAATCCTAAAAGCGAAGCGAAAAGCGAGCAAAAAATGAGCAAAAGAGGGGGTCCCCATTTGCAATGGGGCGATGTGTGAAATGGTCACAACACTACCCCATTTTGTTGAGGATTATAAGGTATTGTTAACTCCCTCTTAATCCCTGAATTTTTACAAAAATCTTTAAATAATTCTGATGTGTATTCCCCCCCCCATTATCAGTTCTTAGGGTTTTAATTTTATTTCCTGAGTAGTTCTCTGTTAGTGATTTGAATTCTTTAAACCTATTGAGGATCTCTTCTGATTCTTTACATTTCAGAAAATAGATCCAAGTTTTCCTAGAGTAGTCATGAACAAATATTACATAATACAAAAACCCCCCCAAAGAAGGTACGGACATGGGTCCACATACATCAGAATGAACTAACTCTAAAATTTTACTTGTTTTCCTAGTACTATTTTGAAAAGCACCCTTAGTATTTTTACCTAGGGTACATCCTTTGCATGCCCCTGAATGATATTGCTTTAACTTAGGTAGGCTTGTGACAAGGTCGCCCATTGATGATAAAGCTCTAAAATTCAGGTGGCCTAGTCTTCTATGCCATACTTCATTAGCATCTGTAGTTTCATGGATTAGGACTAAATTGGGCTTTGTGCATAGCTCATACAAGTAGCCTTGTCTTTGACCAATAGTTTTAGCTTTCTTGATGGATGAATTCTTTGGCCAAGCCAATACTCTGTTGTCCATGAAGGTCACTCTGTATCCATTGTCCTCCAGTGCTGATATTGAGAATAGGTTTCTCTTGATGCCTGGGACATATAGTACTCCTTTAAGTTGTAATGATACACCTGACTTTAGTTTTATGGTGTGGGTTCCAACTCCTCTGAATGGATGTGTGGAGTCATCTCCGATAGTTACTTCCTCATCATTCTCCTCTTTCATGGAGTCTAGCACTTCTCTGAATCTTGTAATGTGTCTGGATGAGCCACTGTCGATCACCTAGGAGTTAACTTTGTTTGATGCTTGGTTTGTGAGTGCTGAATAGAGTACATACTTCTCGGGGTCTTCTTCCCTTTAGATTTTCCTGTTTTGGCAAATGTGGCTGCTTGTTTGGCTCTTTTTGGACATTTGGCAACATAGTGCCAAAATTTGTCACATCTGTAATGTTGAATCTGTGAAAGGTCCTTCTTGAAGGTGTTCTTGCCGTGACGACCTTTTCTCTTTCTAAATTGTTTCTGCTTGCTTTTCTTGTTTGAGTTTGTATTTAGAACTTGGAGATCTTCATCTATATTCTTTTGCTTGATAACTTTCTTATTTTGCCTTGATTCCTCTTGGAGACAGTCAGCCTTTAGCTTATCGAATTTTCGAAATTCATCCCTCACACTGATGCCTTGGACGAATGTTTCCCATATGCTAGGCAACCCATTTAGAGCAATGAGTGTTAATTCTTTGCTTTGGATCTCATATCCAAGAGTTGCTAGTTCATCCCTTAGGGCTGATATTCGCATGAAGTAGGCATTGACTGATTCTCCTTTGATCATGGCTATGTGATTTATTTCTCTTTTTAAAGCCAAGGTTCTACTAGCATTAGATATCTCAAATGCATCTTCAAATGCTTTGAACATGTTGTAGGCTGTTTCATGTTTCCTTATGATGGGCATAATATTATTTCTCACCCCATCAACTATGATTTTGATGGCCTTTTCATTTCCCTCTCTCCAAATTGTTTTGTCAGGTTCAGTCTCAGGTTTTGCAGTTTCAGTTTTTACAAATGATTCGACTTTATTTTCTTTTAGAATCATCTGAATTCTGAACTTCCATGTTGAGAAGTCATCACCTCCTCCGAGTCTATCTTCAAATCTGATAGCGCTAGCCATGAGAAGAATTGTGATGTTGAATATATGCTTGTTTTGAATTTTCCACAAAATTGAACAGCCTCAGGTTGGATTTAACTATAGCCCTGATACCATGTAAATGATGTCCAATTCTCAATTCAATATGCAAGTTATATTCTAGTGTATATTTTCTTGATCTATGTATTATCTATTTATATGATAAATCTGACTATCTTCTTTTGTATGGCAGGTGAGAGGAGCATTTATTGATTTCGATGTCCTTCTCACAAATGCCAATTGATATGTATATGCAAGCTGGGTACGATCAAGCAATGCCTTGACTGGTCATGTCTTTTAGACATGACCGATCAAGACATTACTTGATCGTGCCCCTTGGCTTATTGCAGTAATTACAAACGGTGCATGTTTAACAAACCGATACCAATCAGTGTATGCTTAACTTAACAGCCCGATACCAATCGGTGCTTATTTACCTTGCCACCTGATATCAATCGATGCATACTCAACCCGATATCAATCGGTGCAAGCTTACATTGCCACCCGATACCAATCGGTGTTTAGTTAATCCGATAATCATTATTGTTCACTGTTAAAGTTAACCGATATAAATCGGAATACATTAGTTAGCCCGATTTAATAATTGGTGAACACAAATAATATAACCGATATTAAATCGGGATTCTATGCTATAGGATGATTATCGATAGTTAAGCATTTGATCAAATTAAGTAGATTGATCATATACAAATGCAGAATGGTTATCAAATGAAGGATTAATAGCTTGAAGTTTTTCATCATAATTTATCGATAGGATAAATGATTGAATGATAGACTTCATTTATCTCTCATTCAATCATTTATCTTACCGAAGCTATCATGCATTAACAGATAGACTGAGAGTTTGAAACACAATGCATGAATCAGTCATGTATGCACAAATAGCATAATAGACTAATTAATGCATGAAACTCTCGAAATCTAAACATAGTTTGTTTTTCTTAGTTTGCATTATTCATGGAGATAAATATTAATTAATTATCCCTAATTAATTAATTAATTAAATAATAAATGCCAATAATTAATTACTAATTAAGGCACAAATTATTTAGTGAATTAATACAATTAAGTGCATAATTAATATATAATTATTTACTCCAACACCCCCCCTGAATGCACAACTGGGGAGAGGCAAAAAAGATGTAGGAAACAAGCATGCAAAGATGAATGCAAGATGGGCCCCGACATAAAGCTTGATGAGGTACCCAGGAACAAACATGCAAGTTTCTTAGAAGCGGAGCAAGGAGAAAACCCAGTGGGAACAAAAGTCCTCTTCAAAAAAGAAACAAAAAAGAAAGTACAAAACCAATGTCTCAAGAACATATGTACAACCAACCCCCCCATGAGAGAGGATCGAGCCTCCAAAGCCCCCCCAAAATGATAGAACGCCTGTGCCGATGATCAAACCGATGTGGCTCCAATGTGGAGGAAACAAAGTCAACGAACAAAGAAGAGGAAAAACCTATATGTAAGGCAAAACTGGAAGACCTGGATGCTGATCAAAGGAGAACGCATGATGATCTTGAAAAGGAAGCTCCAATGATTGTGGAATAACAAATGTGTTGGATCTGTCATCTGAGAAGGAATGAACATCCTCTGATATGTCCTCAACAACAGTAGTAGTGGGCTCCATGCATGGAGCTACAATGTCAGGAGGTGCTGTAGAGGAATCCCGCTAAACAGATGCAAACTCAACAGGAGGTGAAGGTGTAGAAGTCACAACACTGGTCTCAGGAACAACACATAAGTTCAAGTGACCTGACTTCACCTCAACATGCTCTCTTGAGAAAAAAGAGTGATTCTCAGACAATGGATAAGGTGGACCAAAATGAGAAAAGGAGTACAAGTGGAAAGAATGATCAACTGTGACAACAATGTCTCCAGTCTCGCTGTCTCTGATGTGCACTGAATTTCTTGTGAACTCAACTGTCTTCCATGTCCCACTATGAGCAATCTGATAAATAGAGAGAAGGTTAGTAGACAAAGATGGTACACAAAGTACATCATTGAAAGTACCGTCATCAATGTCGATAGAACCCTTCCCACATACTGTCATAACAGGGTTGTTGCCCATCAAGATGTGTGGTGTAGGAGAAGCTTGAAAAGATGAGAAAATATCCTGAGAATATGCCATATGGTGTGAAGCACTTGAATCCAGTAGCCATCGAGAAAAGGGTGGACTAGTGGTTGTGCATAATGCATGACCCATTCCATTGGACTATCCATCTGTCTGGAATGAAGGAGAAGAAGAAGACCCGTTAGAAGAAGAAGAATGAATATTGCTCTTTGCATTCAAATCTGAAATCTGTTTCTCAGATCCATCAAACTTCTTGTGATGGCATTGCGACTCATCATGCCATGGCTTGTTGCAATAAGCACAAATAGGTTTTTCTTTCTTCGATGATTCTCCCTTGGAGAAGGTGAACCGGAGGTGTTCTGTGAACTGAAATCCTTTCCTTTCCCTGTGGTCTTCTAAATCAACTTGGACTATTCTCGCATGAGTTGAATGGAAAACTCATCAAGAGAAGGCATTTTGTAGTTGGAGCCCATAGCATCCTTTGCAGCATAGAAGGAAGAAACAAAGATAGAATAATTCAGACCAAACTTTGCAAGAATAGAAAGGATCAACTGGTCATCTTTCTTCTCATTACCAGACTGCTTTAGCTGAAGCCTCAAGGACTTAAGCTTTGTGAAGAGGTCCTGGATCGTGACAAAATCAGAAGGATTAAGACATATCAATTCATTCTCCAACTAATAACTCCTGAGTGTGTCCTGCTTACCAAATAGAAGCTCAAGTTGTGCACAAACTTCCTGCGGTGTATTACAAGACTGAACATGAAACAAGAGATCAGGAGAGATACTATGCAAAGAGTGCCAAAAGCCTCATCACATCTATTGAACCATTTCCTCTTTTCTGCAACACCTGTTGGTTCAAGTTTTGTACCCATGGTGACTCGATACAACCCCAACTTCTTAAGAGTGATCTCAATGTGAGACTTCCACTCGAGAAAATTAGAAGTGGTAAGAAGAGGCACGTTGCTTTTCTCCATGATGTTGGAAAAAGTACAGATCTGAGATAAGAAAAATTAGAACAAAATTCCTCTGAGAACATAAATGGCGGAGCTCGGATCACATGAGGGCAGAATAGGACCAAAACATGCACTGTTGACTTCAGAAGGAAGAGACAGAAATCTGGTAAACTATCTGCAAACAAAGACCCGAGATCTAGATAGAGCTTTGAATCAGCTTTCTGATGATATTTTGTTTGCGAAAAACGAAGTCCGGATGCACAAGATATGCCCCCGGGAATGCAAACAACAACTTCTGACTTCAATTGGCAAAAAACCCTGCAAAATGAAAAAATCAGAAAAAAACACCTCCACCTCTGGATCGTGCTCGGAATCAGCTTTCCGATGATATCTCGTTTGCCCAATTTCGACTCCGTATGACCAAGTTATGAGCAAAAAACCACACGCTGCTTTTTAGAACTTTGAAGGGCTAAAAATAGAGAAAATCAACTCAATTTAAAAGAGCTCCAAATTTAGTGAGTCTGTCAGATTCACTGATGCAGATGATGACGTCATCACGGTACTTGTTGATGCATGCCTGGTACGTACTCTTTTGTGATTTGCACCCTCCAAAATATTTTAACAAAAATATTTATGCATGATTTTTTATTTTACCAGATTTTTTTTTGAAAAAATTTCTGATGCAAGTATTGACGTGCGTGTAGGCGGTACAGCCGTACGGATTTATGTGCCTCATAAAGCATGCCAATAAAAAAATCATGCTCCAGATGCCCCTGTCATCGAAAATAGGCAAATTATGTATCAAAATTCATGGAATCGGCCTTCTAAATCCAACCGTGAGGTCTTTTTGGGCCCAAAAAGCTCGAAAACTTTTAGGTACCCTCTGTAACAGAGAAAACCCTCTAACTTCGAACCCTTGCAAAATGGACTCCGTGTATCCGATTTCTGCGAAACAGAAGGCGATCTGACTTTCTCGAGCCTTTTGGAACTGATTGTGTGCTCCAAATTAACCCAGATGAACAATTTGTTGTGCATGCAAATAATCTCCAAAAAAAGCAAACAGAAATCTTCAGATCTGGAGCTCTAATACCATGTTAGAATTCGTGAAATGTGAATCCCACAAGCCCAGTTATCTTCTACAAGAATACCTGTCACACATAAAGAGAGAATTGAACAGCAAAATAATTGAAGACAATAACAATGAAATTGATTGAATTGCTTTGAAATTGCTTAGAGTTACAATGAAGGATATGACATCCTTATAAAGAAATCTAACTCTAAAGATAAAAACCCTAAATGGTGGAGTCTACAAAATAAACTGAGAGTTTGAAACACAATGCATGAATTAGTCATGTATGCACAAATAGCATAATAGACTAATTAATGCATGAAACTCTCGAAATCTAAACATTGTTTGCTTTTCCTAGTTTGCATTATGCATGGAGAAAAATATTAATTAATTATCCTTAATTAATTAATTAACTAAATAATTAATTACTAATTAAGGCACAGATTATTTAGTGAATTAATGCAATTAAGTGAATAATTAATATATAAATTATTTACTCCAACATAAAGCTTCATTAATGTAATTATTAACAAAAATTTAATCATGGTTTAAAATTTAAAATTTAAAAAAAAATCTATTCAAAATAAAATGAAAAAAATTAAAATACCAGCTAGCCCTTTATCAAAAATGTTTAGCCTATCTTTGCTCTTTGTATTTTTTTGTTTCTAGGTATAAAAATGCACAATTTTTTTTTAAAGATATATTATATTAAATAGAAAAAACAAAACCATTTTTAACACTACCTAAAAAACCTCAAGAAATGGCATAGTAAATGCGGTGAGTCATATTTTATCATAATTAATTAAAGGCTTTTGTAGTGGAATACACTTATGGATAGCACAGTAAGGCGAGTTTGTACAACTCTTTTTATGGAATGCAAGGTTTGACTTGAGTGAACTTTGCTCTTATATTGCAGTTTGTAGGATTATTAGTCTCTAAACTTGATTTTCATCTTACAAGTGATGTATGAATTATCCTTGATCTTCTGTTTCTAGATACCTAATTTTTTTGTTGATGCAGACCATCTCTGTGGCTACAAATCAATCACATGCTCTCAAACTGATGCATATAACCTTCTACTCCTGCAAGTTGGTCTCTAAAATAGTACTCTTACCCTATAGAAAAACTCCAACATAACCCCCTATTTAGGCAATTCATACTCCAGACAAAAAATAGTACCAAAATTGCAAAAGATAATGTGGAATAATCATGATCGAGTTATACCAAGAGAAGATACAATCAGGCTTCTTTTATTCATGATTGATACAGTTACAAAATATGAATGCACAATATAGAAAAGCCTCTGAATAGTGAAAAGCACTCATCCCACACGGCACACTATTTTTTTTTAGTAAGTAAATAGTTGGATAGGCCAGCACCTGTATTAATAGTAAAGTTTTAACATCCAAGAGGTGTTTATATACCGTTTCCTCCAAAAAACTGATATGTCGAGTTCAGATACACACAACAAAAAACCAATTGTCTATATACCAGCTCTGGCCAAGAGTACAAAATCTGGGCTCAGAGTCCTATACCCTATCTACACTGCATCATCTATCTGTAGCTACAAAACAGAACTAAACATCATAAAAGTATGTCAAAATACAAAAAAACTTGTGGAAAAGGGGGCACCATCATTTACTGTCCGAGAGGCTTAGGATGCTTTCATAGAACCTCTGAGCAGTAAGGGTCTGTGCTACAACAGGGTAGTCTGTGCTGCAGTCCACATGAGCCTCTCCAGCCGCAATTTCCTCCACCAACCTCATATCATTTGGAATCCACAACTCCCCACGCCCCAGACCCCAGTCATTGCCATCCACCACCACTCCATTCTCATCCACCCCAATATCCCGCCTTCCCTGCAGACCTTCCTCCCTCACATACTTTCCTAGGTCGAAGTCCTCCGACCTTGCCAGTCACAAACAATATGAAGATCAAATTTTTGTTCCTCTCCGCACGACCTTGATTATATTTCTCCAACTCCATGGTCTGTAGAATGCAGAATTTCCTCGTCTCCCCCCGCATCACGGGACATGTAATATTAATGGGCCAACAGAATTCAGTTATGGTCGTCTATGTTGTCCAAGACCGCATCAATTTCCCCCAAAAAAGAATTCTTGAAAACCATCTGAGAGACCTTCTTCGTTATGGGTTTACAAACACCCATCTGGATGCAAATAGCCAAGAACATGGTCGGGATGCTCGTGTTTGCTTTGTATTTATGCACTGCGCGTAGAAACTCCGAACCCAGAATCTTTCTGACCGCATGCAGAATTAATGGGTGCTTTGATTCCAATACCATCAGGAGCCGTTTCTCCGTGATCTCTCCAAGAAATGCCATTTGCTGCTTTGTTGATTCCAACAGAACAGGGGTGTCCATGCCTACAACTTCCAAGTTACTCAGAGAGAATGAATTATGCGATGCAATTACAACCATGCTTGCCAAATATATAATCCCCCTCACTGAAAAAGGCTACGGGTTGTATTGATTGCCCATCATAATGAAAACCTGCCTCGACTTGTACTTAAAATATATCTAGGATGCAACTTCTATTTATTAATATTCCTTACGGCATGAAAGCTTAGGCCGTCGCCACCTAGGCCTCGTACCGATTCGAGTACAAAACACATAATCGGTTAATCTCGGGTAATAAATATTTCGCCACTTGTTTATATCCACTACCATGTCTCTTGGTTATTGGGTACTTGCATGTCATATCCACACTCGCCAACTCCTTGGAAATTGTACCACCATCAGCCACCCAATCCTTGAAATCATTGCCACACCGATTGCTTGTCATTTCCAAATCATTCTGCAAAATTAATAGTTTCAACATTCCTTTTTTGCTCTGCCACTTGTTTCGCTAGGCCATCTGCCAACCCATTGCCTTCTTGATAGATGTGGCAGATTTTACATTCTTTGAAACTCTTCAACGTATTTGTGATTGGCACCAGCCATCTCTCAAGTTGCCAATTCACCATCCATTGGTTCCTGATTGCATTGATCGTCAACAAAGAATCCCCTTCAAGATATATTTTTTTGACCCCCAATCTCCTAGCAAGCTCAACTCCTTTTAAGGTTGCTCGAAATTCTGCTATATTGTTGGTGGTCTTTCCAATGTATTCAACTGACATCCCAATAGTACGACCCTGGTCATCCCTGGCTATGCAAGAAGCACCTACATGTCTAGGATTACCCAAGGATGCTTCGTCAAAGTTTATTTTGATCCAACCTTTCTCCGGAGCTTGCCAACTTGTAGCCTTGCGTTTCTCCACCACCGATTGCTCTAGCTTGTAACCCTTAGGAACCATCAAACCCGAGAATTTCTTTTTCAGTTCATTATCCTGATTTGTGAAAATATTGGATTTATTGAAAAGCCTTTTGGCTGCTTCATTTACCAACTCCACTATTGCAACTTCCATCTTTGACACAAGAACCTCCCTCGGCATTGCCTGATCCTTGAAAACCCGCATATTCCTTTCTTTACAAAGTTCCCATATAACTGTGGATGGGAGAACATACCATATGCTGCCGAACATACCTTTAGGCATGTTTGTTGGCCAAGATATAAACCATTCTTTGATGCTCTGAGGTTCCACATGCTGAAAGCCTAGCTTTCTCAAAAATAATTTCCAACAAAATTGAGCATATGGACAAGCCCAGAGGAGGTGATCCACATCTTCTGCATTGTTCTTGCACAATAAGCATTTGCTAGGTCCACAAATCCCAATTTTGGAGTCTGTCCTAAGTCAGAATCCTACCCTGAATGGCTAGCCATGAGAAAACCCCGGCTTTAGGAAGAACATCTTTACCCCAGAGAAGTTTAATTGGCCAATGACTTTCCTCCATAGCTGCTTCTTTCAACCTATACCCGAGCTTCACCTTGTATTCCCCATCTTTGGAGGCACACCATCTGATTTTGTCAGCTTCCTGAGAAACATGTATGGTTCTATCTTTGAGGATGTTGGTTAAAGAATCTTTTTTATTTTGGGGAGCATCAATGGCATCCAATGATTTCCAATACCATTTTTTAGTACCATTAACATTGATCACATCACCAAAGTTGCATACTTTAGACCCCCAGGCCCTGATGGTTGCTGCTCTAATCTCCCTCAAGTTGTGGTCCATCTCCAACTTTTTGTTACCATCCCACGAGTCCTCCCAAAATGCAACCGATTGGCCATTACATATTTCGCAAGTTATATATCTGGACACCAACTCCCTTCTTTCGCATATAAAATTCCAGATGGTAGAACCTTTTGGGGGGTTTCTAACTCTTAGAATATTGAGAGGGTCATCCGAATCAAGATACTCTTTTCTAAGTATTCTGACCCACTTCAGGTTTGATTTGGTCATGGTCCAAGTGAGTTTAGCCCCAAGGACCTTAATGCCCTTCCACCAGCCCCCTTCCCGTGCAGCCGTGATACTCCTCCCTAGTGCCTCTGCCATTATAATGAATAGATAAGGAGGTAATGGATCCCCTTGCCTTAAACCCCTGCTTGAGCTGAAATACCCATTGGCCGAACCATTGATAAGCACTGAGAACTTCGGAGCTTCAATGCATCCTCTGACCCATTCAATCCAAGTCGGATCAAACCCAAATCTAGAGAGAACATCTTGTAAAAAGTTTCTATCTACCATGTCATATGCTTTTAAAATATCCAACTTGATGATCATGTTGGGAGCCCTTAGCTTCCTGGCTGTATGGATCGCTTCATGAGCAACTATGATACCCTCCATGATAGACCTACTCGGGGCAAAGCCACTTTGTTCTTCCGATATGATCTTTCCCAGAATCTTCTTTAACCTATTTGCCATTACCTTAGTGATTATCTTGTAATACGTATAGCACAAAGCAATTGGTCAGAAATCATTCATACCCGAGGCATCATTCTTTTTAGGGATAAGGGCTAAGAAGGTATGATTAATGGATCCCAGAATCGTTGCTTTTTTTCTAGATTCCTCCGCTGCCTTGAGGAGATCATCCTTAATGGTCTCCCAAAAGGTTTGATAGAAGCAAGCCGGGAATCCATCTGGTCCAAGAGCCTTATCAGGGGCTAGTTGAAAAGTGGCCATTCTGAGTTCCTCCATGGATATAGGTCTAGACATCACCCCGTTTTCCTCCTCAGTGATGATGCTGGGTATATGATTGAGAAACTCACTCCTTGTATCTCCTTGATTAATGTCTTGAAATCCTCAATTCTGAAAGTATCCCATCGCTTCTCTACTGATCTCATCTTTAGATCTAAGGACAGTCCCATCCTCTCTAATCAACTCCAAGATTCTGTTTTTGTTTTTGTTTGTTATTGTAGAATTGTGAAAAAATTTAGTATTCTTGTCCCCTACCTGGAGCCAAAGTTCACGCGAATTTTGCCTCCAAAACTGTTCCTCTCTAATCAATATTTTTGCTTGCTCCACTTTGAGTTTTTGCTCCATTTTGAACTCTTCTTCTCTCATGCCTTGCACTATCACTACTTCATTTAGAGCCCTTAATTCATTTTCAATCCTTTGCCCTTTAGTGAAGATGTTCTTGAAATGTGCCCTATTCCACTCCTTGAGTTTATTCTTTATGTATGAGAGTTTTTTATGAAAGATAAACATCTTGGAGTGGTTTCCAAATCTACATTCCTTCCACCATTGATTCAACAAAGCCAAAAGGGATGGATCCCTGATCCACATTCTCTCAAACTTGAATGGGGACCCACTAGAGTATGGATCTGAAGCAAAGACCAGTTGGATTGGGAAATGATTTGATCAATTGAATGGAAGAATTGAAGACTCTACCAATCCGGGGATATCAGACCAGTCTCCAAAGAGAGAATCTGTCTAATTTTTCAGCTATGCTAGTGAAGCACTACCTTATATTGGTTTAGGTATATTTACCATTATTTGTCACAATCTCCCTCAGCTGATTGGAGTCAACAAAATCCTGAAAGTCTTGTTGTATTCCGTTCTTCACCATAGATCCTCCCACCTTCTCCGAGCTATTGAGGGTTGCATTGAATCCCCCCCCAATAATGATCTTCTCATCCTTTTTTGAGCTGAGTTTCCTAGACAATTCATGCCAAAGCTCCCTTTTAGTTGGTGTGGCAATGGGTCCATATACATTGATCACTTTCCAGCATTGATTATCCTTGAAAGCTTGAAACACTACCATCATCTAATTGCTATGGGCTTCCATCAAGGAACATCGTGCCTTTGAAGGGTTCCAAGGAAAGCCTATTCCACCCGAGGCCCCCATAAATTCCACAAATAATCCCTCCCACTGCCTCCAGAACGTCATCCTCCTCTCCTGCTCATCTTTACTCCATTTAGTTTCCTGGATCAAAACTAGGTCTGCCTTACTTGACTCTATTTGGCGCTTGAAAAGGCGCCATTTGCATTCCATCTCAGTATCCTCATGGCTCCTCGGGAAGGGGTAACTGCTTCCCGTTTCTAAGAATTTTGGGAACAATTTGGTCTGCCCTTTCTCACAGCCAGCCATTGCCAATTTGGATTTGTTTGTCTAACGTCCCCTTTGCTTGCTTGATCAGAATTTGGGGGTTTTCAAAGAAAATTGGATTTGCTCTAATCCCCTTTCCTCTAGGATTCCAGCCTGAAAGTCTTCAAAGCTGTCATCCATGTCTGAATCTGCATTTAGCTCATCTTCAACTTCCTCATTTACAATTGGGTCCTCAACACTCTGCCTCTCTCCTGTCCCCAGGTTGGGTGACTCTGTGTCCTTACCTCGGTTGCTCTCTGTGGGTAGAACTATCTTATCCTCCAGAAGATCCACTTGATTAGGCAGAGGGATATCTGACAGGCTCAGATGCTCTGCCTCAGACCAAGCTTCTTGCGGAGGTTCCGTCGCCTTTTGCTCAAGCTCTGGCATCTTCAGTTCAATTTCCCCTGAGCTCACTGCTTGTGTTGGTGGCTCCATTCGAATATGAGTGCCCTCTGTGTCCTCGAGAGAATTGTCCCTGGTTTTTTCAGGGGCTGCCTACACCGGCTCCAAATTTCCAATTTCCTGAATGATCTTCTCTGGCCAGATCAGGTCAATCAATTCTTTCTCCATGTCAGTTAGTGGAACCCCACTTGATTTCGCCCTTACACTGCCAATAAAGAATTGTTCAATTCTGTGACTAGCATCAACAGAGATCTTGAAGTCGCAGCTGACCGGGTTGTGGATTTGCAACCTGCAATGCGGACATTAATCCAATATATCCTCCCTATCAATCAACTGTGTCCAATTGCCTACCTCCGATATCAATTCAACTTCTACGGGAATCTTTGCCTCCGAGGATACACTCACACAAATCCTGAAATAAGTTCCCATTGTCTGGTCTGGTCTTCCAGAGGATTGTCCAGATACAGGAAATTACCCAATTTATTACTGTTGATGCATAGTAGCTTTGGTCAGATATAAGGATGATCGTTTATATTGATATAAGTATGTATGTATGTATGTATGTCAGACACGTACACATTTCTTGTGCCTATAAGAATAATTATTTCAAATGCTTTGTAAAACCATCATCCTTGTATTTGATTGAGATACTATACATATACAAGTATATTAATCTGTGTAATCAGATTCTATTTCATCTTCTCTTGCCATGTTTCGAGCAATGATCATTGACGGCAACATTGTTTTATATATAGCAGATCAAGAAATGATCGTATTTATTATATCAAACATACGTAATGATCAAATGTAATGCACAGCAGATCGGCGGCTTTCATAATATTGTTTTTGGCTTTTATGTTAACTAAACCGATTGAGGATCGGGCCTCTTGAAAGCACCCTTTGGCAAGTGTTGTATTGTTTGAGAGAGGGCCGTGTCATGAGCGGACATGGCTCCACATTGTGGAGACATGTCCCCTCATGACGTGCCTCTCCACATATATATTTATACATGCCGATATCATAAAGAGAAGACATATATATTAAAAAAATGCTCTCTCTCCCTTTGATCGGCAATCTCAGACTTTAAGAAAAGAAGTACATCAGCATCTCATCAATACATTATCATTATTAACATTCATATTTGTGAAGGATTAAATTTTGAATATATACCCTGAAATCAAAAGAAGAAATCAGTACATTATAATCTGCATATTGTAAGAATTGCATCAGTCTGAAATAAATTTAATTTACTTTAACAATTACTAATACTTTTCAGGACTCCATCGCCCCAGAATTCCGATGGCAGGTTATAGATGCGGAACCACACTGCAGTTTCAGGAACCCTCTCAGTCTTGGGATTGAATCCTGGTTTCCAGTCAAAAAGATGCATCTGCGCCCCATTCATGAAAAGAGGGGCAGAACTGAGAGCCCTCTGCTTGTCTTCCATCGATGCCAGGGTAACCAAGTAAAAACCATTTGCAATCGGTTTACACAATGTGTTCACACCCCATTGCTCCCAGAGATACTTGTGTCGCGCCTGCCATGCGAATTTTTGCCATCACCTTCTGCTCCTGCCATTTTTGGCACAAGGTTGCTTTTGCTCATTTGCCCCAGACAGCACACTATCATCTCCAATACATACAACTGAGATTATTTTTCAGATCACTGTATCACTTGAAAAACTGCCTTTCAAAACAAAAAAACTGCACAAAGAAAGTAGGGAAACCACTAAAATACCACTAAGCAACCTGCAGTGACAGTTATAAACAAGATTCCGGAAATATCTAAACAAAGAGGAACCGATGAATGGTGTGAAAACAGCATAAAATGGATGGTCACATCATTTGCTCAACAACTCTCTCCAGAACGTGGCAATATATGGGTGGCTCTTCATAGATGCATACTGTTGAGCTACTGGCAGTATCACCTTCATTAGCATTTTTAATCATAATAAGAACAGGATTAAAATTTGATTTCATATTAGAGATATTGTGCACAGAAGTTTCACAAAGTGCCAATAATATTTCAATCTGTAGATGCTGACGTGCTAGCAGCAGATGTGCGGGCTACATGTGCAAGATTATTGTTTACCAAGCTTGAGATTCTTGAATCAGAAAATCTTTCTGAAAATGAGGTGAGGAATAAAGTTGCATGTGAGTTTATTTAAATGAGTTTATATGCTACATCTAATTATGTGAAACATATTTTGTTTTAGTTCAGGATTTATTCTCTCTCCATTTTCACTTGGTTAAAGACTCGATTTATATATCCATGGCTTTCATTCTACAGGCTCGCGTTTTATTCAAGGTTACCTACTTGTCGAGAAACAGCAACAAGGGTGTTAAAAATTTTCTAGTGGAATTGAGCGGCTTTGTTCAAGAAGGAGATCGCTGGTTGTACATGGAAAGGCTACCTCTTCCAACAACTAAGACGTCATCAACAAATACCAATTTTATCCAGGCTGAACTTGCTAGAAAAGCCTATAACTCTTCAAGGCAGCTGCCAAATCCTAAAGCAAAGAAAAAATAGTCTTTGTTTTATAGAATCTCTGTGGTAGCTACAATGAGAGGCTGCACACTCTTGTATATAATGGAATGCCCTAGAATTCACTAATCTTGTTCTTTGTAAGTACTATTTTCTTCACTTTGTGGTTTTATCAATGTTTATGACTGGCTGATTGGTCGGTCAGTATGTTTGCTTGCTTGCCTTTCTTCTCTTCTACTACTCGTTTTGAAAATCCAAAATTCTTCCTTACAAGTTTGAAAAAACATGTACACGCAAAATAAATTTAATCAGAAAGCACATCAAGATAAAATTGTAAAATATATAAACATTGGACTCTATTGTGAAATTTTAATTCCACTAGGTTTTCCAATTCTTGTTAGCGATATTTGAAAAAAGGGTCAGCTGTCTTCTAAATCAATGCCTGAGATAGTATTTACATCCTCTTGTGAGTTTGCACTTCCTATGGGGAAGCACCTTTTCTGATATCTATGAAAGGGACTTTCTCTTACGGATGATTTCAATCCTGTTGTTTTTAGCATCTGCGTGCGGCACTACTTTTACATTCGATCTTCTAAATTTTTCAATTAATTCATATGTTCTCAACCAATCAAATCAATAAAGCTTTCCTCAATTTCATTTTTAATCTTTCACAATAAGAAGATTTTTACCGACCGGTGTGGCTCGACAGAACCCAATGATCATCTTGGAGATGATGAAGATGATTGTACAGGATGATTCTAAAATTTCAATTCGTTCCTTTGTTGGGTGGGGATGTTTCATTAGAGAATCAAGGAATTGTATTAAATGTGTCTAACAAGCTTACCCAACATTTAGAAAACATTTTTCACCCAAGGACACGCATAACCAGCATGGAGGTGGTGGTACCAGGTGTCCCATGGCCTCCATGTTTTGGATGCTACAAGCTCTTGCGCAACAGTTGACCTGTGGCTGCCTGTTTAAGTGATGTATTTAATATATTCCCAATTTCCTCCCTCTCCTCCATCGATGGTTTTAACAACAGATAATAGAGCTCTACTCCTAGGTAACTTGCGCATTTACTGGTCCAGGTGTAATGGTGTCATTTCTAATATGAAATAAAGTCCCTCTGTCTACCTGTGCTCCATTCTTCAAATGGTATTTGATTATTTGTAATGACACAATCATCTTGCTAGCAAAACAGGATGATATCATGAAAGCTAAAATACCTACAGACCATACGTTTTCTATTACTTAGTTTTAAAGAAATAGGGGATGATGTTGGATTAATCGCCACTTTCGAGAATTGATCTTATTCTCACTCTAGCAATAGGTGAAGATGCTGATTTGAGTTCACTGATACTTGTAAGTTTTAGTGTAACATCAAATTTAAAAGTGGTATCAAAGTCACAACCCATGTTCAATCCTTCCAAGTTAGGTTGGAAGTGAGGTGTGGGACAAACTGTGAAACCTCTGGGAATTGATCTCATTATGAGTGTAGGTGAAGATGCTAATTTAGAAGTTCACTAACACTTACAAATTTTAGTTTAATAACAAATCTACAATAATATCATATTTTAAAAAATATTTTTTATTATATTTACTTATTTGTATAATTTTTAACAGCATGAAGAATTTCAACCTTCCTTCTTACTTTCCTTTTACAAAATAATTTCACATTCATCTTTTCCATAATATTTATGACTCATTTCATCATTCCCATTTTATCTCGATCTTTCATATTTTGAATTGCCTGTGGAATTCTCTCAAACATCCTTATTTTCTTACTTTTCATTTTGGCTGAATGCATCACCTTCATGATTCAAATATAAGCAAGAAGGCTAAATCACTTCTTGATTCAGAGATAAGCAAGAAGGCTAAAGATTTAATTTAAAATGACCAAAAATTTAGAACACTTTTGTGAAAGGAGATGGTAATGTTCACGACTGCTAAAGCAAAGACACTGGGACATTTTTTCTTAAAACAAAAACATTTAGCCCACCATTGCCTACAGTGGGCCCTGCCTATTCCTATGGTGAACAATTAACTATATGTGTCTGTTAAACAACCACCAAACTTTCAAATGTCAATATGAAATAAGAATTCTGACATTTGCAAATTTAAAACACCACTACTATAAGGTGAAGTTAAAATTAAAATGCAAAATTTAATTGTTTCTTAAACTCTTTGGTGGAAGGTTAAGGATATCATATTGATTTCACGGTGTCAAAAAGTTTATTTAGCATAAGACTTTGTGTTAGAATTTTGAATAAAATGTTTAAATTTATTTTCTTTCTAAATGTAAGAGGGAGGATTTAATTGTTGAACGTGTTCCAATAATTGTTATAACATTTGTTGATTTAATACCTAATATTTTTAATATTACAGCACTAGTAGTTTGACTTTAAAGTTGTTAGTGTTGATCATGAGTATCAATAATTGAATGAAATCTATTCCTTATATCTAAAAAGCAACAAATCATGTGATGCCACATTAATGCACCAATAAAACATGACTTGGTGAACAACTAACGGTATAACCTTTTTTGGACCATTTTGGACACATCAATAAAAACCATGCTGATGTGGCGGCATCATATTTGATGATGTAGTCTTAAAACATTAGTTATAAGTAGGGGATTGTCAAGTCAGCTATTGTAAAAAATTAGGAGTGATTTGAAATTGCCACATAAGATCTTGAGAAGTGCAAAGTTAGGGTGCTCAACTATCCGATCCTCTCCCTTAGATGTTAGCTTTTTCACTCAACTTGATATCTTTTGTGTCAAATTTTGCGTGCGAGAGATTTGAAAGTATTTTTAAACTCTATAACAGATCTCTTGCATCATACATGCAAGGTTTGCATAATCACAATGTCAACATTGCATTGGTTTGTGTCATTTGTTGTATTAGTGTTTACATCAAGGTTTGGGAAAAAAAATTAAGGAATTTTGAACTTCAAAATGACACTTGATCAACTTATGTCGACATTTGTGTCAATGTTGTGATAAGTTTTGTGTGTCATTTTTGCACAAATCAGTACATTAATTTTCGCATTTTCATTAAAAAATTAAAACATAAAATCAAATTTGCAAAATTTATTGTATCATATTTTTTTAAAATTACTAAAATAATTTATTTAAAAATTAACGATTATAATATTGTAAAATTCCCTCGTTAATGGGGTTCCCACATATGGTGCTCATTAATTCCATTTCAATGAAGCTCTCTGACTCGCTTAGCTTGTGCAAGATGCAGCCCCATTTGGGGACAAAGGGGCCAGTAGGTTTTTAGGCTTTCAGTTTCTGAATTTAGTTAAGATTAGCCTTGGAGCAGAGATGGACACTCCTATTCAGCTTGCGAGCTCACGCCCTCAAATGGCATTCCTGGGCTTTATCACTGATCAGAGATTGAAAGTAGTTTCTCTTGCACCGAATGGCTTCATGTTGGAAGCCATCAAAATGGTTTGGGGTGTGGAATTTCTTGTAGCATAGGATCGTCATTGGGTGAACTCAAACATCTCAAGGTTTGTGGCTTCCCTGTTGGACTTGTGAGAGCCAAAAGGGAGGGTTTGGGCATTGGTTCCATCCTTGGTGAATTTGGATTTCCTAGGGGACTTGGATGTGGTGTTAGCAGCGGCTCGATTGGGGTTGGTATTCCCGGCCCATCTGATATCCCTCATTTTCTCAACCAGGGAGTGCCAGTGATATGGCATCCATTACTGGGTAACTTCAACAAGGCAATTTCAATTATGGAGCATCACAACGGATTGGTTGAAGGTTGTTCATTTCTCAAGAAGATAACAAATTTGAACAACAACCTCTGGAACTGCTTGAGGAGCAACCACCAAGCCAAAGCCAGAATTTCATACTTGGGTCTTGAATTTTGTGTCTCATCCCAGTCAATACATAGTTTTTGCTTATGAGTTAATTTAGGACATTTGCCCATTGATAGGGGCTTTTTTTTTTGATATTCTCAGAAATTTAGTTGCTTATATGCTCATCTCAGGAGCTCTACCGTTTGGGTTCTATTCATCAGTTTGATGTAATATCTCAACATGCATAGACTTTCTAAGGGCAGGTCCCGATGTGGCTGTTAAGCTTATTTTTGCTAGCAGTCACTGCTCAATATTTTTAGGAGCAATTTATATAGCTGGTGGCCCCATGGATATTTAATTTTACTGCTTATCTTTGAAGAAATTTGTGGAGCCACATATCATTTTTCTCCATAAGCAGTTGCTGCTTATTTTCAGCCCCCCCTTTTTTTCAAAGCTAATTTTTAATTTCTAAGCAGTAGCTGCTCCACTAAAATAGGAGAGATTCCAATTTATCCAATTCCCCTAAATAAAAATTTGCATGGGGACACATCAGCTGCTTATAATGCACTTAAGCAGCGGCATGGGGACAGGGGGTAATATATATATATATCAATTTATTAATATTTTATAATTGCATTTTATTATTAGTTGTCAACAACATAATTTATATCATTTATAATTAGCAATTAATTTCTACTTATTAATATAGTAAGCAAAAATTATACAAAGCATAATATTAAAATTAGAATGTTTTATAATTTTGATTAACATATTTCTTATAAGATTTCTTTCAAGATAAGTTCAAAATCAAAATTACAAATCAATCTTGGTATTTCAAAAATAATGATTGAATTATATAAAACCTTTATTATTATGACGATAATAAAAATGCATGTGCATATAAATAAGGGTTGTTAGATGGTGGTGGAATGTATATGAAGATCATTTGACTATTAATGTTTATTACTTTGAGGTTGTTGGCTCTTCTTAGAATTACAAATCTTTTCAAGATTTTGGGTCTTCTCTTCCTCTTCTCCATATGGCAAGCTCAATCCTTTATGTCCAAAGGCATTATACATTTGTTTTAGGAGGGATGTGAGAACCCTTACCCATAAAAATTTCCCCTTAAATCACATTTGTCAAAAAATAAATCTAAGCCATTAAAACCACTTTTACTTTGCAATACTAGTAATGACATGACATAATAATGTTTTTTCAACAATATTGTATCTTAGGCATTTACCTTGGGTGCACATACAATGGAAAGAAGTGAAAAATGATTAAATAAAATGCATCGCTCATATTATAACCATCAATGAATGGTCAAAAAAGAAGAAACCCCACTCAATTATAAAGGTTTTGATATAATTTAATCATTGTTTTTGTAATACCAAGGTTGATTTGTAATCTTGATTTTGAAATGTTTTGCAAGAAATCTTCTAATAATGATTTTTTAATTATGGTGATCAAAATTATTAAAGGGGGTTTCTCATGCAGTTGAAATGACTCTGGAGAGACCAACTTCTTAAGCTTGTAATGGTGAGTCTTACCCACTGTCTAATTAGGCTACTTAGTGTCCCATACTTTTGTTCCTATTGTACCTTTACCTTCAACTTTGGTGCAACATCCATCTACTCTTGAGGTAGTTGATTGATGATTGGCAACATTAGTTAAATATTCCTTTGTATTTGTTATGCTCTTGGATGGGCCCTCTAAGGGAGAATCCTCACCCCACCACCACCCCTCTTCTCTAAAGTTTGAAGACGTGGAAGAAAGATCTAGCCAAATCTATCCCTCAAACACATATTAGAGTGAAGGGTGTGCAATTAAATAGGATAGGGTCTAGCATTATTTAGTTTGGATCCTTGGGTACTCTTTTGTTCTTAGCAACTTGGTTGTAATTGTATTAATTCTCATTTGGTAGTCTAGCTGCAACTATGTTTTCCTTCTAGGATTGTTGTGTAATCTTTGAGTTGTTCTATCTAAGTTATAAGATTTTGGTCCATTTAAAACCAATTTACCTAATTAAAAACTTATATTAAGGGTAAATATGCATGTTTCTTGAAAGATAGAGTTCTTCTTGATACGAAAACATATAAGTGATATTATTCTTATGAATTTGAATAAAAATATTCCAACTAAACTTAAAATATATTTGCATATTTTTGTAATATTTTCAATAATAAAAAGTGAGAAAAGCTTAAGAATTTTGGAGTACCATATTAAAGGAAAATATGGTAATCTTTCACATGAATTACTACATGATATTCTAAACGATTGTTTGGGTGACATTTTAGGCAAATCAAAAAATAAAATCAATCATTTCAATGACTTGTGAACAATCTTTGACTATTTAAAGTGATAACAAATGAAGTTGATTCCTAAGAAATGAGTTTTCAAGATTGATAGTGGGAAGTTGGGTTTTACTATATCATATTACCAATGTCTTTGTTAGACATTATAAGCCAACTTCAAGCTTACCAGAAGACACATATTTTAATTTGTGAATCATACCTTGCCATTCAGAAGATACTAAAAAAAGATGTTAAATTTGAAAGGAATACTAAATATAAAAAAATCATTTGATGAAATGAAAGAATATTTGTTCCATCCCAAAGTGTAGAATTTGACAATCAACCACAAGAGCCAAGATTCATTTGCAAGCAAAACATCTTTCGCACACAAGAGATCAAGCAAAGATTGTATACTCTATTAAAACAAGAGAATTTTGCATTATGCACAAAAACAATATTGGAGATACAATTACAATGAATGGATGAATTCTATAAAGGATGAATGAAACCCTAGGTGCAAAATCCTAATGATAAAATTAGGAGAACTAAAGCAATGCAAAGTAGGAGCCAAATTAAGCTCAACTACATCTAGAAAAGAAAACTCTAGATAATAAAAAAGCACCTAATTTTAGCTTAAGTGAAAAAGCAATTAAAGGGCCTAATTAATTAAATAATTAGATAAATGCCCTAATTACTCCAACACCTCCTCTTAATATTAACTTAGTGATAAGCTAAAGAGCTAATAGATGAATGCAAAATGCACGCATGAATAAGTCCCGACAACTAGGCCAGATCAGGTACTCATGTACACACCAATGCAACTCTCACAAATAGAGAAAAGGAGAAAAATCTAGTGGGAGAGAACTCCACTCCAAAAGAGAAAAATAAATAACATGTGACAAGAATGAAGGACCTAAGATGTCCCCCCAAGTATTGAATCAGACACATAAGTACAATCAAGATTCCTCCCATAGGAGAGAAAAGAAGAGACAACATATCTTCCTATAAGAGAGAAGCTCCAATGCCAAAGATGAAGGCTTGAGGATGAATGTTGATGAAGATCCAAGAGAAGAAAACCACATTCCTCCCCTTAGGAAGAACCAAATCAAGTGGCCAAGGCTCAAACAAATCCATGAAAAGAGATGGAAGCAATAGTCTCGTGATGTGTTCCATGGAAGACTACTCAATTGTCCAACTATCTGAATCAAGATATGCAAAATCAACATAAGCAAATCCAAACAACTGTGAAGATACCTAATGAACAACCTTTGAAGGCATTGAAGATGAGATGACAAGAATGGTCAAACTACCATCAAGGGGGAATAGAATATCCTCAGTCATGTCCCCAATGTTTGGAGTGTGTGATGTTTCCAATAAAACTACAATATCTAGCAAGTACTCGTCCATCTCTACTAGAATTGGAAGGGAACAATCAACTTGTAGGAGGTGGAGGAGGATCAACACGAATCTCAGGAGCCACTATGGATGATTGAAGTACATAGGTTCAAGTGATTGAACCTCTCCTCAGATTTCTCATCCACTCTTGATGCATGAGAGGTAGGACTAGTCAATGGAATTGCATGTTCAATGGGAGAAAAATGAGAGAACTCATACAACTAGGATGCATGATTAACATTGCCAATTGCAATAAGCTCTCTACTATGCAGATCTTTGATGAGCACTAAATCAGGGGTGAACTCAACTATCTCGCATGTCCCATTGTGAGTAATCTGGTGAATGGAAAGGAGATCGGAAGATAATGCAGGGACACAAAGAACATTATTGAATGTACCACCATTAACCTCAATAGAACCACTCGTTAATACTCATGTGAGTGTTATTACCCATCAGAATATGTGAAAAAGAATTATTCTCAAAGGAAGAGAACATACCCTCTAATGATGTCATATGATGTGAGGCTCCTGAATCAAAAAGCCACCTGAAGGACTAATGTGTGGATGCAAAGAGAGCATGGCCCTTCATCTTGTCTTTACCACATGTTGATGAAGAAGACCTACAATTTCTAGATTATGAAGTGGTAGAAGAAGATGTACCAAATGAAAGCGGTTGAATATTGTGCTTCTATAGAAGATTTGTTGGCTCATCAATATTCTTTGCATAAAACTGATGCTCACCATGTCCTAGCTTAGTGCAATATGCACACTTCGTCTTATCCTTCTTCGATGATGTAATGTCCTGGGGCAATCCAGTTTCATCCTAAAATCTCAAAATTGTTCTCTTGGAATTTTGTCAAATGACACACAAACCCTCTGTATTCTGAATTGTGACTAATTTACTCATGTTTGTGTGATTCTAGGACATGTTTTGAGATTTTTTCAATGTAAATGTATAAACCAACATACAATAAACATGTACCACTTCTTTGACAATAATAATAATGATATCCCAACCTCAAAAGAACTTTATTTACTATTGATATGAGTCTGATTACAAAATAATTCGTCTGATATGAAAATCAGACTATAGTAGGCAATGGTAAACCTAATTAACTTAATGATTTGGACATACAACATATAAAATACATACCCTTTTAATAGCTCCTTGGTTCAAGTATTTATTATGATCACAAAATAACATATATCAGTTGTTACAATGACTTTAATGGCTACTTCCCTAGGACTGATTGTCTGATATGAGAAATGGATGTAACAGTACAATATCCTCTTAAACAATAGTTTCCAGATTTAGTTGCAGGTTTGAAATGACAAGATTTGTTGATTTTGAGAGCAACCTAGTTCAAGAAATTGTGTTACATATCAGAATAAAGCATACCTAGAAAAATTACTTTGAAACTTGATGAAGGCTTCGAATAGTTGTCTTATAGGTTTGAATCACCAAGCTAGAAGCCACATAGGATACTCAAAAACCACCAAGTTGGCAACCACATAGGTCACTCAAAAAACTAATTGTAACTCTTCCAAAACTGCCCTTTTCAACTTGAAAAACCTCTTAACAGGTAAGTTTGATTTAGGCACTCAAGAAATGCAAAAGAGTTGTCAAAATCTAGGTGACTTTAGCCTAGAATCTCCACTTTTCTAAGGATTTGGTATGGCCTAGCTGAATTTGATTTTTGACTGAAATAACCCTTTGAGCCTTTGTAAAATGTTGTAAACTTGCTCCAAATTGTTGTGCATGAAATAATTGATGTAGCCCAATACCAAACAGCAATGGGTAGCTGATTACAACTCCAAAATGGCCAAGAAAGGGTGTGGCTAGACAGGCAGGTTGCTCACTCAAAAAAATTAGCAATGAAGCTTTGAAAAACTAATTCCGTTGTTTCCCAAATGAAACTCTTGAAGCAGGATTACCCTTGGAAGATCTCTCACTTATGTAGGTATGAATCTTCATGAAGGATTTCGTCTTCACAAAGTGGTTCTAAACCCTTAGGTTTAGCTAGCTCATCTTAGGAGACAAGAGAGTAATAATCAACATAACATGGCAAAATGATTTCCAAGTTGCCTTTTATCAAACTCCAAAACCCTAGGGTTTCTTTCCCAAGTGCTACTTTATGATTTTAATTAGAGTTTTATTTTATTTATAATGTCTTTTATTATCTTTTCTTTCTCCTCAAAAGGTTGCCCACTTTAAGTCACTGTTTTTATTATTATTTCCAACTCCACTTGGAGTGGTGTCCATGGAAAGTGATTTTATTATAAATTCATTTTCATAACTTTATAAATCTAGTTTTTAGAGTCACCTTTAAATATCATTTGCAATATTACAAATAACCTAAAAATCCAGTGAACTCCACTTTCTCTCTCCTAAGGTGTCCATACTCTCTCTTTAAGATATTAGGTGACTTGTTTCATAAAGTTCACTTTTGATGTTTGTAATTTAAGTTAAATGTCAATTTAACTTAACAACCTTTTTGCAATATCATAAAATAGTGCTTTGATACCTCCCAGTTCACTTAATTATGATGTTTGAACCTTGAGAGAATCAACCCAACATGGATCCTTTGTCCATAATGTTAGTCTACGAGGACCTGGTGATTGACTAACACTAATTGGTTGATGTTGGCTAAGAAGAGGACATTATAGATGACGACCTCTTAGAAGAGGAAGAAGAGTCTGAAGAATCATGTGATTGTGTGTCCTTGGGCTACTCATGTGACTTGGAATCCTTGTGTTTATGTTTCTTGCCTTTACCTTGTGAAGCCTTTTGATCTATGGTGCCTTGAGAAGTAACAAGAGCCTAGGATTTGGAAGACTTCAATCAACCCATTTGAACCAACTTTGTTTTCTCTCAAGTGAGTTGAGAAGCAAACTCATCAAGTGAAGGCATGGTGTAACAAGTACCAAGAGAATCTTTATTGACATAAAATGTAGAAATAAAATCCGAATAATCAAGAACAAGCTTGGCAGGGACAAAGAGAATCAACTAAGAGTCCTCCTTAATTTTTCCTTGCTTCATCTGAAATGTTGAATAAGTTCTTGATGTTGTCAAAATCATTAGGATTCAAACCAATAAGCTTATTCTCCAACTAGAAATCCTGCAATGTATCTTGCTTCCCAAGCAAGGACTCCAATGTAGTCCAAATTCAATTAGGTGTGGTGCAAGACTCAACATGAAAGCGAAGTTTGGATACATAGACATGCACATTATTCCAAAAGATTCATCACACCTATAGGCTTAAGTTTTGTACCCATGGTCGCTCTATGTAATCCCTGGTTCTTCAAGTGAATCTCCATTTGTTTTTTCCAGCCATAGTAGTTGAATTGAGTAAGGGGAAAAATATGATTTGGATCCATGAAAAATTATTAAAAAACTACTATAGAAATAGATTGATACATCAGTATGTATCCTCTCAATACCAAAAATTCCTCTTGAATCACAAAAAATAATAATTGATTTGCATGTTTTCAAGGAAAGAACCCAAAAAGGATAAGATTGATATCTTTGAGTTCCTGATGAAAAATATACAAAAAAGGACCTAAGATTTTAGTAAAGGACGTCGAGAGATTTTGAAGATATCTGGTTTTGAAAAAATGAAGTCTGGATGTGCAAGATATGGCCCCAAAGACACAAAACTGAAGGTTGACTTTGGAGGCTTGGTACAAAAAATTGGTGTAATATCTGGAAAAACTACCACCACAAGAAGATTGGCGTCAAAACCAACTTTCTAATGATATATGGTTTGCTCAATTTGACTCCATATGACGAAGTTATGGGAAAAAAACCAACTATTATATAATTTTGTCACTATGTAAGTGACAATGGGTTAACTTTTTAATCTAATAAAATGAGAATGGTAAAGAACATGTAATATATGTTACTGTTAAAGTGATATTATCCTTGAAATCTCAAAAAATGCCTCACCCAAGTCTCTAAGTATCCATGAGCACCTCCAATTGATCACTTCATGCCAAGATCTTAATGCAACACTACACTCTCATGAAGCTCCCAAGAGAATGGCCAATGTATTCAATACCAAGAGAAATATCTAGACCATTTTCAAAACTCCAACTATATGTCTACAAAATGAGGAACATATCATGACATCATGATCTAACACTAGCATGCTAATAATAGATAATGTGAAAACAATAGTCCACCATGGCACAACACCAAAACATCCTCTCAACCAAGGATCACCTATCAAAACTAACAAGTCATAAAAATGGCACCTCAACCAAAGACTCTAAGAGTTCTCCATGGATAACCAAGATGTCAACCTCTTGAATCACATGAATATAGTCATCTCTTGACAATGAAAATTTCAAATAACTCACTACAACAAACATGATCCAAGAGATCCTCCCATGATACTAACAACCATTACAAAAGATCATCCATCACCAAATGATAAAATCGACATCATTGTCAAAGCTCCCACAATAATGTGATACTAATCTCTCCATGGTATCATGGTATCCATCTCTTAAATGAAGGCCACTCATGGCCCGCACACACTCAATTATAATACCAACAAATTTAGAGAATAAAGTATAATGAAGATATTCAATACAAGAAGATACAACCACCACCAAAACATCACAGTCAAAATCTCCCATTGAATAGTGTAACCAATCTATCCACAAAATCATGATAAACACATGCTACAAGTCCTAGTAATTGACTATCTTTAAGCACTATAGTCATCCATCCTCTCATCTCAATGCAACATACCAATTCACAAATGACCACAAAAAAAACCAATTAACTGAATCTACAACACTAAAAAACTTATGGATATAGACAATCCACGTCTTAGGTATCCCTTTATCAATGGGTGTCTAATCCACACAACTGCATAAATCATAGACCCTCAATCAATGCAAAATGCAAACTCGCCATCACATTAATAAATTGAAAACTAAGATAAATAATAAGATAGCTTGTAGATCTCAAGACTCAAACACTTGATCACTCGTAGATCTGATTTACCAAGAAAATCCATAATCAAGTACCATAGTCAAGGAACTTAAAAAGCATCCAAGAGAAAATAACATCTTAACACTAAACCACACCACTACCTATCAACATCATATATGATCATGTTGTTCCAAAGCTCAAATGCACATGAGGATCCACGACACAATAATTATCCCCATCATTGTACCTATGCCAATCATCACTATACCAAGAGTCCAAGTCTTCAAAGTATCAATCATGTCCTCAAAATTAGAAAACAACTTATGTACATATCTTCGTCAAAGTCCACAATTTGAAAACACCTATAGACCTATATTAGGAAGCACAAAATCTAGTAATCTACAATACCATAATCTCTCATAAAAGCATGCACTCCATCAACTTTTCCCCTTCCAATTCATTTGGATGCTCATAGAATCATACCTCTAAACTTAGGCTCCTACAAGTGATCAAACAAGTACAATATTCTATCTACTTATCCAAGTGAATAACTACTCGATTCACTATGCAGTACACTGCAAATTATCCCCATCACCTATTCAAAATTAAAAATCTAATTTTATATGCAAAAGTTATTACCAAATAAGTTTCTGAAAATAATGTTCGGCTTTATGATGCAAACAAATGATAAAAATAACAAAATATGGCAACCAAACATAGACAATTTCGTAGTGCTCAGAGAGATCTTGTCAACATCTATTAGAAGTCAAAAATCTGAAATTGTGAGTGAAATTAATGTCCCTTGGAAAAAAATTCTCTATAAATCTTGTAAGGAGGTATAAGATACCTATCCATATGTCAACTAACATTACCTTGCATTAGCTAGTGGTCAATGGGTGGCTAGTGAAATGACAACACTGTAGATTGAGAGTGGACAGGCTAGCTCTTGATGGCAAAATTTCCAAAGGGATTTTATTTTGTTTTAATTTTTAATTTTATTTTTTTTGAACTCATTGGAGCCCACAAGAGGCTAGACTAACTATCAATTTGACCAAGAACTAAGGACAAAGGGATAAAGATATTTCCAACCCTAATGACTAGTCAACAATCAACAATGATTAGTACCTTCATTGTTAGTGGGGTACACCATGCCTACTGTAGCAAGGTAGGGGATCTATGGACCCCCTAACCTATGATATTTTTAAAAAATTAATAATTTTTTTGTTGGTCGAGATTTTTTTTCCACTTTGTATATTGACTATCATATGGCCATACAATAAAATAGGGAGGGTGATTTTTTCCCCTCACAATGGTCAAAATAACCTATTTTATGTCCATCTTTATTTCTTGAGCCTCTTAGATCCATTGGAAATATTTTCCTTGTCACAAGAGAGTCATCTACGAAAATTCCCCTACAAAACCCTCATGGTGAACACATAGAAAAAACCATTTTTGCAACTCATTTTCAAACCTTAGATCTACAAAAAATTGCCACAAATTTGCAAACCCTAAATTTATAAATATCAATTTACAAAACATATATCATGCCTATAATGAAGGGAATTCAATTCGTTACGATGTCTGAGCCTTTGCCTATTGCGTTGTCATTTGTGACTCCTACCCATACCAGTTTGAAATCACCCTCCTCTATACCGATGGTTGGTTGTTCTGCTGATGTCGTGGGTTTTGGAGTTGTGGTTGCTTCGTCTGGTATAATTGCCTCTAGTTTTGTTGTGGGTATCGGTAATGATGTCATGGGTGTTGGAGTTGTGGCTACTCCATCTAGTGTCATTGCCTTTGTTGTTGATGGTGATCCTATTGCGGGTGCTAAGGTCCCTCTTGGACCTTCTTCTTTTGTTGGTGGGCGAAGATTTTCTCACGTGGCCATATTTGTTGCTCATCCCCCCAAGGGGATTCGTTCTCTTCCTTGTGCCAAGACCTCCACTGTGGTGGTTCATGGCTAGGAGATTGTGGAAAATGTTGGTTTTTACCAACACTATGTGTTTGTATGCATATTTGTTGGGTTTTGGCCTTCTCTCCTGGACCTCCATCGCTGGGTGAGTGATTCCTAGAAGCCTTTGGTTGCTCGTAGCATTGAGATTTTCCTTTGTACAAGAGGCTTTTTTATTGCTTCCTTTACTTCTCATGATCATGATTTGATGTTGGGAAATTTTTGGGCTTGGGTAGTTCACTCTCTCTTTGTCAAACCCTGGACAACTTCTTTTAACCCTCTTACTAAACCACTTAATGTGCATCTAGTATGGGTTCGCCTTCCTAACCTTCCCCTTCATTTCTGGGAGCATTCTTGTTACGAGGCCATTGGTAACTCTATTGGCCGATTTTTGAAGGTTGATGATTCCACATCTAGCATGGCTCATTCTACCTTTGCCTGCATTTTAATCGTTATTGACATCTCTATGTCTCTCCCTGGGGATGTGGTTCTTATGGTTGGGGATAGGCCATGGACTCAATCGTTGGATTATGAGGGCCTCCCCTTTCCCTATCGAAAATGCTTCTCAACAATTCACTTAGCTTCAGATTGTTCTTTCCCATGCCACAAAGGTGTTGCTACTTGGTGGAAGGACGTCACTGTTGATCACTTGACTGTCAAAGCTTATGATTCTAATTTTGATGACTCCTCACATGATGAGGTTGTGCCTCTTACTACTATTGAAGCTTATGTTGACCCTATTGTTACTACAGATTTGGCCTCCTCTGACCCTGAGGCTCCTACACTTGTTTCTCTTGTTCTACAACATCGATCCACTCATGGCGAATCTGCTCCAAATGATATTTTGCAGTAGTTTGTTGTTGCAGACAAAAACTCTGTGGAGACCTCCCCACTTGATTCTTCTTTTGATGTCCCTAATAGTAGTATTTTCTCGACTACTGTTTGTCACAGGGAGAAGGGGAAGTACCCCCCCCTCCACCTTGCCTTAAACCCCTATGTGTCAAGTTTTGGGTGTTTCTCTCCACTCTTGAGTTGGGTTTTGGGTTGTTGTTGGTTTGATAGGGTTTTAACAGTGGACTTCTAGATTTTTTATATAAAGGCCTTTCCATCCTTGATTTGTTATGGGTCAACACCCTTGTTTTGTTGTCTTTCTTTTTGTCGCCTATAGGCTATTGTCTAAAGGGTCAACACCCTTGTTTTGTTGCTTATTTTAATAAAAAACATATCTCATACCTTGAAATGTTTGAAATCTCTCCAACACTATCATGACTTTAACTTTACACCAAATATGATCATACAAGGGTTAAACCAACACAAATACCTCTCATAACCCATAAACACAACCATGGCTCTGATACCACTTGTTAGATAAATCATTAAAGATCAAATCATTTCTTGTATAGCCCCATAAGAGAAAATCATGCATAGAAGCTTACATAATAACCATATGAAAAGATCATAGACTTACCACAAGATAACACAAGATATACCCTAGGGAAACCCTCAAGAGGGAAAAACCTAGACTCCAAAAGCATTCACACTCAATGCATTATCCAACAATAAGAATATTAAAATAACTTATAGAGTTTCCATGAATACTTCTAAAACATTAAGCTCCCCTGATGCATCCTCCATGTGTCCAAGCATGTAACCACACACCCCATGCCATGCTTCATGTATGCACTCTTCAAAAGTGATCTCAATACAATGAAATCCAAACCAAAGCAAATGGCGTCAACCACTAAACATGTACTAAATTAAATAATTCAATATAATAAATTTAAAATAAACGAATAAATCAAATAAACTCAAAATTAATAAATGTACTAAATTAAATAATTCAATATAATAGTAGACTAATATATATAAAACTAAAATTATTAGAAGACCCCCAAAAAAAAATTTCCTAGCATTATAATAATAAATAGATGCAAGTAATTAAATACTTATTTTATATTTATTTAAATGCATATATTTTTTTATTAAGCACATGGTGTAGGAGAAAGGGGAAGGCCAAGACACTTGGCACAATAGAAGATGAAATATATTATAAGCGTGTTCTATGACAAATGGAAGTTACAATATTTATTCATTTTGGAAGGAATAAATATTATTTTACCAAATGCTATGACATGGGAGTTACAAATTAATTCTATGATAGGAATGTCTCTATTCATGGTATTTTTATGACAAGGGAGTTACAAAATTCATTTTTGAAAAAAATGGAAGAAATAAATAAATTGACAACAAGGGAGTTACAATTTTATTTTTGGCATATTCTCTTACAACTATTAATTGAAGTATCTCTCTAATTTGAAAATTATTCTTACGAATGGTAAAAAATTATTTACAACTTCAAAATCTATAAATTAGGAGGATATTGTATGTATTTTACACACTCCTTTCGAAAGATGTTATTGAATTTACATTTTATGAATTAGTTCTAGATTAGAAGTTTTGTGAGCAGGTTTTACTACAGATCTTTGATGAAATATGAGTTAAATATGTTAGAATTCGCGATTGTTGAATCCCACAAGCCCAATTATCTTTGCAAGAATACCTGTCACACATAAAGAGAAAATTGAACATCAAAGAGAATTGAAGACAATTAACAATAATTGAATGTATTGCTTTGAAATTGTTTATTGCTTATTGCTTAATTACAATAAGGGATATTACATCCTTATAAAGAAATCTAACTCTAAAGATAGAAACCCTAAATGATGGAGTCTACAAGATAGATTGAGAGTTGAAACACAATGCATGAATCAACCATGTATGCACAAAAAAAAAATACACTAATTAATGCATGAAACTCTCAAAATCTAAACATAGTTTGTTTTTCCTAGTTTTCATTATGATGCTGAAAAAAGAACCTCCAAAAATAGGAATGCTAGAGTGTCGATATGGTAAGTATTTCATCTCACTGATAATGCATGGGTAAATGGCCACGATGCATCTCATAGTACATAGGAATAAATAGGTAAGTAATCCATCTCACAGACAATGCATGGGTAAATGGCCCCGCATCTCCTAGTACATAGGAACAAGTATTGAATACAAAAAACACTCCAACGCGAAACAAAGGAAGCATTAGCAACAATAGTAGAAACCCCCTCATAATGCTGACAAGGGAGAATAAGACAGGTACACTAAATCTGAATGCTATTCTCCATGATGCTAAAAAAAATAGAGATGTGTGCCAAAACGATGGAGCTCTGATCACAGGAGGACAGAATAGGGTCAGGAAGTCACTGATTACTTCAGCAAGAAGAGGTAGTGAGTTGGAAATATATCTGAAAAATGGACCTGAGATCTGGATAGAGCGCTAAATAAACTTTCCGACGATATATCGTTTGCGAAAAACGGAGTCGGATGCACAAGATATGCCCTCGAGAGTGCAAACTGCAACTTCTGACTTGAAATGGCAAAAAAACTCACAAAATAAAAAAATCAGAAAAATATACTTCCATATTTGGATAGGGCTAGGAAATAGCTTTCCAACGATATATGGTTTGCGCAATTTCGACTCTGTATGCTCAAGTTATGAGCAAAATACCAACCCCCTCTTTTAAGGCACAAAGGGTCAAAGAGGGGCCTTCCATGTTGATTGTATCACTGACATCAGCATGACGTCATGCTGATTTCAGCAGCTGGAAAAGTGTTGAAGGTACTTTGACTTCTTTTAGTTGATTAAAAAATCAATCTTTTTGAAATAGCATGCACCCACTTTTTGATTTTTTTAATTTTTTTTTTAAATTAAAAACCAACAATGAATTTATTTATTTTTACTGATTTTTTTGGAAAATATTTCTGACGCAAGTATAGATACAACCGTATATATTTTTGTGCCTTGAAAAATGTGCCAATAAAAAATCATGCCTCAGATGCCCCTTTCATCGAAAATAGGCAAAGTATATATGAAAATTCATGGAATCGGCCTTTTGAATCCAACTGAGAGGTCCTTTTGGGCCCAAAATGCTTCGAATTTTCAGGTACCCTCTGGAACAAAGATAAACCCTTGCAAAATGGACTTTGTATATCGGATTTCAGTGAAATGAAAGGCGATCCTGACTTTCTTGAACCTTTTGGAACTAATGGTGAGCTTCAAATTAACCCAAGGTGAACAATTTGCTATGTAAATGCAAATAATCTCCAAAAAGGCGAACAAGAATCTTCAGATCTGGAGCTCTGATACCATGTTAGAATTCGTGAAATGCGAATCTGCAAGTCCAGTTATCTTCTACAAGAATACCTGTCACACATAAAGAGAAAATTGAACAACAAAGAGAATTGAAGACAATTAACAATAATTGAATGTATTGCTTTGAAATTGCTTATTGCTTATTGCTTATTGCTTATTGCTTAATTACAATGAAGGATATTACATACTTATAAAGAAATCTAACTCTAAAGATAGAAACCCTAAATGGTGGAGTCTACAAGATAGACTGAGAGTTGAAACACAATGCATGAATCAGTCATGTATGCACAAATAGCATAATAGACTAATTAATGCATGAAACTCTTGAAATCTAAACATAGTTTGTTTTTCCTAGTTTGCATTATGCATGGAGATAAATATTAATTAATTAATTAACTAACTAATAAATGCCAATAATTATATACTAACTAAGGCATCAATTATTTAGTGAAATAATATAATTAAGTGAATAATTAATATATAAATTATTTATTGCAACAAAATATGGATACTACTTTTGGAAGGAGATTCTTTGATGAAATTTGAATAAAATATAGATACTACTTTTAGTGGGGAGATTGCTATCAAAATTGCAAGAGAGAAGGAATTTCAAGAAAGGAAGTTGGAAGCAGAAGCATGGAGAAGGATTTGATCTTATTTATGAATCTAGGTTTTTTTCTATTTAATCTTCTTTTCTATATTTTCAAATGCAAGTATTATCATTTTGTTAAAAGTGTTAAAAATATGTATATTTGTTTGAGTAAAATCTGAATGCAAGTAAATTTTCTTTTGAATGCATGTAGTTTCTTGGGTATTTTTAGGGAGATTATTTGAATACATTACATATGTTTGAGTTAAATTTGAATGCATGTAGTTTCTTGGTATTTTAAGGAGGATTATTTGAATTCATTACATTTGAAAAACTAGGAGATGATTGTTTAGATTTACTTGGGTAAATATTAAATGTTACAAAAATTATTAGATAAGGAATATACTTGAGGGAAATGTAAAGGAAAAATAAAATTAAAAAATTGAAGTGCATATGAATAAATTTGTCAATATGTTTCTTGTAGAAATTTCTTCCAACATTCTTCTAACATTAAAATAATAATAAAAATACTAATAATATCTTTGTTATATAATACTCCTTTTTTTTCTATTTTATTAAAAATATGCTTTATAAAATAAAACATATATAAAAATCAAGAAAAGATAACAAAAAGATATTTACACTTATCTTATTCTTCCAATTCATTTTTTATCAATTTAAAAAGAAAATTATTATTATTATTTTTTTGATAAAAGTGGATATACCACTTAATTATATTAATATATAATTTTTTTTTACAAGGTGTCTAGTTCAATGAGCAGTGAAGGGAAAGAACTAGTAAGAAAACCCTTCAGTATTGCTCAAAATCCACAAAGCCTACCTACCCATTACAAAAGCCCCATGGGCACATTCCACCCAAAACCCTCCCAATATTACATAATATTTTCATTAGACACAAAAGAAGCTGCCATGAGAGGCATACAAGTATAAACTGCCATTCGAATCATCGGGAAGATCAACATCCACCAAAAAATTGAAAGATCAGAAGAAAAAAAAAGTCGACCACGAACCACCCTTGCCTATAGAGAACAAGTCTCCAATCCACGGATTAGCATGAGACAAAGAACAAGAAGAGAAACCACTACAATTGAGCCCGCCAAGACAAAAACCGTAAGCAAACACAAAATAATCCATATAAGAAGAAGGAGGGGATGTTGTAAACTCGATGGAACCAAAATGAGGCCAAGCCAAAGAATAGCCCATAGAAATAACCAAGTTAGCAAAAGAGAGATGAGAAACCACCGCATATACCAAACCACCTGCAATTTCCAAGGCCCTGAAGACAACCACCATCTTCCAAGCCTTAACAAAATCTTTCGAATGAAACAGATCATCTTAACATATGAGAAGAACCACCAGAATAAAGGAGAGAAAAGCATGGAAAAAGAAAAAACAGAGCTCGTCTATAAGCCAAACCAAGTGAGAGATCATCATGAATGCAACCATGGCAAAGCACAATACAACACAGAAAGTGCAGGAACCAACATATCAAAGCATAATTATCAAACCCACTTGCCAAGGGAGTGAACAAAGCATAACCAAGCATAATTACTCAATCAAGCAAGCAAACTGCAAGCCATGTTAAAGATAGCTGCCAAAAAAATGATTAACCAATACAACATCATGAAGAAGTTGCCGCAAGCCACCTTACCCAAGCTCATCACAACATGATTATCAAATCAAACACTACGAATCAAGATAAAGAAATGCCAACTCATAATAGTGAACGGACAACAAATCAATGATTAACCAAATAAACCCCGAGCATCAAATCTATGATTTACCAAATAGACTCAATCTACCAGACAGATAAGACCACACAGATGAAGTTCAAGCACCCACCACATTCAAAAAAGAAAAAATTTACCAAAAATGTCATCATCAAAGAAAGTTACCACCCTCCTTAATGTAATGAAGATAAGCAAAGCTTCCCACCATGATAACCAAAACAAAAACAGCCAACCTGCAGAACAAAATGCCTACTAATAATAATAACCAAGTGTGTGAGGGCATCAAAGCCTGAAAAATATCAACTAAATCCGACCTGACAGACAAGATACAAACCGTACAGATGAAGCTCCATGACCCTCCTTACTCATTGAGGAAATACTTATCGAGTATGCCATCAGCAAAAATGTTGCCATAAGGCTAGACAACACCCTCCCTAATGTAATACACGAAAGAAAATCCGCAACCAACAAGGAATGTGATGAAAGCCACAGACCGCAAAAAGAAAAGATCAACCCAACAAAGATCAAAATACACCTGCCATGTACTAAATCAAACAAGAGACCCCTGACCCCAAACTTCAACCAAAGGAAAACTTAAAAAATGACACTAATGCAAGAAGAGGGAATATCCCGAGGGGAGACTTCCAAATACTCAAATTATTATTATTATTATTATACATAAATCTAAAATGCTATTTTGTTTGGTGTCATATAAAGATAAGTAAATAAATTAAATATTATAGTACTAAACAATTATTAAATATTCAAAATGTAAAAATATTTATATAAATATATTTTAATTTATACATAATTAAAACGTCAACATTTATTGATATTATAGATTCAATAAATAATATTATTAACATTATTTCAATCCTTTAATAAGGGCAGTTGCATGCACAATATTTCCAATTTGATATATGTATAGATAATAATATGTATCATATATATTTAAAATTATATTTATTGTATTATTAAAATAATAATAAAGCTAGATTTATTGTAGAAAATAATTAAATAGAAACATTTATAATTTAAATATTAAAATATATGGGTTGATTATTCTAAATTGAGAATTTAATTGAAGACATTTTATTAAGTAAACACTAAATAAGTTGTAATAGTAATATTAATAGCATATTCTAATTTAAAAGTAGAAATAGGAAAAGAAAAAAAAAGATACAATATTATTTATAAATTTAAATCTATATATATAAAAGCATATTGCATTTATTAAAAGGAATAAAAGCTCCATGCCTATTTTAAATATAAAGAAACTTCATAGTCTTAATATAAAATAAACTTTAGATTTTATTAGAATTATATTTTATTATTAATAATTAACACTTTTAATATAAAGATTATTATTATTTAAAACTCTTTGTGTGTGTGTGTGTGGTGGTTGGGGGGGGGGGGGAAATGTGGTGACGAAAATGAATAACTCGAATCCAAGATACCCACACACCAATGAGACTCTTGGTGCAAGTATATGAACTAATTCAATCAATTCAACTTCCCAAGGGGTGTCCCATTGTTCTCCATCTCACAGGATCCCTAAAGTCAATGTTTTGCTCTCATATCACTGAGCAACGTGACTTAGGAATGACAACTCCAAGAACGAGTCATGTTTGATTTATATGCATGGATGCATTCTAAGATGTATGATATTGGAATTATGATGATTAAGTTATCATAAATATAATGATATGATAAAAGACTAGCAAATTATCCTAGCAAATGACATACTATCCTAGCATGAATATTCTATGATGTATTTAAATGCTTCTAAATGCTATTTTGATGATTTAACAAAGAGAGACTAATTGTTTAGTAATTTAGGCTATAATGTAGATGCATGAAAACTTGGAGATTATGAAAATGAGGAATGAGAGCTCTATTTATAGGGCAAATAGGGCAATGGATGATCAAGATTGGATAATCTTAACAAGGCCCGAGATTGAAAGTTAATCAATCCATGTTTACAATTCTCACCAATGAAATGGTGACAATTGTCAACAAAAGGTTGCTTGAGAGGAGATGTAAGAAGCATTAAATGTTTGAGAAGACACGAAGGTTACCTTAGGAGGTAAGGGTTAAGGTTAGGTTAGGGTTATCCATTGGATAAAGCTTTTACCCAAGAGGTAAACTCTTGTGCAAGGTTTAAAGGGATAACCAAGGTTAAAGCCATGAATGCTTGATGAGACCCTTGGGTTAGATGAGGGTTAAGTTAGAGGAAAGTCTCTAACCATGCAAGAAGGTTGAGTTAACCATTAATGGTTAGGAAGACTTTGAGGGTTAACTTGTTGAATACATAAAGCCTTTAATGCATTTCAAAGACTTTGGAGGCTTTGAGAAGTGACTTCTCTTTGCTTTGGAATGTGACAATAATTAGGAGATGAATTAGGCTAAATTGGAAGTGATTAGAAGAATCTAGAAGGGGTTTAGGAGGCAAGTGGGTGAGGGAAAATAGGATTTAATTAAAATAAAATTGATTTATTTTAATTGTTGGTTGCAACTTGCATTTGATAAATAAATATTGATTTATTTAAATGTGAATTTGAATTTTGCAAGTGGGTGGTTTTAATTAAATGTAAATTTAATTAAAAATGGCTAGAAGGGGGATTTTAATTAAATGTGAATTTAATTAAAAATGGCTAAAAGACGGGAAATATTAATCAAATCTTTAATTTGATTAATGGTCAATTTAGAGAAAAGGGGATATTAATTAAATCTTAATTTAATTAATTAGAAGAAATAAGGATAATTAAATGAATAAAATTCACGTAATTTGTTGTGCAACTTTTAGGTGTCTACATTTTGCCCCTCTTTGAGTCGACGTGTGATCACATGTTGATTCAAAGAAAAATGCTCAATTTATCGTCAAAATTTTCGATGTGATGTTGTTGCCAAAATTATCAATATGATGCCTCAGATACGAAGAATTGTTTGATATGATACACTGATATGATTCTGTTGATATGAAGTCGATATGAGATTGATATGGAGATTTGATATGATAATGCCCCCTCGGGAGATCGTTCGTGCACTAAAGGCATGAATGATCTCTCGAAAGAAGAGGATTGTTATATGAAAGATAGAAGAGTGGATAATTGATGGCATGCATGGGTTTGATAAGATTGATCAGATTGAGATTAAGTCTGGTTTCAGGAATGACACCTCCTGTATAGGACAAAGATGATCAAAATGTTTGGTTTCAGGAAAGATACATCATGTATAAGATATGATAGAATGGATTAGATGAAATGGATTGGTAGAATTGATAGGATTGGGATCAAGTCTGGTTTTAGAAATGACACCTCCTATATAAGACAAAGATGATCAAAACATCTGGTTTCAGGAACGATATATCCTGTATAAGATTTGATTAAAATGTCTGGTTTCAAGAATGATATATCTTGTATAAGACCTGATCAAAACGTCTAGTTTCAGGAAAGATACATCTTGTATAAGACTTGATCAAAACGTCTGGTTTTAGGAACGATATATCCTGTATAAGACCTGATAGAATGGATTAGATGAAATGGATTGATAGAATTGATAAGATTGGGATCAAGTTTGGTTTCAAGAATGACACCTCTTGCATAAGACAAAGATGATCATAACGTCTGGTTTCGGGAACGATATATCTTGTATAAGACTTGATCAAAATGTCTGGTTTTAGGAATCATATATCCTGTATAAGACCTGATCAAAACATCTGGTTTCAGGAAAGATAAATCATGTATAAGACCTGATAGATAAGAGAACGTCTAGTTTCAGGAAAGATACATCCTGTATAAGATATGATAGATGAGATTTGGATGAATGATGAAGATATGGAAGTGAAGAAAGATTTCATGATGATGTGATAGATATGCATGTGATGGATGCAATGATGAATGTGACTAGATGATGACAATGAGATGTATCTTTAAAATGAGAAGTAAATGATAATGATAATGATAATGATGTGAGATGAAATGCATTTTTAAGATGATATGCAACTAAATGCAAGTTTTAAAATGATATGCAACTAAATGATCATGTTAATTATGTCGTTGTCATTCCTGTTTAGTCCCTTGTTTGTGCTCTATTTTTTGTCATCGTTGAGATTTTGATATGCTGGAAGTTAATACAAGAATCATGGTATAATTGAACCATAATGACCTAAATATAACTTAAATAGATTTTGATATTGCAAGATGGCACAAGCGTTGAGGTATAATTGAACCAAGACGACTCGAGTGTTGCTTGCGTAAAACAGACAAGAGTTAACCATTTGTATGTGCAAAGTGGAAAATGTCTTCAATGATATGTTTCCAATCATGTCTTGAGACAAATTTGCATCATACGAATGATCATCTCACAGACAGAAAACCAAAGAAAACATCAGACTCCTTCGTCGCTTCTCTAGCTTAGTGCATCCTTGAGTAGCTCAAGAGATCTAATGATTCAGAAATTAAGATACAAAAATAGTCAAAACTTCATGCTAAAATGTAAACAAATCATAGTTTAGAAAATCATCCATCATGTGTGTGTTAAAGTTGTAGTTGGATAATGGTCTTGTTTTCTATTCTGATGAGCAGTTTTTGACATTAGTTCTCTAGTATAGTGCTATCCTTGTTTGTTGTTGTTGGAATGCTAAAGTGAGAGGAATGCTACCCCTAGTCATAGATATTTATCGATGTGGATATATATGTTGATCACCAATCCATGTCGGGATATGATATGGATAATTGTTTTTAGATAATCAAGGACAGTGACTACGTTAAGTATGTCTGGGATAATGTTGGGTGTACAAGTGTGTTGGCAATGGCTATTAGCTGAGACTAGATGGATCAAAAGATATAAGTACTGATAGATAGAGGAGCCGTTTTCTCACAAATAGCGCCTGTTGCCAGGTTTTCACTACTTGTTTTTATTGCACTTTTTGGTTTGTTTTATTTTTTTTTTATTTTTTATTTTTTTTTGCTTTTTTCGTGCATTGGATGACTCAAGTGTAGAATTTATTCAGATGGATATTATTGGTCGGTTCTTCGAGTATGTCCCCTTCTGAAGTTGACAACTGATATGCTCCTGATCCGTAGGTTGATATGATGACAAAGGGACCCAACCAGTTAGGTTCAAACTTCCCCTTCTTTTCTCGATCTTGCTGATTTCTAGGATTTTCCTTTAGTACGAGATCACCCACTTTCAAATATTTTGGGATGACTTTGTGATTTTAGCTTCTGCACATTCGCTACTTATATGCTTTGAGATGGTCATAGGCATGTTGTCGTTTTCATCAAGAATCTCTAGTTCATTCAACCTGTTTACTCGATATTCCTCATCTGGATGAGGCCCTTCGAAGATACTCGGAGAGATGGGATTTCTACCTCAAGAGGTACAATTGTTTCTGAACCATACACCAATGAATTTGGTGTAGCCCCTGTAGGTGTCTAGATACTAGTCCTGTATGCCCAAACTGTCGGATTGAGTTGTACATGTCAATCCTTGCCAGCATCATTTACTGTTTTCTTGAGGATTTTCAGGATTGTTTTATTTGATGCCTCTGCTTGACCATTCCCCTGTGGGTAGTATGATGTGGAGAAGCGATGTTGGATTTTTAATCGTTCACATAGCTCTCTCACATCTTGATTCTTGAAAGGATGCCCGTTGTCTGTGATGATGGAATTGGGAATGCCATATCTGCAAATGAGATAGTTGAGAATGAATGATGAGATCTGTTTTCCAGTTACAGTGGTCATCGAGACTGCTTCAATCCACTTGGTGAAATATTCTATTGTAGTTATAATGAACTTATGTCCATTTGAAGAAGAATGAATTTTCCCGCCTAAATCAAGTCCCCATTGATAGAAAGGCGAAGATGTGGTGAATGACTACAACTCTTGTGCTGGTGCATGGATAAGATTGTCGTGAATTTGACATTTAGGACATTTCTTAGCAAATTGATAGGACTCTCTCTCCATTGTTTCTTGGCGAGAGTAGGACCACTTGAATGTGTACCACAAATACCCTTGTGAGGCTTGTGTAAGGTAGAGTCAGATTCATTACGATCAAGGCATCAAAGAAGAGTACCATCTAGACCTCGATGGTAAAGTATGTCAGCGGTTAAGGTATAGAGGGTGGCTTGCCAGATGAAGCTATGTTTTTTGCTGCAAGATAGGTCGAGTGGGAGAGTATTGTTTTTGAGATGATCATAGATTGTCTCGTATAGAGGTGAGTCCGAACCGGTTAGGGTATAGATGACTTGGGATGTAGAATTGTCATAGGTTGGGGAAAACAATTGCTCTACCAGGAACTCGTAATGACTTTGTTTATTTGGAATTTGCAACAGTGAAGCGATAGTGGCCATTGCATCGGTAACTCTGTTGTCCAATCTTTGTATTTTCTCAAAGGTGATGTGTACAAAGTACTATTTGAAATCATCCACAATTCTCTTGTAAGGAATTAGCTTGTCATCCTTTGTCTGATATTCATCAATGATCTAATTGATAATTAATTGAGAATCCACATAGACTCTCAATTATGTGATTCTCCATTCCACAACCATTTTGATTCCTGTTACCAGAGCTTCATATTCAACGATGTTGTTGGTGCATGGAAACATCAGTCTATAAGATCTTGGAATTGTGTGTCCTTCTGGAGTGACGAACAAGATGTTGGCATCCGATCCATGTTGCATATAGGATCCATCAAAGTATAGAGTCCATTGCTTGGGTGTGACAGTAAGTACATCTGTCTGGAAATTCCACCTGTTGTGGTTGTTGGTCTGGTAGTGGTGCTTCTGCCAGTTGATCTGCAATTACATGTCCTTTGATAGCCCGATTAACTGTGTATTAATATCAAACTCACTGAGAATCATGACCCACTTAGCCAATTGTCTTGTAAGAGCTTCCTTGCTGAGTAAATACTTGAGAGGATCAATTTTTGCTACTAGCTTGATTGTATGGGCTAGCATATAGTCGCGGAACTTTTGAGAACCGAACACCAATGCTAAGCAAGCCTTTTCAATGAATGTATAATTTAGCTCATATCCGTTCAAAGTTCTACTGATGTAATAAATAGCTCATTCCTTGCCTTCTAGATCTTCTTGCGCTAGTAGTGCCCCCAATGATACTTTTGTTGTTTTTATATAGAGAATGAGTGGCTTGCCTGCTATTGGTGGTACCAAAAATGGTGGATTCATCAGATATTGTTTGAGCTGGTGAAATGATTCTGCACACTTGTCTTCCCATCTGAAAGGTATATTCTTATGAAGCAGATGATTGAATGGGAGACATTTATCTGCTAGTTGAGCTATAAATCGCCTGATGGATTGCAATCGTCCCTGCAGGGATCTGAGTTGGCTAATGTTCTTGGGAGGTGGCATTTCCAAGATAGCTTGTACCTTTGTTGGATCTACTTCAATGCCCTTTTCTGACACAATGTAGCCTAACAGTTTTCCTGATGTGACCTCGAAGACACGCTTCTTAGGGTTTAGTCTGACCTTGAATTGCTCCAATATTTGAAATATTTTATCTAATATGCCCAGATGTTCTGCTCGGGTGAATGATTTAGCTAGCAAATCATCCACATAGTCCTCCATGAAGGTGTGCATCATATCGTGGAAGATTGTTGTCATGGCTCTTTGATAAGTTGCCCCAGCATTTTTCAAGCCGAAAGGCATGACGTTCCAACAATATGTTTCCCATGGACAGGTGAATGTAGTTTTATCTTGATCCTTTGGGGCTATCCTGATTTGATTATAACGAGAGAAACCATCCATTAATGATAACATTGTGTGGCATGTTGTTAGATCCACAATTATGTCAATGCTTGGTAAAGGAAAGTCATCCTTTGTACATTCTTTGTTGATATCTCTAAAATATGTGCATATTTTGATGCTTCTGTCAGGTTTTGAAACTGGTACAATGTTTGAGATCCATTCAACATAGTCTATAGGTCGGATGAATCCAACATCTAATAACTTCTTTAGTTCTGCTTTGACCAATAATGGCACATGCGGATTCATCTTTCTTAATTTCTTCTTGACCGACTTAGCTCTCGGAGCGATGGATAAGTGATGCCTGATCAGGTTCGGATCTATTCTGGGCATGTCAGCATAAGACCAAGCAAAATTGATTTTATTTTCCTTGAAGAATTTGATAAAATCTAGTTGTTCCTCTTTTGTGAGTGATTCTGCTAGATGTATGGTTTTGACTACTGCTTCAATATCGATGTTTATTGATTGAGTTGTCTCAATCAATATTGGTGACCTTTCTTGATAATGTTCAAGAAGAGTGTCAAGTCTCCCATCGATAGGTACCTCAAAAAGGTTTTCACCAACAGATGCGTCCTTTATTTTTACTTTTTTGTGATCTAATACTACCATTGACTGGTTTTCACCATTAGATCCTTTGTTTATTTCATTTTTGCGACTAAGAGACTTGGCACTCCCTTGATTGTAGATATTGTTATTTTGTTCACTGGTAGAGCATGTTTTTGGGTTGACTGAACAAAGGTATTGGATAATGGATTCATCGTCTGGGAATATTGGTATATCATGGTGTTCAAGTTCTTCCCAGTCTATGAGATCATGATATATGAGCGATAAGGAGTCATTTGGTGGGTTAAGATCAGTTGTGGTAAGTGTCATGACAGAGTCATCGTTATAGTTGTTTGGGATACTGGTGAGGTGTATGATATTGTCAAGGTCTTTGATGGTATTATCTTTGATGTTGCCTTGTTCATATTATCGTTGCTCATTCTCACATACCTCGTAGATATGTCGTGGTCCAAATTCAAGTGGTCGAGATTCTGATCCTTGTCCCTCCTAAGAAAGGGATGTGTATGAGTGGATGGTATCTACCTCAATGTCTTCAGTAACATCTAAACAACTACCCCACTCATATTCATTAGAATTAGTTTCAAAATTACTATCCCAGATTATCTCGCTGCTTCTAACAGGTATGTTGTATGGTGAGAAAAGATCTTTAACAATTGACACCAATTTTGTAGCTTTTTCTGATTCGGAATCGGAGCCTGCTTGTACTCTTTGCATTTGTTTATACACTGTTTCTCTTTGGTGAGTAGTAATTTCTTCGGGTGGTGGCTCCACCTCAGTTTGATCAGGTTCTTGCACATGATGCACTTTCTTATAAGAGGCTTCCTCCCTTTGAATGGCCAGTTCTTCTTGTTGTTTCTCATTTTCTTGAGGTTCTTGCTCTTTTCTTGTCATTTCTGCTGCTTGGTGTAGTGCTTCTTGCCATGAGTTTTCATTATATTTTTTCTTTGCTCTCCACTGAGGTTCTTGATGGTTATTTTGTTTCTACATAGGTGACACATGTTGCCCATACCCAAGTCCTATTTTATCTCTTGCAAATTGTGAAGGAGATTGTAAGGGTTCTATAATGCCTTCTTGGCACTTGCCAATAGGTCCTTTGTCGTTGTATCCCATCTGTTGCATGATCCGGAATCTGTTTCCATATTGTTTTGTTGGTATGACCACTTCCATGGTAGCATCTTTGACTTCTTCTTCATCCTTGTATAGCCAACTAAGGATGTCTTTCTCTTCTGATTCATCGGCCAGTGTACCCAGCTGGATAAATTTACCATCAAACTTGGTGATGGGTTGTGTTGCCTGATGTGTTGATGCAGAAAGTTGTCCATAAGATTTTGGTGACGTTGCTATGATATTTTGCCAAGATCAAGAGCTCAATGAAAAGTACAAAATAGAGACAAAATATAGGACAAGAATAAATTGTATTCTCATCAATAGATCAATAGTTGTTACATACAATTAATATGAGCCTGCTTATATAGGCAAGGCAATATGGATATGTGAGCACACAAACATGACATGTGGCTCAATAAGAAACAAGGGTAGGTAGGAAATAGGTTTGGTAGGTAGGAGAAACAATAAAATATTCCACATGAGGTGGATCACCCACCGAAGGTGGAAATATCACTCCACAATAAGTGGATATGATAAAGTACTAACAAGATCAACACCATAAAAGGTGGAAATTCTCCTACACACACTATCCCAATGTAGCACAAACACCCAAGTGTCTCATACCCAGACTACTATGAAATGCATTATCCTAAGTAAACTTAAGTAAGGTGTAATAATATCCATGATGAATAATTATTTACACCAACCGTTGGCAATTTTCATAGACATAGGGGTTCAAAAGAGTATTCCCCCATGCCTTGGTCCTTGATTTTCATTTTTTGCTTAAAGTCTATGGATAGAGACTTGAGTTCTTCTTGATTATGATTGGATACTGGGGAAGCTTGGGCCTCCTTGTTGTGTGGAACCAAACTATCTTGAGCTTCCCCCATAGCATTGCAATACCGAAAAGGGTTATTATCTGGAGATATGGAAATTTCTTGTCCATTGTATGGGAACTTGATACAATGATGGTATGTGGAAGGCACCACTTGCATTTCATGGATCCATGGACGACCCAATAGTATATTGTATGTCAAGTCTATGTCCAAGACTTGGCACATGGTGTCTTTTTGTACCAAACCTACCTGAATAGGAAGTATTACCATTCCTTCAGATGACCTTTCTTCATCATCATAGGCTTTGATGGTGATCTTCTTTTTTGGATCAATAGACTGCTCAGAGAAGCCCAATGCACGGATAAGCTTTAAAGTACAGATATTGAGACCAACTCCTCCATCTATTAACACTCTTTTTACTCGATGTTTATAGACTAAGACTTCGATATGGAGCGAGGTGTTATGCAGATGATTCAAGGAGGCGTCATCATGTTCGGAAAAGGATATGTTATACAGCCCTGTCATATGAGCCACCATGGCTTGGAATCGATCAATGTCCAGATCATTTGGAAAGTTTGTTTCGATACGTGCTTGTTCCAAGATATCTTTTTGTTTTGGCGAGAGTTTGAGTAACTCAAGTATGGATATCTAAGCGGGAGTTCTCCGTAGTTGATCAACTAAATTATATTGAGTCTTGGGGAGAGTTGTGGATGTTGATGTGTTCCCTTTCAAGACATATTTTTGTGCTCTGGTTGTCACATTTAACAGCACATGTTCTTGCTTGTCCTTGATTTTTATGACATTTACTTGATTGTCATATGTCGATATGTGATTGATGGTGCTCTCGTATAGGTGATTAATACAAGCTCCTTTGGTATTGTTTGATGTTGAAGCTCCTTCTTTGTCATAATTTGGAAGAGGATTTTTGAAGGCTTCATGATCACCATTCATTTTGTGACCATCAACTGTTAAATCGCCCCTATCGATCATGTCTTGAACTATTTTTTTTAGCCTCATGCAATCATTTGTGTTATGTCCTTTGTTTCAATGAAAATCACAATAATGTGAGTCATTCCACCAAGGTGGCTTGACCTGGGGTTCAAATTTCTTTGTGGCTGGCAATGTGATGATCATATTCACCAAGAGTTCTCAAAATGTTGATTCCAAGGTTTGTCCTAATAGCGTGTAGATGCATCGATATGGGAAAGTATTTGTGTTGCCTCTCTAGTTTGTGTTGTTCCCTTGGTTAATGTTGTTGCCTTGGTTAGTGGTGTTGCCTTGATGATTTTTGTTGGTGTTTGATGTTGAAGCTCCTTGATTGGTATTCCATGGATAAGTATTAGTGCCTTGATTGGCACTTTTTTGGTCATTATTGAATGGTGGGTTGCCTGATAAAGTCAACACTAGTTGTTTAGACTTCACATTGTTGGCATCAACTACCCCATCATTAACAATGTTTTTGTTCTTTGTCCAAAATTTGGATTTGTCCAAAGTGTTGTTATTGTTTTGATTGTTAAAGGTGTTAGTTCTTGATGAATTAACACCTTCCTTAAAGAACTTCAATGTTCCTTTCTTGATGCACGCTTCCTCTACTTGGATTATGTTTTCTATTAATTTGGCAAAAGATGGTATGCATTGGAGTTTGAGTTGATAACTCATCTTACTATTTAGATTATCGATGAAGATTTCCATCTTTTCCTTTCTAGACACGTCTCGGGGATATCTTGAAACCATGCGTCTCCACCGTTGTAGAAACACCATGAATGTTTCATTGCTCTTTTGTTTTGTGTTACATACATCCAACATGGTGATCGCATGTTGAAGGTTATAGGAGTACTATGTTATAAATTTGTTTACCAACTCATCAAATGATCTGATGGGAGGTGTAAGTTTAGACAACTACTCCATTGTTTGCCCTCCCAAACTTCTTGGGAATAATCTCATTAAGTGTCATCGTGAGCAAACTCTAGGCTCATGGTACAAAATTCCCAAACGTGATCATGAGGATCACTTTTACCATCGTATTTGTCATACTTTGGTATATCTGAATTTGGGGGAAAAGTACCATGTTCAATCTCCTATCAAAACGATAAGGACAGACTTCATCCAAGGAGTATCGTACTATAGTTATTGGTTTTGTGTCCTACATTTGTCTTTGCAGTGTTTGGAGTTATTGTACAAGAGCAACCATGGACGGATTTCTCCTCTGAGGGAGAACTTCCACTCATTCGTTAAGATTGTCCCAATTGTGGGCATGGTCCTGCTCATGGGTGTTGTCTTGTTCGTGGGTGAGATCTTTGTTGTGTATATTTTTCAGATCATGTCTCTCTTCTTCTCTTCGTTGTTCTTGATAGGCATAATTTCTTGACCTTGTTATTGAAATTCTCTCATCTATATTACTTAAGTTTTATGTATCAAAATCTTCAGGAATGTTGACTCCTTTGCTAGTTAGCATGAGTAGATATTTTTCCTTGTCTGCTTCTATAAGTCTTTCCATGAGTTTTTGGAAAGCTACGTTTTCTTGACATTCTTGGAGAAGTCCTTCGGTGATCTTTGTTTCTCCCATATTTGCATACTCATCAAAAGCATTGGACAGTCTACGACCCATACTCGATTCTAGTTGTGATTCCTTTTGTTTGTTTCTCTGGGATCGAGTGACAACGAGCATTAATATATTTCTATCGTGATGAATTCTTCTTCTTCTATTGGAGTTCTTGGTGGTGTTGGCGGCTCAGGCCGAGCTTCATTATAAGTGATAAGGAACTTTGGGAACAAAGCGGGGTTAATCCTTACTCCACGATTTAGGCGTTGGTTGAATGCCACTTTCTGAATGTAAGCCCTACTTCTCAAAGGCTCCTTGTCATACTCGTTTGTTTTTCCTTCGATATACAATCGCATATGACTCAAGAATGTGCGATGTGATGCAAAGACTTGACGATTGATATAGAGAAATTTATTCCTTTTAACAAGTGTCTTAGAACTAGGTTGTCTCTTCTTCAACTTAGTTTTTTGATGAAGACTTGTTCTTATCAAAATATGAGGAGTGGTCATACACGAATGATCAAAGGTTGATGTTGATGTTGATGTTGGATACTTCGTTTGAAAACTTAAGTTTACTTTATCAAGTAGAGGGTTAGTTTGATTCCCCTACACGAGAAAGTGTGTCAAATGATATGGATAAAGTCTCCTGATATGGAAACTTGATTTGACAACTTAAGGACCAAAGTAGGTATTTGTTTTGATAGGATCCACTAGATGGTGAAACTTTGATCACTGTTTCGATACTCCCTAATATTGTTGGATGAAGTCTGATCTCAAGGTAGTTTAATGATTTGAAAAACTCGTTCTAAGAGTGCCTTGTTGGATTTGGAAATTTTCTCACTGATGATCGAATTTGAAGTTTTGTTGTTGGATTTGCTAAAAGACCTGAAAGGGTATTTGAAACTATTGATAAAATTTTCCCAAAGTGACTGATTTGCTCTCTGTTTTTCCCTAATATTGATCATGTGCTAAAGATAGTTCCCGAAGCGCTACAGAATGTTCACAATGTGCTATGTTGCCTTCCCTATGTGCTACTTTAGACTGTTTGATAATCACTTGGCTAGATAGGTTATGCGCTAATATGTCCTGATTACGCGCTAATGTTTGATATGAAAGCACTATAATATACCTTGAATGCGCTAGGATGATGTTCAAATGCCCTAGAATGATGTTGATAAGAGCTACTTGATATTTTACCAGTATGATACTGATTATGCGCTAGGTTGAGTGATGAAAGCGCTAAGTTTCGGTGTGAATGCGCTACTGAATGTTTGCAACGCGCTAGGATGTTGCTCCTATGCGCTAATTGTCTTGTTTTTTTATTGTTCGATGCTTTTGATGTGATGTTGAAAAGTAACACTTGTGATTTTGATGGATGATTTTCTAAAAAATGACTTGAAAACACGACACATAGAAGAGATAACAATTTTGTCTATGCTAAAAAAGTAGTGTATGTTCTTTTGAGGATGTTTTCAAATCCCCGATGTTTTCACAAGTTTGGATTACATAAAGATAAATCAAATAGAATCTTTATTCAAGGGTCATCAACAATATCATATCCCACTAGTCTCGATACTCCGTCAACTCAAACAGCCTTGTCACCCCCTAGGGGGCGCCCATTTTTTTGCCTTTTTCCAAAAATTAACCCAAAGTGAATTGCTTCATAGTTGAGTAGTTATCTTGGGAGATATATGGTGAGTGATCTTGGGGACGGATTATTCCCCACCCTTGCACTATGATATTTCCAATGTTTGGCGACTGACTCGGTTCAAATTTTCTAATGCTAAGGTTTTTATTCAGGCTTTCATTCGGTCTTCAGTGATAAAATCCCTCGAGAGGCTTCCCAACCTTTAGAACAAAGGCTTTACGTATATTAAAGATACTGGAGGAAGACTAATCACTAAGGAAAACCGTTGAAGGAGACTTTCGTTAGCCTCCACATTTGATTATAGTGGGTTGGAACACTTGGCGAGAAAGTTGTTTCCCACTTAGGTTGTTCCCCTTTCACCGGCCATTAATGATGCCCTAAGGGCAACTCGGGAGGGCGGGCCTTCTAAAGGATTTAAATATTGAAGTAAAAATAAAGCATAAGAATGGTTTGGCTTTTTGGTCACCCAATTGAGGGGAGAGCATATACCTTCCACTTTCGAGACAAGAAAAACAATTTTCTTTTCAAATTCAAGGCAATGATTTGCTAAGATCTATTTGAAGATGTTGCTCCATTAAACATGGTGTTCTTTTTAGCCTTTCATAGAAAAATGTGTGTTTCAAAAACTTTGAAAAATAAACCTGGTCAACAAAATAAAATCATGTATTTGGTCAACAAAATTAAAATCGTGCAACAAATTCTCAATGAAGTTCTTTTTGCTTTGTACCAAAATGAAAGTGAGATCCTTTTTAACTTTGCAAAATAAAGGTTTGTTTGTAGTTTGTTTTAAGCTTTTGCAAAAATAAAAGTGAGGTCTTGTTTTAAGCACCAAAGAAGTGATGAGGTTCTTTTTAACTTTGCACTAAAAGAAACTGAGATCCTTTTTAACTTTGCAAAATAAAGGTTTGTTTGTAGTTCTTTATAACCTTTTGCAAAAATAAAAGTGAGGTCTTGTTTTAAGCACCAAAGAAGTGATGAGGTTCTTTTTAACCAACGGGAAATGAATTTTCTTAAACCAACTTGACAAAGCTAGGAATAAAAACAATCAAATGCCTAAATCTAACTCCTCCTATTTGCAAGAAATGATTAGTAACCTGCAACAAATGAAAGTAGTAAAAAAATTAAGGCCTTAGGTGAGCTTATACAAGCCTAATTTTCTAACTATGTTACAAATTATCCCTTCTTTCTGCCAGAGTCACGCACTGAACTTTTGCACAGATGCGCTACAAAAAGGTACAAAAACGCTAAAGTATGACTCGTACGTGCTACGTTGATTTGCTAATGCGCTATGCTAATACTTTGATGCACAAGAAAGAAACAGAAAGTGTTATACGCTAAAAGTAAGTTCCAAAGCACTACAAGAAGGTTCCTATGCGCTAAACAGTGTGATGAAGGTGCTATTGTTTGCCATAAACGCGCTAAAGTATACTCTGAGTGCACTAAAAGGGTATTCCAGTGTGCTTGTAATCCTTGTCCTGCACAAAAAATGATGTTATTTATGGGGTCGAGCCCCATGGTGAGCGCCATAAATTTGTGCGGAGAAATGCGGTGACGAAAACAAATAACTCAAATCCAGGATACCCACGCACCAATGAGACTCTTGGTGCAAGTATATGAACTAATTCAATCAATTCAACTTAGCAAGGGGTATCCCATTGTTCTCTATCTCACAGGATCCCTTAGGTCAATGTTTTGCTCTCATATCACTGAGCAAAGTGACTTAGGAATGACAACTCCAAGAACGAGTCATGTTTGATTTATATGCATGGATGCATTCTAAGATGTATGATATTGAAACTATGATGATTAAGCTAGCATAAAGATGATGATATGATAAAAGATTAGCAAATTATCCTAGCAAATGATATACTATCCTAGCATGAATATTCTATGATGTATTTAAATGCTTCTAAATGCTATTATGATGATTTAACAAAGAGAGACTAACTTTTTAGTAATTTAGGCTATAATGTAGATGCATGAAAACTTGGAGATTATGAAAATGAGGAATGAGAGCTCTATTTATAGGTAAAATAGGGCAATGGATGGTCAAGATTGGATAATCTTAACAAGGCCCAGGATTGAAAGTTAATCAATCCATGTTTACAATTCTCACCAATGAAATGGTTCAATTGGCAACAAAAGGTTGCTTGAGAGGAGATGTAAGAAGCATTAAATGCTTGAGAAAACATGAAGGTTACCTTAGGAGGTAAGGGTTAAGGTTAGATTAGGGTTATCCATTGGATAAAGCTTTTACCCAAGGGGTAAACTCTTGTGCAAGGGTTAAAGGGATAACCAAGGTTAAAGCCATGAATGCTTGATGAGACCCTTGGGTTAGATGAGGGTTAAGTTAGAGGAAAGTCTCTAACCATGCAAGAAGGTTGAGTTAACCATTAATGGTTAGGAAGACTTTGAGGGTTAACTTGTTGAAGACATCAAGCCTTTAATGCATTTCAAAGACTTTGGAGGCTTTGAGAAGTGACTTCTCTTTGCTTAGGAATGTGACAATAATTAGGAGATGAATTAGGCTAAATTGGAAGTGATTAGAAGAATCTAAAAGGGGTTTAAGAGGCAAGTGGGAGAATGTAGGAAAATGCAAGTGGGTGAAGGAAAATAGGATTTAATTAAATTAAAATTTATTTATTTTAATTGTTGGTTGCAACTTGCATTTGATAAATAAATATTGATTTATTTAAATGTGAATTTGAATTTTGCAAGTGGGTGGTTTTAATTAAATGTAAATTTAATTAAAAATGGCTAGAAGGGGGATTTTAATTAAATGTGAATTTAATTAAAAATGGCTAGAAGAGGGGAAATATTAATCAAATCTTTAGTTTGATTAATGGTCAATTTAGAGAAAAGGGGAAATTAATTAAATCTTAATTTAATTAATTGGAAGAAATAAGGATAATTAAATGAATAAAATTCACTTAATTTGTTGTGTAACTTTTAGGTGTCTATAATATATATATATATATATATATTTCATAATAGTTTATTATTATGATTTTAATATTTTTCAAAGTTAAATAAGAAACTATTATGTATATATAAAAGATAATATAATTAACTTTATTATAAACAATAACATTTAAAGGATTATCTTTGAAAATAAGTAAATATAAGATGAAGTATTGATTTTATTTTCATCTGGAAGGTGGAAGATGAATTTTATTGGATTAATTATATTACATACAACTTGAAAGATAGATGGATCAAATTAAATTATGTATTTAAAATAATGTTAATAAGTAATTATATCAAATAGATGTTGTACTCCAAGTAAATAATTTTAGACATACTATTTTTTACAGTTAATCAAATAAAGGATATAAACAAATTTATGATATTAACTTTTTAGACTCTTCTTGTGATTAATTTATCGCTATGATGAGTAAATAAATGCTTAATTCTTCTATAAGAAAAATAGTTTATTTTATTTGATAAATAAATTTATTCTTAAAATGATCTAAGAGACTAGACTAATTTCAAGCATAATTGATGGTTGCGCTCTCCTCTCTCCTTTCGGTTGAGTTTCTCTTTGTTTTAACCACCGGTTGTGGTGCAAACCGGTGTATTGCCTCCCCGGTTGTCGCTTTATTCTTTCTTAACCTAATGGTCATGGTTTCTGGTGGATAGATTGACCGATTGACTTTCTATCATGTTAAGGTTTCTTCTTGTCATCGAGATGTGACACATTGTCGTCATCATTGGCCTGTGCCGGTTTGGGCCCCATGGCAATTGGATATAAGTGTACTTTAATTAATATCTAGTTACGACTAGATCCTTTCAAGATTTGCTTATAATCACCTGATGGATAAAGTCGATCGACATTAAGTTGACGAGTTTTGGCTCATAAGTTGTTTGGACACTGGCATTTCACGCGTGTGTGTATTCAATTGGTATGAACTACTTATTGGGTGTCGTATCCTCTAGTTTGATGTCTTTCTATTTAACAATGGAATGCCCTCATTTTTCCATCAAACATTTGCTTTCTTTACTCGATGACTTGCTATGGAGACCCCAATTCTCCTTGAAGCTACTTGTCAACAAATGGCTTTCCTGGGCGAAATCACGAACAAACGTCTATAGGAGGTCCTCTTCTCTCGACACCCTCTTATTCTCCATAGCTTTAAGAGGATACTGGGGAAGGAATTCCTTATGGCTTATCATAGGTACATAGCCAATGCCGATATCCCAGCCTTTTTCCTTGCAATGGTGATATACATGGGAACTAGCAAGTAGAGAGCAAAGTTGTTAACTCAAATGATGTTTAAACATCGCCTGTTGGGGGAAATTGATGCTGCATTGGACAATATTGATGCCAACCTGAGAATTCCGCTTCCCCAAAATTACTATATGTCCTTGGGTAATGGGGCGGAGGTGAGGAAGGTTGTGATTGTGAACTCCCTAGACTTTGATGCTCTTCAAGCAACCTGGCATGTCATTACTAGGAACATTGAATTTCTGCTCAAAGCGGCTGGCATCCATAAAGGCTTCACATCGGAATGGAGGGAAAAATTTCTTCGTGACAAAGAGCTAGCGGGTGCTGATGATTTCAGGATTCTGGAGAATGGAGATTTGGTGGTGATAACGATTGGGGGTTTGGGCTTGGCGAGGAGTGGTTCCCAAACGACTACCGACTCCCTAGGGAGAAGGCGAAATTGGCAGCTCACTCGAACTATGGCAATGAATGCCCTATTGTCCTGGATGGGGCTCATGTTCCTATGGATGGTGTCTCTGAAGACTCCCTTTGACTCCGGTTGTCACCTCTCTCTCCGGTTTCTCTGATTTTGTTATTGTCTTTTTTTGTTTTAAAGCCTATGTTATCTACTTCTAGAGGTTGGTATCTGATGTCTTGTACTCATCCAGCCTCCATTGTTGGTTTTCTTTGTTTATGGAATAGAGCTAAGGTAGGGGGTTTTCTTCCTAGTTCTTTTCCCCTACCGCTTTCACTGAATCGGGCCTTGTATTCTCTTATTTTGATTAATACAAGGGTGTTGCCCCTCTGCAGCTATTTACTTATTAAAAAAAAAAAATCCAAGCATAATTGAGCTTAGCTTTCAAAATTAGTTCTTTTTAGTCCAAATATTTTGGTTTCAAACACTTAACATCAATTTCAAGTACCTATCTTTTTTTTATTCAATAGTAGTTAGTTTTCTCTTTAAGAAATTACTATTAATAATTTTACTGTTTTTTTTTTCAGCGCTAGATTCATTTCTAAATTTTTATTATTCTCCTTTCAAAAGTGTATTTCAAGTATTTAGATTAATTGAGTAATTATTTCGAGATTAGTAACTTATTAATAGTTGCTTTCCCTTTTAAACAATCATATTAATTGTATGAGAACAATTCTTTGTTAGACTTGTTTAAGTCTTACCTCAATAAGTAGTATTTTTTTTTTAAGTAATTAGATTCATTTCATGTTTTAAAATTAAATAAATTTTATTTCAAGGAATTAGTACTCTACAACAATAGTTTTTCTTTCAAAATATTTAGTATCTTACAAGTGTTAGATTTACTACTAAAGATTCATTCTTGGTGCAATTAGTATCTTTCAAGTATCATAGTTTTCAAGCACTTACTACTTAAATGTGCTTAGTTCAAGTCTTAGAGTTAAATTATTATCATGTTTTTCTTGTCAACTGGATATTACTTTTCAAGTAGTTGACTTAGCATCATAGTAAATGTAACCATTCATGTAAATCAAATTATTTTTATAATTTTAATTCTCAAGCAACAATTCATACATAGTTTCCTTTTAAGGAATTAGTGCCTTTCAAGTAAATTGTTTCAAGTATTTGATAGTAAATGGATTCTTTTTCATGTAATAGAGTTGATTTCATCTTTTATAGCTATATAACTAAACAAGAGGAGATGAAACCAAAAACTTAGCAGTGTTCAATATCTATGGTGCCTCTGGGTCACGCTTATGGGCAATGTCGTCGTGTTGAACTACTGCAGTTCATGCCTAATAAAATTGCAACAACGACATCTATGGCATCATCCCTATAAATCATCGAGGAGAAATAAGGGTCATTTGGAAGTTAAAATCCAAGGGGCAGATAATCCCCCTTGGATCGATAACCTAAAAAGAAAAAATTTTAAATGAATTAACATCTGTTCAGTTAAACATTAGAAAACCCCAATAGGGTTTGGTTGTGTGATAATTTTGGAAATTGTTTTATCTTGATATAAATTTTGGATGATAACGGGTCAAGGGTGACGTAAATAATAGGAAATAGGGCTCAGTTGTTTTAGGCCATAAACAAAAGGCCACCTTGAGCCTTTTTTCTATATAGCTACCATCGTGGGTAGCAACCGTAGAGAAACTGTATGGGACACTGACCCTAGAAAGAGTAGCATACCCACCAAAAATTTTACATTAAACATAGATAGAAACCATAACTACATATTTTACACCTTGATCTTGTGCCGAAACGGGTATGTAGGCAGTCTAGGGACAGAGTTGTCCCTAGTACTCAGGCGTTCGGGGATGGCGATTAGGATTTGGTTAAGGATGTGTTATTGGTTTTGGAAGCTCCTTTGTCCTTCAATCAACGGGTCTAGATAATTATAATTGAAAGATTAAAATTAATTCAAAGCATACTCGGAAGGAATCTCATATGGATTCGCTTGACTTCCCGAGTCTTTAGGCCGAATTCTGAGGCAGAACTCAAGCTTGTTTAAATAATGTTTTTCATATACTCCTAAGGACGAAGACCTCGATACACTCCTAGTAAAGGAATGTAGTCTTTAGAGAGTGATTCAAGACCCCGATGGTCCCGATGAGTCTAAGTCTTTAGCCAGAGCATTTCCTATTTTTTTATGAATAGATGCCTACCCCATTTGGGTAGATGCCTATCCTGAATTGGATAGATGAAATCCCTTGTCCCATATGAATAGATGCCTAACCTGTATGATTAGATGCCTATCCTAGTTGGATGGATGCCTATCTCGTTTGTATAGAAGTACCTGAGTTTGTGATTGAATCAAACACAAGTAAGAATAAATAAATAAGAAAAAAAAATTAGTGAAATTTTTTGGGTTAAGCTAAATGGATCCATATTCAAGAAGCTAAGAGGTTAAGAATAGAAGCCCAAAAAACATGAAACCATCAACAACAAATTCTTCTAAGTTGATCATGAAAGAAGCTAACTTGGACCTTAGTAGTCTACTACTCAGCTCCTATCCCAATGCTCTTAAAACATCTTCCAACCTACAAATTGTTTATCCCTCTCCCCACCATACAATTGACCTCCATTGTACACCCATTGTCATGTCTTAGTTGTAATGCAAATCCAACATCAATTGTGGCACCTCTCATCCTTACTTGAGCATAATTTATAGTGGAGACAACATGATATTTTCCCGACTCTCTCATAACTTCTTTCAAATCAATTTTAGTTCTCACTAATATATTTGTTGAACTTCACTCTATGTTTTGATTTTTCTATTTATTAAGAGCTCAAATTTCAAAATTTGTACAATGCACATTCATTCTAGAGAGCTTGAAGTTCCACACATGACCCCGTATATTATGTTTGATGAAAAAATTCAAAAACTTTTAGCAATTCTATCTTGTGAAGATTGGATTTGAGAGAACAAGTGAAGATAGCAATATCTATCTGAAGTCAGAAGGATATCAGATTCTAATCTGTGAGGTATTTGTTGATGACATAATTTTTGGTGGAGATGACAAGATGAGTCATGACTTTGCAAATGAGATGAAGCAGGAATTTGAGATGTCACTTATAGGGGAGATTAAGTTCTTCATTGGACTATAGATTCAACAAATGAAAGATGGAATCTTTATCACTCAGTCCAAGTATGTCAAAGAGGTGTTGAAGACCTTTGGCATGGAAGACAGCAAACCGGTTGGTACACCGATGGTGACCGGTTGTAAATTATCAAAAGAGGATGACTCAGTGTTGGTAAATGAGAAGGAATATCGATCAATGATTGGTAAGTTGCAGTATGTAGTACATAGAAGACCGGACATTGCACATGCAATGGGCATTACTGCACAGTTCCAGAAAAGCCCAAGAGAATCCCACTTGGTAGCAGTCAAGCGGATTCTAAGATATATGAAGGGAACTATTGACTATGGATTATGGTATCCATACAGTAATGATTTCAACTTGAAAGTGTTTACAAATGTTGATTGGGCTGGTAATGTGGACGACCGGAAGAGCACAACCGGTGGTGCATTTTTTCTTGGTGGTAGACTAGTCTCATGGATGAGTAAGAAGCAGAGTTGTATCTCTTAGTCTACAGCAGAAGCGGAGTATGTTGCAGCATTTATGAACTGCACCCAAACAATTTGGATGAAGCATGTATTAAATGGATTCAAAGTTCCTATATCTGAATCGGTAAGTATATTTTGTGACAACACAAGTGCAATTAACATCTCCAAGAATCCGGTTTTACATGCTAGAACCAAGCACTTCGAGCTCAAGTATCATTTCTTGAGGGAGAAGGTTTAGAACAAAGAGGTTGTATTGGAAAATGTTTCTAGTAAGGAGCAATTAGCAGACATATTCACCAAGCCTCTACTGAAGGCTACCTTTACCTATTTGAGAGGTGAATTAGGGGTGTTGCCCCTTCAAGAGGTGAACTAAAGGTGTGTGCTCCAGATCAGTTAGGTCTTACATTGATATATCTTTTTCAGGATTGGTGTGTTGAAGGATCCTACTCCTTAGGGAGAGCAGCATAGTGGAACATAGATGTGTATGCCTCCAATTTGGCATTTTTGTCAAAGGGGGACAAGATGTGAAGCGGAAAAGATATCTGTTGTATTGGGGAGAAGATGTGAAGCAGAAAGAAAGATGTCTTTGTATATTGCCATCAATGCCAAAGGGGGAGATTGTTGGCATATGTGCAGAGCATGATGACATGATGATATTGTATGTTGTCATTGATGTCAATATGCTGAAGTATGAACCGGTATGTTGTAGTAAGCAATCTAGCAAGAGAACCGATATGATGATGTAAACCGGTATTTGTGAAAAAGTGAAGCGGTATGTTTGTTCAAGGTGAACCGGTATGTTGGAATGAGATCCGGTAAATGGAAGTTTTGTATTGGGGTTTCATTTGGCATGACTACCAGTTGGTAGTCTCAGCTTCAAGGTTTCTGGTTGATGCATTCCAAGATTGTGTGATTCAACCGATGACATCTTGTGATGAGTTAGCATTGTAATAAAGACCAGATAAGTGTTGCCACATCAGCCTTGTGCGCGTGAAGGATTTCCTTGAGGATCTTGCATGGAGATTGATCCTATCTACCTCAGGAATGTGTGAAGTCTCTGTAAACGGTGGAGAGCGTGTGATGAGTTATCAGCTTCCTGAAGCGGCAAAGAATGAACGTTGGAGAACGTCTTGAGATCTGTTCAAGACTGTTGTATTTGATGCAGTGTGATTAACAGTCAAGATTGAACTGATTGGATTGTAAAACCTAAATGTTTAGTGTTTAGGGTTTATGCTACCAACCTATCTGTTTCCTATAAGGTAGATGATGTTTTTCATTTTGAAGTTGTTGGCAAATGTTATGTGTGTATCCCAGTGAGTGATACTTGATTCTTGCCAGACTGGAGAAGTGTGTTGATACATACAGAGCGTGATTGCAGAAGAAAAAAAGCTAAAGTGGATCTGCCTTGGCATTGAGTGTTGTTATCAGACCAGTGTATTACCTGTTGACTTCTAACCATTTCAGCAGTTGGAAAATCCCTTAATCGGGTAGCTTTAATAGGCTTTTGTGTAAATCCTTTAACAGTGTGACTCAATTCAATGAGTTCTTCAAATCCTCTTGTGAGGTAACCTTTAACAGGGTTTTAACCTTTAACCGGGTATTTAGCCATCCCTTTATCGGGTGATCCCTAGCAGGATCGGTTCCTAGCATAGCCTATTGTAAAAGTCTCTAACCGGACTAGGCTCCTAATAGAGTGGACTTCAAAAGAGTTCAAGAACAGTTTATGGGTATTCATCCCCACCATGGTTTTTCCCAGTTGGGTTTCCACGTGAAAAATCAGTGTGTCATGTGTGATGCCTTTCATGTGATGGTTTAGTGTTTTATGTCAAACTAGTAAAATATGTTGAACCAACAGTCATTATATTTTTTATGATAGATTACCTGTTTTTGCATAAGGGTGAAGTGGAAATGAGGTATTAGATTGTTTGGAAAGCTAAGGGTTAGCGGTTTATGTCTTTCACATTCTCACTGTGTTTTACCGGTAGTAATCTGATTTAGACCGGTGTTATTGCTTGCCAGTCAAAGTTCAGTGTGTGCAGTCAAACTGGTTCAGGGTAAGTATTTTTTCCTGTACTGATTCACCCCCCCCCTCTCAATACCCGTTTGGTACTAACTGTTCATCATTTATTCATCATAAATATAATTAGCTATGTTGCCTATTGAATTAAATATCTTTTTTTCTTTACATATTGTTTAAAATTTAGATTGATATTATAATGATAAATTATTTAATATATCCCCAAATGAATTATATTAACTATAATATAATCAAGAAGATCTTCTAAATGTTGAACATATCTACTAACATGACCTCCAAACTCAAACTATATAGATGAATAGAATGATTGCTAAGTGCTAGAATAGCATACAAGGTACTTACATCTTTGTCAAACATAGTTGAGATGATGCACTTAAATAATTTTAACATGGTATTAGCATTAGGTACCTTCCTCCTTAGAAAAGTCGTAGAATCCACATCACCATTAAATATCAATATAACATAATCAAAATAACACAATGCAAATTATAATGACATGGTCTACAAACCAGGATCCTATTCAATCACATGTACTTTAGATTTCTCTATAATAATTTTAACTTGGATTCCTTTGAGAGATGTTATAGTTCTATTCATTTATATTAACATTTCAAGACTGTTTTTATTTTCTAGGAATGATGTTGATCTAAAAAGTTTTTGGATCTTGTGATGTAACTCAAAATATTGTATCGTCATGAATATTTCTTATGTCTTTTCTTGTCAAACATACCAATCTATATATGCAAGGAAACTTCATAAAACTATATTTAAACCACAAGTACAATAGAGTTGAAGTATTAGAGCCTAATATTTTTGGTGATTGAATCTCGAAGTTATCAATCAAGTACAAATAAAATTCTAATGATGATATGTATAATATCAACGCATACATGCAATGTAATTTGGAGGGAACTGAACTCTTTGTTGTTGATCATTGATAAAAATGTTCATTTATACTAGTTGATTGAAAACTGAATCACATAACTACTACCTCATTAACCATAACTATTTTTTAACAGCTAGTAAATTAATAAGAATGTTTATTATCCTACTTTCTCCCTCATAATGAACATTGTAAATAAAAACAACAAATAATGGTCATTAGCTAATCCCATTTCTCGCCCATAATGAAAATTCAAAAGAACGCAAAGTCAACTACGAAGTGTTTGAAAGCAATAATAAGAAAGGTGGTTTTGTGAAAATATCAGCAATTTGTGTCACAATGGGATAATTTACAAGTTCAATTGAGCCTTGTTGAACTTACTCATGGATGTATTGGTGTCAGATGTCAATGTGCTTAGTCCTACTTTAGAACATTGATTTTTCTCTCATTTGAATAAACTTTGATTGTCACAATACAATATTGTAGCACTTTTCTTTAGATGTAGATCTTGTAACATTTTCCCCAACCAAATAGATCGACAAGTAAAAAAAGTGGCAACTTTATATTCATCCTCTACAAAAGAAATAGATATAGAAGGTTGTTTATTGGATTTTCAAGAAATAATTGCAAATCCAAGAATAAATATATAACTAAGAGTATACTTTTGATCATGTATAGACCTTGCCCAATTAGAATATGTATGTCCAAACAACTTATTCTACTTTGAATGCTAAAAGTAAATACCATCATGCACTATCCCTTGAAGACACCAGAGAATCCTTTTAGAAACACTCCAATGTGTCTCCCTAGATTCTTGACATAAGCCTAGATACTAGGCTTACGGGATAGGTGATGTTTGTTTTAGTACTTGTCGAATAGAGAAAACATCTAACTAATTGTCTATATAGAGTTGAACTCGTGGAAGAAAAAAATTGGACAATTTAACTTTAACTTCCATAGGTTTCACCACATGATTGCAATCCTACAAATGAAACCTCTAAAGAAGATCTAAAACATTATTTATTATGACAAAAATATACCATCTATATGTCGCCAAACTTCAAGACTAAGAAAATAATGCATGTCCTAAATCAGTCATTTCAAATTTTGAAACCAAAGTTTCTCGAAATTGAGAAAATAGAGAGGAATTATTCTCAATGTATATTATGTCATCCAACTATAAGAACAAATTTTGGAGTACCATGCTCTAGGTGACTATTTTAAACCATACAATACCTTCTTCAACCTATACATTATATGATCTTTGGAAGGTACTTCAAAACCTTGATGTTGAAAAACATTAACTTCTTCATCATTATACTCCATACAAAAATCATTTCTTAATTTCCATTTGATAAACAATTCATCCATTTTGAGCAACAAAAGACAAGATTACTCTAATGGTATCCATCATAACTATAGAAGCAAAAAGATTGGTATAGTCAATTCCTTCATATTCAATGTACCCTTTTGCAACCAATTTAGTCTTATGTTTATCAATGCTCCCATCAAATTTCTATTTAGTTTTATAGATCCATTTATATGTACCTGTAGCATCGTAAATTGTAACCTTGTACAATTTATAGCACTTTTTGTGCCCTTGCCTTAGTATGTTCCCTCTTAGCTCTTATCCAAGCCTATTTCTGACCTTTATACTATAAAAATAATGTCATTTGTTGGCATGGTGATCTAAATCCTTGTCTCGATCTGAGTGCACCCTTTTTGGGGTGGACAAGAGCATTTGGGGTGCCCTTGTCTTAGACAATGGCACCTGGGGTGTCCTTATCCCCCCAAAACTGGACCCAAATTTGAACATGTTGATGCCCACAGTTGGTTATGAATCATGATGCCTCAATATGATTGTTGGAGGTCAGTCTAATTTGTAAATTACCTTGAGAATAATATATAAGAGAATTATTCTAATTCATTTTCATCCATCCACCCATAGTAAGCATCCACTCACATATCCAAGCGTTCAGGGTGACATTTCATCCCACCATATTCTTCAAGCATTCTTCAAATCCAAACATCATGGAGCAGCAAATTACAACAATCTTCATGCAAGCATGTGTTTATGATTGAGTCATTTATGTCTAGTCATGTCATGTCATGTTATTGCATCAACACTTGTGATCACATTCAAAGAACATTGCATCATCAACCTTCATCAACTTCAGCAAGCTTGAGATATCATATTCAACATCTTACTTCAGCACTTTCAATTTGATTTCAATTTAATTCAAGGGTTAATTCCAAACCCGAGGATTGACTTAGGCAAACCCCTATCCACAACACCATTTTCTTGTTTTGCATGTGTGGGTGGTAGGGTTTGAAGACACAATTATAGATTCGAGAAGAACAGACAAAAATGTTCAAATCCAACTTTTGTAGAGATGAATAGTGGAGGATAAGGTCACCCCACACACCTATGTCTGATAATTTTTTGACAAAACTTAATGGAAAGATTCTACGCAGCATCTTGATCTTAAAAAAATCTCAGTTGCCTATATTCGACACTCTGAGGACAAGGTTACCACACACACCTATGTTCAACAATTTCAAGCCCAAATTTCAAACTCATGTTCTTCTCAACTTCCTAATTCTAGATCTATACTTATGTCTACATATCAAATCTGAAATTGTTTATGCATGTTGATTCCTATCAATTTAACACCTTTAACCCTAGATCTTGCATTCACTTTACATCTTTCCATAGCTCATTTCCAACTCAAACAAAGAGAGAAGTAAAAATCAATCATCATTCACCCACTTGGGATTGAATCTATTGATATCATCCCTCTTTAATTTAATGAATGTTAGAAATAGGCTCATTCCTTGTTTACATAGCTAAACTAATGAATCCCTATTTCCCACCATTATAGTACCACATCCTTACTAGGGCACAACTCAACCAACTTCCAAGTGTCCTTTCTTTCAATAGACACTATTTCACTCTTCATGGCTACAACCCACTCTTCTTTTCTATGAGCTTATGTGAAATCTTCAAGCTCACCATTTTGCATCAAAGAGTCATGAGAGCATAGTTAACTTTCTATGGGGCCTTGTAGTCATCTAATGAGTGATGGGGGATTATTTTTTTTAAGTCTTATTTGGTATTTCTAATATCTCCTAGTCTCCACATTTAAGGATGAAGGTTCTCCATTATCAATGACTTCTGATTCATTAAACAAAATTAGATGAGAGACTTCTTCACTTACATTACTAATAGGGGTTTCAGTTGTTTCAAATCAATCAACATGTTCTTATAATTTTAATCGAGATTTTATTATCCTCTTTTATGAAACATGACGTCCCTACTTATCATTAATTTCTTATTTATATGATCATATTATCTATAAACTTTGTTTTCAAAACTATAACCAATAAAAATGCATTTGAGGCTTTTTTTAATCAATTTTTGTTTTCCTCTATGCATATGTACATAAGCAACACAACCAAACATCACTAGATGATTAACAAATGATGTAAAACTAGACTAAGCTTGTTTAAGAGTCATTCTATGAACTACTTATGTGGGACTCATTCAACAAATAAACTAGACTTATTACTTTCTCCACCCAAAAAAAATTATCTTGGTTCTTTTCTTTTATCATGCTTCTAGCCATTTCAACAGTAGTCATATTTTTTCTCTTAGCCACTTTATTTTGCCATGAAGTGTAGGAAGTGGCAAACTCTCTCTAAAGTCCATGTCTACACAATCCAAATATGCATTTGACAGGTACTTGCCCCCATGATTTGATCTAATGACCTTAATGTATTGGCTACTTTGTTTTTCAACTAAGTATGTGAACTCAACAAACTTATCAAAAACTCCATATTTATGAACCAAACAGTAGAACCAATTTTAGTGAGAAAATTGTCAATAAAAATGAAAGCACTCAAATTTATTTAGTGAGAGAGTTATCATAAGAGCAAACAAATTGGTATGAATGACTTCAAGAGGTATATGCCTTTCTAGACCATACAAACAAATTAGAAGTAGTTTTGTGTTTTCCAATCAAACATTCTTCACAAATTTCTTGTTATATTCTTAAAATATGATAATCCCTCAACCTTATGTTTCTTCTTAAGTAAAAGAATACCAAAATTGAAATGCTCATATCTTTGATGTCATATCAAAGTTCCCAGACTCGAACTCGGCTCGAACTCGGAAAGGCTGACTCGACTCGTGACTCGGCTATGACTCAGCAATGACTCGGAAAAATTAAAAAACCCTTGAAATTTAGAGATTTTTAACGATTTAAAACTTGTTTCATGCACCCATTATTGAATAAAGCTTAAAGACACTATACCATCATCAAATAGAAGCTAATTTGATCACATACATAAACATACATCCATCACATGCATAGAAATGTAAATTGTAGCTGAAGGAAATAGAAAAGATAGATATATAGAGTTATAAATGTTGTCAAATATATATAAAATCCATGACATCAAATGTTCCCAAACATATATATAACTGTAAACAAAAACAAGTCTATGGCTCAGGCTCTAGCTCATCCTCAGCCTCAAAGTAGTATGTTTGCCTCTTACAAATGTGTCTAAGGTAGGTCCTGGATGACTAAGTAGACATAGTCTCCGCCTGTGAGGTGTCTGTGCCGGATCGTTCTCTATCCTCCTCCTCTGCCATAGCCACAGCGTCAGCCTCTCTGTCTACCTAGTCAACCCACTCATGGTCCTCCTCAGTGAAGACGGGATCGGTAGACTCAGTGATCCACTCAGAAACTGGATCAATCTCCACTAAAGTGATCGGAGAGGAGTCAGTGTCTAAAATATGTCTGGTCCTAAGACGGAGGTTGTAATGAACAAAAATAAGATCATTCAACCTCTCCACAGACAATCTATTACGCCTCTTCGAGTGGATGTGCTCGAACATGGACCAATTGCGCTCACATCCAGAAGCGTTGCATGGTTGACTTAGAATACGGATGGCAATTTTTTGAAGGTTTGGGGTTGAGGGCCCAAACATTTGCCACCATCTATCTGAAATAACGAAAAGAAAAAAAAATCAAACTCATTTCCAACTTTAAGGCTAGATTATAAAATCAAAAATTAAAATGCATAAGCCATAAACTTAAGAATCTTAAGTTTACATATATTTCTACCTGGCTGCAATTGTGTCTGAGCCTCTATGCACACGTTGCTTGCGAAGATTGCCCCTTCTCAATTATTATATTTATCCAGCTGGAGCGTTTTACTTGAGGCTGTGCCATCAGTACACAACTTCTAAACCACTGTATCAGACCACTAAGAACCTCCTCATCCGCCTTGAAGTCATCACGGAATCGAAATGTCGGATTGAGGTAATAGGTTGCTGCATGGATGGGCCTGTGAAGTTGGTTCTGCCATCTCCTATCAATAATCTCCCAAATGGGGCCATACTTATCCTCATCTCCTACATATATGGACATAATGGCCTCCTTGGCCCTATCCATACCCTCATATATATAGCCCATAGAGGGCTTCTCCCCATCAACAACTCATAGGAGAACTACGAGGGGCTCAGTGACCTACACATAATGTTAAACAAAAACAATTAAGTCACAATTTAAATAAATAAATAAAAGAAAAATTGCAAATTTAAATTGTTAATAAATTAAAATTAAATTACTAAATAGTAGATACTAGATAGTAGATACTAAATGTTAAATTGTAATAAATTTACTTGCATGGTTTCTCCACAGGGGGTCCAAAAACCTGGCTCATCAAAAATGCAATTTACCACATATATCCCTGCAGTGATTGTAGCATAGGATGAGGAAGTCCAATCCTCACAAACAAACATATGCCTCAAAGCCGCCTTTGATTTCATCAAGGATTTTAGTGTGAGGAAGTTTGAGGCAAACCTCATGATACCAGGACGAGTCAACTCCTTTTGCCCCGTGTATTGCCTCATAATGCTAAGGACCAATGCATGATTGTAGATAAACTTGCTGATATTTTTGGCCCTTTCAACTATTGATTTCACCCATTCAAGCTTGCCAATATCCTCCAACATGAGGTCAAGGCAATGGGCTGCACATGGAGACCAAAAATATTTTGGGTGCCTCTCCATCAAAAGTTTACGTGCAGCAATTTTAAGTTAATTAGAAATTTTGATGTATTAAGAAAATTTTAAATAATCATAGATGCCTCTCCATCAAGACTTGAAAAGTTCAAAGTTTACCTACAGCAACATAACTTGCTGCATTATCTGTTACCACCTGCACCACATTTTTTTCCCCCACCTCTTGTATGACTTCCTCAATAGCCTCACATAAGTATGTGGAATTTTTCACATGTGAGGAAGCGTCAATAGACTTCAAGAACATGGTGGATCCTGAAAAATAGAGTTTCAACAAATCAAAATTTAATTTATTCAATGCATTTAGGGAAGTACAAATTAGAATGAATCATGATCAATCACCTCCGCAAGAAACAAGAAAATTTAGGAGTGTTCTATTCCTCCTATCCGTCCAACCATCTGTCATGATGGTGCAACCCTTTTGGCTCCAAGACTGTCGGTGGTCTTCTAGCTCAACTTTCATATCCTCAACCATTTCTAACAAGAGGGGGCCACTCAACTCAACATTAGTAGGGGCTTTAAACCTCGCACCACAAATGGTTATGGAATCTACCATGCCTTGCCAATAAGGAGACCTGTCACAAATAGATTATGATTAGACAAAGTAGAGTTCAACTTCAAACTATAAATTTACTTTTAAACTTAAAGCAATCAAATAAAAAAGAATTACCTGGCTACAATAAATGGAATGTTGCAAAAGTACCAAAACTTGAAAATTTGTTTTCTTGCAGCATCATGAACCTCCTTGTTCCAATCCATTCTCTCAAGCGAGGGTTGTGCCCCAGGAGTACTACGCGGCACAAAATAACTATCCAACCTGGATTTCCGAACTCTAGGGCCAAAGGTAATAGTGCCACTAGGAGGAGTAGAAGTAGAAGCACTAGCACTAGCAGAAGCACTAGGGTGAAAGGGAGGCATGGAAGAACCCTCTCCAACATAGCCTACAAATGTGCATCCGGATGTGGATGCAGATGCGGGTGCATGGGAGCCAATAGCACTTAACTCTTCCAATTGCCTCTTCTTACTTAACTTTTCTTGCTCATGTGTTTCTAATTGGACATAACAGAAACGTTTTTCCTCGATAGTTTGTTTTTTACATACCTCAATATCATGGCCAGGTATGCCGGCAATATGGTATTTAAATCTATTGATGCCACCAAAATTAATTTCTTTACAAAAAAAACATTTTGTTTGATTTTTTTGTCTGCCAATAAAGTCTTCAGTATATTTCCAAGCCTCATCCTTTTTAGGCATTGTGAAAAATGAATGATTTTTAAACGTGAAGGTTGCTGCAATAAGAAATTTAATAAAGTTATAAACTAATAGAAAAAATCAGCAAACCCTACTTTTTTAAAAAGAAAATTGTAAATACATATTTACAAATGTTTTCTAAAAAAATTTAGGGTTTGCACTTTGCTATTATTCTACTTCTCTCATTGAAATTAAGCTAAAAAAATAAAAACATTCAAGATTTGGAAAGTTAACTGTTAAACTAAAAAAAATTAACAAACAAATGAAAAAAATCCATTAACATACCTAAAAAAACCAGTAACACTTACCTCTTTCAAATGAGTTGAGAAGTCTTGCTATGGACTCCTTGATGCTCTCAATGCAAACATATGGCCTCCCCAATGTGATTTGTGGTCTCCTTGATGCTCTTCTTCCCTGTTAGTTGCAAACCTATGGCCTCTTGTTTTCCTTCCTCTCTCTCACTTTTCCTCTCTTATTCTCACAACTAACAATTAGAAGACCTTTTAGGGTTATATGAAAGAGAAAGTAAAAAAAAAACAAGTGAAAAAGCTTTTGTTTTTTTTGTTTTTTAAAATCAAAATTTCCTATTGTCGCGGCCGAGTCCTGAAGCTCAGACTCGACGAGTTTTGGCATAACTCGCGAGTCATGCGAGTTATGCCCAAAACCCGCCGAGTCTGAGCCCCGAGTCAACAAAACTCGCCGAGCTTGGCTCGACTCGCCAACTCGGCGAACTCACCTGACTCGCAGCTAGTCTGGGAACTCTGTGCCGTATAGATAAGTATCGAGTCAGGCAAGTTATGCCCAAAACCCGCCGAGTCTAAGCCCCGAGTCAGCAAAACTCGCCGAGCTTGGCTCGACTAGCCAACTCGGTGAACTCGCCTGACTCGCAATGAGTCTGGGAACTCTGTGTCGTATAGATATAAGTATCATGCAATTTTGTAATACTCAAGACCTAGTTACTTGAAAAAAAAAAAAAACATTTGATCCCTATCATCTATTTTCATTCAAACCACTCCATTTTTTTAATTAGTTATCTTTGATTACACATTCATTCCTATCATAAATATCTTGATAATTTTGTTCAAGCATCTAATCAACTAATAACAAATTCTTTTTTTTAAGCAAGAACTAACAAAGTATCAAAAATATGCTTATTATAATTTTGCTCAATAATTAAGTCGATTGTCCTTTTCCTTTAGACTCATGTGATATATTATCTCCCGACCTACAATGCTATTATCTTTTCATACATATCAATAAATAATTTTTCACTAGAAGTCATGTGAGGGGTAGCCAAAATCAATATACGACAAATTATCTTTATTAGAACTTGTATTCAAACAAAAAAAAAACATGTGTGTATCTTCTATAATATTATGAGCAAATTGCTTATGGTTTCATTCAGACTTGTAATGGCCAAATTTATTACAATGAAAACATTGAATGTGTTTTGTCTCTATTAGTATACTTGCTTCTACCTCAACCTCTACCTTTGTAAATGTTACTTCTTCCCTAAAAACCAAAACCTATTTCTCAATCATTACCCTCGCCTCTATAGTTGTGACTAGACTCACCTTTATGCTCAATTCTGGGACAAGTCATTGCCATTTTTAAGTTTATGATAACCCTTATAAAAAGTATGCTTTCTACCTTTTATGTATGCCTTAGATGCAAAAGCTCGTTTTAAAATTTCTTCACTATTTTTAATTTGATCTTTTACAATTAATAGTATGCAACTCAATCCATCAATTTCCATATATTTAAGCTATTTTGAAATTTGTATTATGAAAACAACAGTTAAATTGTGGACGCAAACTTCTTTAAATTTCTCAATCACATGTTGATTACTCAAATCATCTCTTACAATTCGCATTTGAACTATCATCCCTTCAATTGTTGTGAGAAAATTATAATTGGTTTATTTTGATTCATTTTAACATTTTCAAAACTCTTTCTTAGTGTTTGCAGTTTAATTGTATGAATACCTTGATAAGCATTTATAAGAATATTTCCAACTTAGTTTGAATGTACAACACCACTTATTCTAGAAAAGATTAAGATTGATTTAATACACTTTGAATTAGAAACAAAGTTTCATTGTTCTTTTGTTTATTTTGCTTAAGTTCTTGTTTATATTAATTACTTAATGAATTATTACCATCAAATATCCCCTACTAACAATTTCCTATAAATTGTTAGAGTTTAACAAATTATACATGCAAAATACTCCAATTAGTAAAATTTGTCCCATAAAAAATAGGAATCGATTATCTTGATTATTTGTCATCACACTCCAAACAACTTAGAAAATAATCTTTCAATTACAAAACAACTTTTCTCCTCTTCCTTGACATTGATACCAATTGAAGGTATAAATCAATTGCAAAATCAATCAATACATACATAAACAATGTAGTTTGGACATTACAAAACTCCTACTTGTTGACCATTGATGAAAATCCATTTATACAAGTTGGTTAAAAACTTTATCATGTAACTACTACCTAATCAACCATAACTGATAATTAACAATTGATATGTGAATAGCAATGTTATCCTATAAATTGCAAATAACTTGAATTTATAGCTTGAATTATTAAGTGGAAAAAATTTATATGCAATTGGATTTTGGGTGTACGAACTTAGATAATTGTAAATTTCCATTTATGTTCTATAAGAAAGAAAATATCACTTGAATCCATAATTTGAATTCTTAGGGTACAAAAAAATTTATATTCTAATTGCGTGTATGCATGTTTTAATCTGATGCTTAGTTTACATGGGACTAGACTAGCTACAAATAAGGATCTTAGGACAGATGTTCAATGGTTAAAATATGCTAGGCTCCTTTATGAGCAAGTCCATGAGAAAGATTATCCACCTATTGTTAACACTTCAATGGAACTTTTCAAAATAGTTGACATTAAACAAGGAATAAAGAATTTAGCGAGTGGCAAAGCATACGACATAGATGAGTTACAAGTGAAATTTTTAAAATGGGGATTTGAGACTCTTGCTCCTCGCATAAAAGAATTTTCAATAATTTCAATCAAGAAGGATTCCCAATGGAGTGGACAACAAGTGTGGTCATCGCTCTCTTTAAAAGTGGTGATATCAATAGCCCGTCTAACTACCGCATGATTATGATCAATCATTTCTTTGGCAAGCTCTTTGGGAGGATGATAGAGTGAAGGATCGACACTTGGGCAAAAAAGGAGTTTAAAAAGGCAAAAGGACAAGTAGACTTTAGGTCAAGACACTCTACCATTGATCACTACATCACCCTTAGACACTTGATAGAAAAAAACTAGGACACCCAAGGTGAGGAAGCATATTGTTGTTTTGAGGACTTTAAGAAAGCTTTTGACATGGTACCTAGAGACAAACAATGGAACAAACTGGAAGAATTGGGCATTTTAGATGTGTGTAGAGTTATCGTACATAGACTTTATGAGAAAGTAAGAGCTAAAATCAAAACAAGTGAAGGTATCTCAAAGTGTTTTGGTAGTGACATTGGAGTTAAGCAGGGTTACCCTGTATCTCCCACGCTTTTTGGTCTATACATTGATAAGTTGGGGGCATGGTTAAGAAAGACAGACAAGGATGGTATTTAGTTGGCAGGTTATGTGGTGAAACTACTTTTATATGTTGATGATCTCATCCTAATTTCAAAATCAGCTAATGGGTTAAGAAAACATTTGAAGGCCTTAGAACACTTTTGTTAGGAAGTTGGGATGCAAGTGAACATCACCAAGACCAAAATCATGATTTTCTTATTAAATAGAAAAGATAAGAAGATTGCCTTTATCTTTGAAGACAGCCCACTAGCAATAGTGAAAGAATACAAGTATCTTGGGATCGACTTCCACTATAAGTTCAATTGGGAGACTTGTAAAACAAAAAGGATACAGAGAGTTTGGCAAGCTTCACACTTGCTTCAAAATAGGTACAAAAAAGTTGAACTTTGGGATTGGAAAACCCTTTGTGGTTTACTAGTCACACTAGTGGTCCTTTATGGTTGTGAGTGTGGGGAAGCAACATATCAAACTATAGCTGGAGACAAATAGAAAGAATCCAAAAACATCTAATAACAAGTAATCTCAAAGTTAAAACCACAGTCCCATACGAAATTCTTCTAGCTAAAGTAGGAACTTTTTCATTGGAAGCATTAGCAATAATCTAGCTAATAAGTTACTTAACGAAGGTTGAAAACATGGATAATCAATGTTGGCCTAAACTGGTTGCAGAGGAGATGCTAGACCGTAGGAAAAAATGTGGATGAAGCAAAACAACTGGATGAACGAGTGCGACATCGGTTTTCATGAATGTTCTAACAACAATGGTGAAATAAAAAAGTTTGAATGATTGAAAAATTTCAGACTGCCATGTGGACAAAACATATTGGACGAAAAAAAGCATATTACATCAAAGAGTGTAACCCAACAAAGGACCATGGTGAAAAAAACATATTTAGGGGCAGCTATCAAAGGGAAGCAAACTTGTTAGTTGCACAATTGAGGATAGGATCACATCATCTTAGGTGTGAGACCAGTAGGTGGAAAACACCCAAAGAAACTTGAGAGGAAAGAGTTTGCAGTTTCTGCAACAAGGGGGTGGTGGAAACAAAATGACACTTCAAAATGGAATGCTCAACCTATGCGGATATTCATACCCAGTACAAGAAAGGCTTAAAATTTGACAACATACACCAATTATTTGAGGAAGACAAGATTAACCGGTGATGCAGGAGCATTGTATTAATCTATTTGTTAAGTGCTTGGTTGGCTTTGTGTGGCCAAGATTCATTTTGGTAGTCACAAACCTTGTTGCCACATGGGTAGGAAGTTGGAAAGAATGAGTTAGTTACCTTTGGCAAACATGGAGATGAATGACTAATGAGCATCTTACAAAAATTAGTTACAAATGATAATGAAACGGTCAGGAGTGGTCGAGCAGTTGAGAAGTAATGACCAAGGACTATCAGAAGGAGCCAAAATTGGCCAAACAAGGAGAGGTGGATCATAGTTGACGGTAGAGAGGTCGGAAGAGGCCAGATAGGCCAAACAGATGAAAAGTTCTTGAATGAAAAAAAAGGAAAGCCCTCGAGTTGAATGTAGAGAGAGTCGAGCAGTCTGAGAACCGGGTGAAACCAATATAGTATGGTTGCAGTGTAGAAGAAAGGTTGAGGCCCGTAAGGGCAATGTTGAAATGTCTTAAAGCCAGAGTTGTGTGATAAGAGGGGAAACAAGAGATAGGCAACAAAATTATTAGCCGATTGGTGGAATGACAGAGAACCAATAGAAAAGGACAGAGATAGATGGAAGTAAGGAATGGGAAGAAGCAGCAAGGAAGCATAACATCGAGGGAAGGACGAACGAGAACCAAGCGGGCCAAAGAGATAAGATAGCGAGCAAATCAAAAGAGTGTTGAATGTTGAAGGAAGAGCAACTGAAGCTATGGGAGCATGTCAAAGACTAGGCTCGAGTTTACTTTGTTGAATAAATAATCTGTTATGTAATGGTGTCATCCTTGTGGAAGATTGAATAAATGAATAGATGTTCATTGTTTGTTATTCAAGTGGGTTTGGTTATCAATTTCTTGATTATTATTTGCTCTATTGATTCACGGGAATTCTTGTTGACAAATTTATGATTGTGTATTGGTTATCTAAAAACTATCAATTGGTTGGGCAAGTTCATGTCATTGTTTTGTCAGGAAGTCTGTAGAATGTTATTATTGTTTCAAATCATAGTCTAGGTGTGTGAGTGTGGACCATCACGAGCAAGTTGTATGTAGATATTTGAGGGTTGTCCCCATCATTTGGTATCAGAGCCCGAAACATCTGGGCAAGAAAATTGGGCATGATTATTGAACTTTGGAGAAATATGAGAATTATAGTTTGATGTTCATATATTCCTGGAAAGTTTTGTGTGTTGCAGATTAGGTACCAAAAGACTGGGCAGAGTAAAAGGAGAGAAGCTCTAGGTGAGGTCTCACAAAGACAAGGACTAGAGAAAGAAATATGCAGCGGCATACGAAGAAAGAAAGCTTCAAAGGAAAAGATAAGATGAAAGTCAATATGTCAAGACAAGATGCAGAGTTTGAAAAGGAAATGGCAAATTTGAGGAGAGAAGCCAAGAATATGTTTGGGTTTGCCCAATGAGAAAGAAGGTAAAGTGTCTTATAAAGGAGATTGTCAAAGAAAGAATAAGGCAGAAGATGGCTGCCATGAAGAGAGAAGAAAGAAAAGGTTTGGACAACAAAAAGTTGTTGAGTAAGAATCATGTCAAGGAAGAGGTGAAAGAAGTTCTCATTGTGGAGAACACGAAAGAAAGTAAGAAAGAATGCAGAGTAGTGCAAGAAGAAGCACTCAATAGAGGAAGCAACGAAAAAAGGTTGGTGTCCATGGAGGCACTCAAGGAGACATGTTGGTCTCTTGTTTTATTTGCTAATGTTGTGTTTAAGTATGTGTTTGCAAGTATGAGAAACCTAAAAAGGAAGGTCAAGAATAAGACCTTGAAGATGGTGAGAGAAAGAGAAAGTAAACCAACCGTACAAAGTGTTGAGAATGAGAATGAGAGAAGACAAGTTGCAGCAGCCTACCAAGAAGCCATGGGAAAACCATACACATTAGAGGTACATCATAAAGTATCTAAAAATGAGGAGGATGACATTGATAGTTTCCAATATTATAATGAAGGATTTGAAGAGGCCCTAGAGTTTTATGATGCTTCAAAAGATGTTGTAGATGAAGAAATCCTTAGAGTGGAGAAATTGATAAGCGAAGACAGGAATGAAAGAGAATCAGGACAACAACCTTTTGCAGAGGTAAATAGAAGTGAGAGTGTTGATTTTGGTCATAAATGTGGAACAAAGTGTGTAGATATCCTAGCTAATGAGGAGAAAAGAAGACAGGAGTTTCCAAATCTTGGTTGGGATCACGGTTATAGGATACCACATTGGCAGAGGAAACCAATTAGTGAGAGGCAACGGTTAAAGTGTAAAGAAGGAGGTGTTTTCAATAATGTCAGTGCTAGCCAACATGCCCATAAGATGTCAGGCATGATAGAGTTTAAGGGGAAGCAAGAACATAAGGCAAATTGTGAAGAAAGGAAACATAAAGAAGATATTACAAGGCAAAAAGTAGACCATGGGTTATGGAGAACGAGTGTGGAGATAAAAAGACATCAGCCCAGAACTAAGGAAAACAAAATGTGGGTGGCCAAGCGTGTGATAGTTGAAAGTGGTGTTGCAGGATATGTTATTCGAAAAACACTTCAAGTGAATGGAAGATGTGAAGAGAAGATTAAGTTTGTGGGTGAAGAAGAGAAAGGATTTGCAGCGGGAACATGTCTTGCAAAGGGCATGAAAGGAACAAATGAAGATGAGAAGACAAGGGTAACAGTGACTGAAATTGAAGTAGATGAAGATGGAACAACTGGAGTATTGCCAGATGAAATACCGAAGGAAAAAATTGAGATAGCTGCAACATCAAGTTGGCAGAAGCTTGAGGAGACCATGTACAAGGTGAGAAGTATACGAGTGAAAGTAAAATATTTCAATAATGATGCTTTTGAAATTTTGAATAGAATTGTTAATGGAGATGAAATTGATGAGGAAGTGACTGAAGATGATGACCTGTATGAATGTGAACTGGAGTTGTGGAGACTCGTGGATGAAAAAGACTTGAGAAGGGAAAGATATAAGAGGAAAAAGGAAAGAAAAAGAAGACAAATTGGAAAGCTTGGAATAAATAAATATAAGTGTGGAATGCATAAGAAGAATGAGTTGGAGAAGAAAAATGGGAACCAAAAGTGGACAGCAAAAGCTTGGGTTGATAAAGGCACCAAGAGTAAGAAGAAAAAGAAGGTGCAGTGGAAAATGAAGCAAAAGATGTTGTAGCAGCGGTGTTTAAGGATGAGGGCAAACAAATGCATAACAAAGCAGGTGCAGAGATGGAATTGCAAAGGGGAGAAGAAAACAATAACTGTATAGATAACCTATGGGCACAATTTACAGCAATAGACCAAGAGTGGAAAGACAAGCTTGAAAGTATGAAGATAGATGGGGTTGCGAAAGATGCAAAGATGAAGATTGTAATTAAGAATAAAGAAGTTGTTGCAACTTAAATGGAATGTGGAATAATGTATGCAAATATTAGCACTAATATTGTGAAGCCTGATTTTGAAGAAGTGGAAGATGATTGGATAGTGGCCATCATGGAAGCGAAGCTGGAAAGGGTAATGAATGAGGTTGTGGAAGATGAAGTTGAGGTAGTAAGTGCAAGTGTAATAGATATTGTGAATATTGGAATGTCAATGTATAGCGTGTGTGAATTTGAAGATATTGTGATCTTATATTTCCATATAATCATTTATGTTGATGAATGGGTGAGGAGAGATTGGTGGAGGATGGTAAACAGTCAAGATAACCTCATGAGAGAAGAGCAAGGCAGTAAACAACAAAGTTGGAGGAACATGACAGTTGAGCTAGAGAGATGTTGGAAGAAGCGGAAGAAAACGAATGGAAGAAGGTAGTTTTGAATTGTTACTCCCATGTGCAAGAGCACATGCTTTCTTTTGTGCCTTGTGAGTCTGATGCAGGAGCATTGTATTAATATATTTGTTAAGTGCTTGTTTGGCTTTGTGTAGCCAGGATTCAATTTGGTAGTCACAGATCTTGTCGCCACATGGGCCAAAAGTTGGAAAGAATGAGTTAGTTACCTTTGGCAAAAATGGAGATGAATGATTAATGAGCATCTTACAAAAACTAGTTACGAATGGTAATGAAATGGTCAGGAGTGGTCAAGCAATTGGGAAGTAATGACCGGATAGTATCAGAAGAGGTGGAATCATAGTTGACGGTAGAGGGGTTGGAAGAGGCCACACAAGCCAAACAAATGAAAAGGTCTTGAATGGAAAAAAAGGAAAGCCCTCCAGTTGACTATAGAGAGAGTTGAGCAGTCTGAGAACCGAGTGAAACCAATACAGTAGGATTGCAACGTAGAAGAAAGGTCGAGGCCCGTAAGGGCAGTGTTGAAATGTCTTAAAGCCAGAGTTGTGTGATAAGAGGGGAAACAGAAGATAGGTGATAGAATTATTAGCCGGTTGGTGGAACGCCAGAGAACCAATAGAAAAGGAAAAGGACGGAGATAGATGGAAGTAAGGAATGGGAAGAAGCAGTAAGGAAGCACACATCGGGGGAAGGACGAATGAGAACCAAGCGGGCCAAGGGAATAAGATAGGGAGCAGATCGAACAAGGAAGTTGAATGAAGAGCGACGGAAGCAATGGGAGCATGTCAAAGACCAGGCTCGGATTTACTTTGTTGAATAAATAATATGTTATGTAATGGTGCCATCCTTGTGGAAGATTAAATAAATGAATAGATGTTCATTGATTATTATTCAAGTGGATTTCGTTATCAATTTCTTGGTTATTATTTACTCTGTTGATTCACAGGAATTCTTGTTGACAAAATTTTTATTGTGCATTGGTTATCTGAAAACTATTGATTGGTTGGGCAAGTTCCTGTCACTGTTTTGTCAGGAAGTCTGTAGATTATTATTGTTGTTTGAAATCATGGTCTGGGTGTGTGAGTGTGATCCATCACAAGCAAATTGTATGTAGCTATTTGAGGGTTGTCCCCAACAACCAGACAGCCAGCCTCCTAGTCAAAATCAATGGTAGGAGATCACACATCGAAAAGAACCTGAAGATAATTTTAAGGGTGTTCATCTTGGTCCCATAGACTGTTTAGTCTTGTTGAGGTCATTAAAATCTTTCAATCATTCATTCACTAATGTTACAATTGTTCTTTTGGTTCAATGGCATTATGGTTATGGCTAATGCAAACAAAATAAGCCGAGACATTAAGTTTTTACACAATGTCCAATATGCTCATCACAAATATTTAACATTTTGGTGATTGAAGGACAAGGGGATGTGGATATAAGTTTTGGTGATCGAATGAATTTTCCTTTATTTTAGGGATGAGGGTGGTATGTCTATTATAAAAGAACTGAAATTTAAAAAGTAAATAAAGTGTGCTGAATTTGCAAAAACAATCCTCCCTCCCTCTTTCAGATTTTTGGCCTTTTTATTTTTATTTTTTAACTTATTATTTAATTTTATGCACCAAATGGCACAGGTTGCCTAATGCTTAAAAACAGGGAAGGTCTTGTTTCCATCCCTATTGCCCAAACTCCAGCATATCTTGGATGTCACAAAGACAGACGATTACACATCCCAGTGGATGACTGCAACATATTGAATGTTCAAGCCTGCAAATATGAATATTTAAATGCAAAAACTTGGTGAGACTCAGATATATATTCAAACGGGTTCACCCAACTAGAACATTTACATATCACTTTCTTGCTTTGGTCCATAATCTGGACCTGAAGACCAAATGAAGAACCTTGCTCTAAGTTTAATCTGGCTTTCTCTAACATGCATACAACCATCTTGTAGCATAGATCTTTAGCAAACAAAGCCATACTCCATAAACCCATTCATTTAAAATGACAATTAGAACATTAAAATTAGTTTAACTTACTGAAAACCTGTACATAGAGATCCAAAGAAGATACTACTTGTTATGTACATTCCACTTTTATTTGAATTGGGTTCCTTTTATGTAAAATCCTTCCACTTCGAATGACAGGATTACTTGAGCTTGGCAAACACAGTGCCTGTGACTGCATTGCTGACAATTCTCTAACCCGAGCTAGAATTGGTGCTGGAATAGGAGATGAACTATGCTTTTTCCTGTTCCCAGCCTGCAGTGAATAGGTATTAAAAAGTACTGTCAGGTTGCTGAGAAAGAAAGATCCCACTGCTAATTTAAGATACTTCCAATCTTTATTAGTTTACTTTAGCAAACAATTTACTTGTATTAGCATAATATTCATAGAGATGGGAAAACATCAAGATAAAGGAGAGGTAGGTTTTACATTATCCACATCTTAATAGGATCAAAATAAACAAAACCCATAAAGAGGTATTTAATCACTCTTTAGTTCTTAACTCTATAGACAAATAAAAACTCAAACTGAAGAACTAATTTTGAAGGATTGATGACGGAAGATAGAGGGATGTACCTCCAATATCCAATATTTGATTCAAAGATTGATTTCTAGAGATTAATGGATATTTATTCTAAGGAAGACAACGAGGCACTCACTCAAAATAATGGTAAGAGAATCAATGACAGATGGCAGGGTTGCTCATAAAAATAGTAAGAGAATAAATGGCAGGGAATGGAAGCCCTAGGGGTATGCTATCATCCATTTTGATATTTAATTTAATTCATAGACTAAATGCATGAGCTTGGATTGCAGGATATCTATTCAAAGGAAAGTAAAGGCCTCAGTAGCAAGGAAAATGTCCACTTTTGGATTCAAACAACCAAAGCAATTTAATGCTCAGAACGCTTTTTATAAAACATCTTTTATAAAGCATCAATTCAAAATATTCTGAAAATCCCTCCATGACCTCCAACGAGTGCCACAATAGAGAGCTCAATGACAGACTAGAAAAAACAATAAAATTTGGCAAAAACCCAATCAAATTTTGTTTTGCAACAGATGGAAACTCAAAAAAAACTGTGTCTCAAACCAAATAAATGGCAAATCCCTAGGAATTATGATGAACAATGTTGATAAACAGAATCAAATTATTATGTAAAATACATCAAACGAAATTTAAATGTTCAAACCAAACCCTTGTACTGGAAAACTATTGTACACTGTTTTACATTCCAGTAAAATAATATGTGAACTTTGAAACATTTTAAAAGGAAATAATGAACTGTATAACACTAATAACTTTTTTTGAATTCTCATATCAAATTATGAAAACAAACAATTCAGATGCAAGAGTTGAAGCAATGAAAAGCTCCTAAACATCTAAATGGAGATAAATACCACCTCGTATCGAGCATGAACACCTGCATTGTTAGAACTTTGAAAGAACCCTTTCTCAAAATCAAGAGACCAAAAGTAAATATTTTGAAGATCAAAAAACTATTTAGTACCGTGCAGGGCAGAGCAAGATGATAAACATGATAAATAAGGGATTGAACAGAAAAAATATAGCAACCAGACCTCTTTCTTTGTCTGTAATTGTGCATTGCTAGCCCTTAGTAGATTTCGCCATTTATCCTGATAAAGATGTAATTTATTATAATCATGTGAATAAACAACATAGCAATTACAATATTGAATCAAAACCAACCAAAAAAGTAGATCAATATGAAAATTGATTATATTATGAAAAAAATCATTGCTGACCTTTAGATCAACTGAGGTACGATAACCAGATGAGGAAAATACAAGCTTCCTAATATCAGACCACCTTCCAACACCAAAACGTGAAACACCATCTACTAGTTTCATCACCTCTTGCAGTGTCCAAGAGCGGTGATGTTTCCTGCGAATCCCTCCTTTGGCTGTTCGAATTGTTGAGACATAATTGTCAGAGACATCATCTACTGAGTCAGAGTTGAAGGGCTCTGCAACACATTTCCCGTCTGTTGGAACTGAAATTAGCATCTGCTCGTTATTTTCTTTATCATCATACACCTGTCATTTTTAACAAGCAGCTTAAACTATAAATTACTTTCATAACATCATATCCATCACACTTGAATTTGAAATCGTAAATCATAAAGAGTGTGTCCCAGAATAATTATTAAAAAAACAAAAGATATGCTGCCCTTAACACCACATTAAAATGATAGATCTAGGTTCTATTTTTATGCTTGCACCTTGAAGAGTATCAAAAGATATTATGTCTTACAAAGTTTTGAGTTGATCCAAAAGGAACAATCTGTTTCATATCCCCATTGTCACTACTACACTGTTCTTCTTGAACATGAGCTTTCTTCAAAAAGCTGGTAGGACTCTCACTGGTCTTCTGCTTCTGTACAAAATAACAAGATCAATGTAAACCTTAATTGCAATTTAAGCACCCTGGAGGAATTTCAATGATAAGAATTTCCAGCCTAAAAGCTGTATTTTCAAGAATCAAATAAATAGAATTGGGAAAAGCTCATACTGGATAAGCTCCATACAAAAGAATCAGAAAATAATAATATTAAAATGAAAAAAAAACAAAGACACTGCAATAAGAATAAAACAGACAGTTTTATGGTCAACCAGATAACATGTAGAGGGCAAAAATTGTATTCCTCTGTATTCATTGTAGATGAACACCAACAAAATAAAACTATTTGGTGTTAGTCTCATTTCCATATGCATCAAGAATGGAAAGAACGAACAAAGAGTGATGCAAACAATGTAATATTGGATTGGCACTTCTCTTCTTATTCTCAATGCTATGCTATTGGATGTGTAGATGATATTCTTATTCTCATTCTTAATAATATGCTTCAACTCTCATGCTGCTCTTGTTGCAACTTGCTCTACAACTAGAAGAACTGCATTTGTATGGATGATTTCCTTTCCCAATATGTAGTGCTTACAGTCCTAGATAATGAAATAAATATCTTAGTAACATGTTGGATAATTTATTACCATGCCAATGGTTGTTCCACTGCAGTAAACAATTAAGTGACAAACCAAGTGAGGACAGCTTAGATGCAGCAATTTCTGTCTCAAATGGTTGTAGAAGAACAGGTAATGCAATACTGGCATGCAACAGAGTTTGCATTTCAACTCTTCAAATGCTTTTTATTGCATTGTTGGCCAGTTATAATTTGCCTTCATGCCCCACTTGGTCACTTGAATCAAGAGTAAAGCAATGTCTGAGGAATGAATTTAAACCTCACGTATAAATTTTCCAATCCTAGGAAACTACAAATTTTTGTGTAGGTCTTTGGTACAAGTCATTCTCAAATGACAGAGATTAGATTGAATCCTCGTCTACTCCATGTGTATCAACATATACCCAAGATGCTGCATCTCCTCCATTGGCAAAAGAACATTCCTCTAGATTTATACAACTTGTGTTGCCACAAATTGTTAAGCACTTGCTGAATGCGACTCAGGTGCTCTACCCATGTTCTGTTGAAGTTAAGTATGCCATCTGGAGAGGAAATAACAGTGAAGTTGTATATGACTCAAGGATGTCACTCATCCTCATGAATTTCGTAGGATCATTACTCAGGCCAAAAGGCATAATCATTCATTCAAAGTCCAAACAAACCCTCTATCACATTGAGGGTTGTCCTCCAAACATGTGAGGCTTCAACAAGAATATGATGGTTCCTTGATTTAAGATCTATCTTTGTTAAAAACTTCACACCACAGAGCTGCTCAAATAAGTCCTCCATCCTTGGAGGAGGGTGGTGGTTCTTCACAATTATCTAATTTAAGGCTTTCAAATCGATGCACAACCTCCATGTGTGTCATCCTTCTTTCGCATGAGCCTAATTGTGCTGTCACAAGGAAATGAGCTGGGCCCGTAATGTCCCCTTCTCAGACCTGATCTTTGACTTGGTCATTATTGGCTTCAGGGCATGATTGAAGAGTTAAGTTGATATATTTAATTAAAAGGTCACGTTTTAATATTATATTCGAACGTTGACCCCTTGGCCTAGTCTATTGACTTTATGTTGTTTTGAAAAGTGGGCTTTTTGAGGGTGGCGCCTTCATTAAAGATTATTTTATTAATTTCCAAAGTCAAAGCAAGCTTAATGTGGGCGCATTTATCAAGGTATTGAATTTAATTAAAATATCAATATTAAGCTTGAAAGGAAAAGGACGCCATCTTGGAGAAAGGATTAAGGTTTGGATATTGAAGTGGATTTTAGGGTTTCGTGAAGTCAACAGGAAGTTATAAAAGGAAGACTTTGAGCATCATTTCACATCTTTGGTCTACAGTACTGTTATGTTGCCGGTTTGGCTCTGGGTTTGCTTCGAGGAATGAAGGCCTCCTAGCTTGGGCATCGCTTCTTGTTTGTAAGACAACAACTAGTGGTGATTTTAGTTTAGTTTGTGAGTTCCTTGAAATTTGTGCATTGTAATCAACATTGTAGTTCTTAGTTTCTGATTTTTGCGTATTAGAAGTTCCTGGTTTTTGCATGTTAGCTTCAGCAGATTGGATGTTTAATTCATAAATCAAAAAGACAAAGAAATTCGTTGTGGGTATTGCATATTCCCTTCCATATAGGGAATGCGCCCATGTGTGCCAATTTGTCGATTTATTTGTGAAGCATCAGATTTTTAAGAGAGAAATCGCCCTTTCCAGCTGGGTCGTACCTTTGCTGTCTTGGGAATTGTGCATTGAGTGTTAGATGCTTTTAAAGTCTGTTTTCTGTTCTTAGTCTGAGCGCCTCCTTTCTATTAGAGTTTTGCAATTGATATCAAGCATTTTGAATGAGTAAAGAGTGAGTTCCGAGCATTTCAAAGAATCCTATGTTGCTGGATATTTGTTGAAAGGTGCAGGTCTGTTAAATCAGTTTGGAGAAATCTGCAATATCTTTATTCGATGGTGGTGAGAGTTCTTTGAAAGCGATGGGAATGCTTCATTGAAGATTTATTCAAGTCTGGAGAAAAGGTTGGATCTGTTTATTGCCATTTCCGTTAATCTTACTTCTCAGCAAAGGAATTCATTAATATTGTACCTCTCTATTTATATGCTGATACGTATTGTTTGCAAGATTTCATCTTTCATAGTGTAAGCTGGCAGTAGTACTGACAGCAGAGTATAATCTTGCTTTATCAAATTGTAATGCTCTTCTTACTTTCAGCATTTGATATTGTATTTAATTGACCTCCGCCCTATGGTAGCTACTTTCCCATTCTGGGTTAGCAAGCACATTCTGGGTGTTGAGTATTTCCAGCTTCCGCATTTCTTTTCAAGCATTGTTTTGTAATCACTCCGCCATATGGTCGCCCCTCACTCCATTCTGGATTGGGTAGCACATACTTGGTGTAGAGTTCCCTTTCAGCATTTAGGGTAGAAGATCCTCTGACCATATGCTCGCCATCATCGGCGCCAATCTTGGTTAGAGTTACTGCATAAGCAATTTGTTTTAGATCCTCTGACCAATGCTCACACCTTGCCCACAACGGGATCCTGGTGTACATTCTGGTTAGAGTTGCTTCAGCACGTTTTGGTTTATCTTCTAACCTTAACGGGTGCATTGAATGTAATTTGTAATTTGTACAAACGAAAAAATTTGGCTCGGAATACTTCAGCCTAATCAGTTCTTTATCTAGATTTTATGAACTTTTGTTTGATCTTGTTTAGTGATGCATTAGGAAGTGGTAGTGCTACAATTATAAAAATATTATCTTTTACCATACAAAATTTGAGGAACACCAACTGAAGACTAGTAAAGATCCTTATATCCTCCAGTACTTCTTGTTATTTGTGTTTTAAGCATGTGCACCATTGACTTGATAACTTTCTTATATTTTGGTCATAATTTTTTCACCAGAACAAAATTCTTGCATTGCTTAGCACTAATATGTGAAAGCTTAGGGACTGAGAAGCCAGAGTTTAATCTCACCAACTTTTATCACATTTATAGGGTTTACTCTAAAAAATGCATGGTACTGGAAAATAAATGGTTGCCAAAGTAAACAACTGCATAACTCTAATGCAAGCTTTACACGATCCATCCTAGTCTCCTTACCTTTTAGACAGTCTGTGTTAGATGGGTTCCCTTTGTTCCTTGACAGACTCTCATATTCCTTCAACATGTCTGATTCTTCCTTGGACACATGCCTCTTTTTTATTTCAAGGCCCTCAACTTTGACTTTATCAATTTTTTTGTTTTGGACTTGGAAGGTTAGGGGAGGGGGGTGATGGAGGCATGCCCTGACGGGGGGGTAGCAGTTCACACGCTAATTCCAATTAGAAAGATGGAGCACAAAGACATAGTGTAGGCTAGACAAGGATTGCTTATTTTTTTAAATTGTTTGGACTTAGGAAGGAGGGAACCCTGAGAGGATAATTTATTTTATTTGACCAAGGTAATTCGCTAACATCTGGCTACTGTTGAGTTTCAATCAGATTTGAATAGAAGATATTTTTTAATTTTATTTGAACTTAATCTCAGTCTGATATTAATTTGAACTATGAAAGTTACAAACAGAATATGTTGAATTCACTGTGAGTGAATATCATGAATTGCTGAGTGCCACAGGTTATAGCTAATCCAACATATATGTAATCCGATCTGCAGTGTATGTGTGTAATTCGATCTTACTGATCACCGATTGCTGTAGGTTATTGACTTCCTTCCAGTTGAAGATAATTACGAACTATTAACTATTTCTATATGCCACAAACTATGTGATCACGTACTGCTGTATATTGTTTCTTATTTTTATTGCTGTTATCATACCTCCAAGGAAAATGTAAATGTAAATAGACTGTGATGACTTTCAGAACAATCAGAATTCTGAGACAATGAATTTATACTGTTAGTATTTGATTTAAAGAAATATAAATCTGATTTTATTTATGTCTTATCAGTTTGCCTCTGCAGATACGAAGACAAAGCAATTATATCTTCTACGTTCACCACATGTATCGTATATCCTTTTATTCAACAAGGGTGGTGGATATATATCATTTGTCTTCATTGGATCGTGCCTCCACAGGGGGTCGCGATCCTATGTGGAACCACGTGGTTCCACATAGGGTCATGACCCCTGTGTGGAGCCACGATCCTTCTACACCAGCGGGATTACTTAAACCAAACATAACAATAACAAACTAGTATGTTAGTTTAATACTAAATTAAATCGCACGTATAAAATCGAATTTCTGGGCGCTAAAACAGATTACGATTTTAGAGTTACGACTGAGACTAAATTTAACACTCCCTCTTAGTCTTAGGAGTATAGACCTAAAACTTAATTTAGCTCAACACTAATCTCATGATAATTACATCACCTAGGTGTGAAGAATCAGCCTGTGATTCTAAGGATATACTCACTTTGATATCCCTGTTTTAAGTATCAGCCTGTGATACCAAGGATATACTCACTTTGATATCCCTATTATAAGTATCAGCCTGTGATACCAAGGATATACTCACTTTGATATCCCTATTATAAGTATCAGCCTGTAATACTAAGGATATACTCACTTTGATATCCCTGTTATAGTATGTGCACTGACATTAATCCACTTACATAATGTCTACTATAACTTATCATATTACTGATATTCAAATTGTCTGATTTTCAGTTTATATGATCTTCCAAACATTTATAAGATCGTCACCTTACAATGTTAAAATACAAGTGTTCATTAACTAAAGAATCGTCATCCTTTAGGAATGAACACAGGGAAAGGTTACATAATTCATATACTCAAGTATATGACCAAGAAGTTTACATAATTTTAGACATCAATTACATTTTAACCATACCAAGATACCTCCTGAAGTGATCAATTATCACTCTTGCTAGGGGTTTGGTGAGAATGTCAGTTGTCTGATCTCCTGTATTGACATATTCCAGTCTTATTACCTTTCTCTCTGTCATGTCTCTTACATAGTGATATGGGATCTCAATGTGTTTGGATCTATCATGGAAAACTGGATTCACTGAAAGTTTAATGCAGCTCTGATTGTCACAATGAATGATAGTAGGCTTCAGACTTTCACCAAACAGTCCTACTATCAATTTCCTCAACCATATGGCTTCCTTAGCTGCCATGGATGCAGCTATATATTCAGCTTTTGTGGAGCTCTTAGCTACGGATGATTGTTTTCTACAGATACAAGATACCATAGCTGATCCCAAGCTGAAACAGCATCCTAAAGTGGTCTTCCTGTCTATCACACTTCCAGCCCAGTCTGAATCAAAGTATCCATGTAGGTTCAATGCAGTGTATTCATAATGCAGTCCATAGTCCAAAGTACCTTGTAGATATCTCAATATATGCTTTAGCATTATTTACCTGAAATCCCTCAGGTTGCTCTAGATATACTTCTTCTTCAATTGTTCCATTCAAAAATGCAATTTTTACATCCATTTGTTGAACTTTCCATCCTTTAGATGCTGCTATAGCCAGGATTGTTCTGACAGAAGTGTATCGTGCAACAGGTGAAAATGTTTCTTCATAGTCAATTCCTTCCTTCTGTGAGAAGCCTCGAGCAACAAATCTTGCCTTATGTTTTTCTATACTGCCATCAGCAGCATGCTTAATTTTAAAGAGCCATTTAGAAGATACAACTGATTTTCATTTAGGTCTAGGCACAATTTTCCACACATCATTCTTTAAGATAGATTGATATTCCTCTATCATGGCATCCTTCCATACTTGAAGGTTCAACATTTATGAGGTCTGTCATTAGAGTAACATAGCTAGAGAACTTTGAAGGTCTTATGCTTTCTCTAAATGTTCCTCTAGGTGCTGCAAAGGATTCTACTTCCTGTACTGTTTTAGTGGCCCATAGTGGTCTCTTCCTGGGATTCTCTGTTGTAGTGTTCTCAAGTTCCAAGGTGTTATCCTCGGGATGCTCCCTCCGAGTTTCAGAAAGAGAATCTTCTTGCAAATTAATGGAATTAGTTGGGATTTCAGGTGTGATGGAACTCCTTGTTTTGTTAATAGCTATATCTTCCTCAAATATGACATCTCTGCTTAATTCTATTTGTCTTTGACCAGGGATGAATATTCGGTAGGCTTTAGATGTTTCACTATATCCTACAAAAATCCCTTTCTGTCCAGTAGGTTCTAATTTAGTTCTTTTCTCCTTAGGTACATGAATACAAACAGGACATCCAAATATTTTGAGATGGCTAATATCAGGTTTAATTCCAGTAAAGACTTCTTCAGGAGTTTTGTCACCAATATGAGAGTGAGGACATCTGTTTTGAATGTATACAGCGGTATTAGTGGCTTCTCCCCAAAGTGCAGTTTCTAGGTTTTGATCTAACAACATAGCCCTTGCCGCTTCTACTATTGTTCTATTTTTTCTTTCAGCAACCCTGTTTTGTTGAGGATTGTAGGGTACAGTGAACTCCCTCTTAATCCCAGCATCTTTGCAAAACTCTTTAAATAGTTCTGATGTGTATTCCCTACCATTGTCAGTCCTAAGAGTTTTGATTTTTCTACCAGAGTGATTTTCTGTAATAGATTTGAACTCTTTAAATTTCCTAAGAATATCTTCAGATTCTTTACTTTTAAGGAAATAAATCCAAGTTTTCCTAGAAAAATCGTCTACAAAGATTACATAGTATAATGTGTTTCCTAGTGATGGTTCAGACATAGGCCCACATAAGTCAGAGTGAACTAGTTCTAGTACTCCTTTAGTTTTCCTAGAACTGCAGGGAAAAGAGCTTTTAGTGTTTTTCCCTAATGCACATCCTTTACAAACCTCTAAATGAATTTGCTTTAGTTTAGGTAGTCCTGTGACTAATTTCTCCATAGAGGGTAGAGCACGAAAATGTAAGTGCCCTAGTCTTCTATGCCAAATTTCCGCTTGGTCTATGACTTCATGAAGTAAGGTTTGATTTGGCTCATTACACAATTCATATAGGTGTCCTTGTCTGTAACCAATCACTTGTACTCTTTTGAATGTGGATGTTTTTGACCATGCCATTACCTTTCCTTCTATGAATGAGACTCTATATCCATCATCCTCAAGTGCAGAGATAGAGACTAAGTTCCTTTTGATGCCTGGTACAAATAGTACCCCGGTGAGTTGGATTGAGATTCCAGACTTCAATTTGATTGTACATGTCCCGACACCTTTTACAGGATGTGCAGAGTCATCCCCTATTGTTACCTCTTCATTTGATCCCTCTTCAATTGAGTCTAGTAATTCTCTAAATCCGATGACATGTCTTGACGATGCACTATCTATCACCCAAGTGTTAGACTTGTTTGAAGCTTGACTTGATAGTGCTGAATATAATACAAACTTCTCAGATTCAAGTTCTGTGTTCCTCTCTACTTTGGCGAATGATGCCTGCTGTTTTACTTTATCAGGACAATTAAATGACATGTGTCCGTACTGATCACATCTATGACATTGGATTTTTGACATGTCTTTCTTATGAAAGCTTTTCCCATGATGGGATTTTCTCTTCTTTAAGTTTCTCTTCTTGCCTTTCTTACTGGAGTCGGTATTCAGAATGTGGAGGTCCTCATCTTTAGTTTTGTGATTTCCCCCTTTCATTTGCCTTGACTCTTCAAGGAGGCAGTCATCCCTTAGTCGATCAAATTCTGTAAATTTATCCCTTGCATTTATGCCTTGTTTGAATGATTCCCAGGATTCAGGTAATCCATCTAGAGTAATCATTGATAGTTCTTGCTTCTCGACATGATAATCAAGTTTTTGCAGTTGATCTCTGAGTGAACCTATCCTCATGAAGTATGAGTTTATTGTTTCACCTTTATTTATACTTATGTGGTTCAACTGTCTTTTTAGAGCTAGGGTTTTGCTCGGATTGTTTATCTCATACATCCTTTCAAGGGTTTTGAACATTTCATAAGCGTTGTCATATTTTAATATAAGTAGTATTATGTGATCCCTTACTGCATCTATCACGATTTTTACAGCTTTATCATTTCCTTCATTCCACACAGTTTTCTCAGGTTCGTCTGCAGGTTCGGGCTTGTCTTCTTTTATGAATTTGATTACTTTGTTCTCTTTTAATACTATCATACTTCTAACTTTCCAAGCCACAAAATTTGCTGCTCCTTCGAGTCTGTCCTCGAATCTGATTGTGTTCGCCATTTTAGAAATCTTCGATTTGATATGTCAACTTCACTTTTAGTCTATTCGGATCTTAAGTAGTTAGGCTCTGATACCATGTAAATGTAAATAGACTGTGATGACTTTCAGAACAATCAGAATTTTGAGACAATGAATTTATACTGTTAGTATTTGATTTAAAGAAATATAAGACTGATTTTATTTATGTCTTATCAGTTTGCCTCTGCAAATACGAAGACAAAGCAATTATATCTTCTACGTTCACCACATGTATCATATATCCTTTTATTCAACAAGGGTGGCGGATATATATCATTTGTCTTCATTGGATCGTGCCTCCACAGGGGGTCGCGATCTATTAAACTAACATACTAGTTTGTTATTGTTATGTTTGGTTTAAGTAATCCCGCCGGTGTAGAAGGATCGTGGCTCCACACAGGGGTCCACATAGGGTCATGACCCCTGTGTGGAGCCACGATCCTTCTACACCGGCGGGATTACTTAAACCAAACATAACAATAACAAACTAGTATGTTAGTTTAATACTAAATTAAATCGCAAGTATAAAATCGAATTTCTGGGCACTAAAACAGATTACGATTTTAGAGTTACGACTGAGACTAAATTTAACAGAAAAACGCAGACTACTAATATACAGCCATCGAGAGTTCTACATAAAGTCGTGACTCTATACTATCACACCCGATTGCTATCCATCATCGGTTACAAACCGATTCACACATATGATTGATTTTATAAACAAACCGATTTACAAAAACAATCTGTTATGTAGAACCGATAATAAAACAAATCGATTATATGGTATAACCCGATAATAAACCAAACCGATTCAAATACCATTGGTTATGTGCAACCAATAACAAACACAACATAACCGATATTAACCAACCCAATAACAATAGAATCGGTTATGTAAAATCGATAGTAATCATTAACTAATTGCATATTTATTAAACATCACATATGAACATTTAATAGCATTTTCATTAATAGCCGGCATACGTAATTGTCTAAGGCCGATAGGCCAATTAGACAATTACGTTGACTCTGTCGACCCTAATGGAGTCCGGCCGTAGCTATTCTATCATCAACACTCCCTCTTAGCTAGAGAGGAATCCTTCTTAATTTTATGAGTCACATCACCTCATCATGATGATTGACCACAATGGCTACATCCATATGTGGAAAGGAAAGATTGTAGCCGGGAATAATCAATTATGTTATATTGTCTTCATTATGTTGTGACATCATCCATGACTGTGTGTTATGGGAGTCAGTTAGTTCACTCGAAGGGCAGTTGGACGCGACGATTGGTCGTGAAAAATAAATTGAATGAATGATTCAATAATCGAATAATTACATTGAAAGAATATACACACGCATATATAGAGGTTACAAGACGATGTTCTATAAATAGAACTAGTCGTTGAAGTGAAATCAAATAAGCTAAAAAGCTGAATATAGCTTAAAAGGGTAAATAATAAAAAGCTAACTTAACAAGATAAATAAGTCGACTAAAAAGATAAATAGCTAAATAAGTCGACAACTAAGATGACTGCTAAAAATAGAAGATGACCATTATAGAAGATATTAATATTATTTTAACACCCTCCCTAATGGTCATCCTACTCAATACCCTACAGAAGACTCTGCAGGTGTTATGATCACAAATGCAAAGACCATCTGCTGCTATGGAGACCCTCCCAAGATCTGCAGAATGTAAATGACCAAGAGTACCAAAAAACATCGAAGCTAATGTAGCCTTCACACGTGAATTAGAGATCTGACACACGAATTACTGAAGCTTGAAACCATGATTTTGAGGAAAAAATCAACAAACCTTTTTGCAAAAGAGTACTGAGCACTATTTGCTCCAGCAACTCCTAAACAGACTGCAAGATACCACGGTTGCAGATGTTCGCCTTGACAGGTGCAACCCAAACTGACTGCAACAAAGCACGATTTTTGAAGAAAAACCATCAAACCCTGAAATAGGAACCCTTGAAATGAGAATTTACGATTTTGAGGAGAAAATCGAAAAACCAAGAAATCTGAGGTTACAAATCATTGTTTTTGTGGAAAAAAACGGTAAAACCTAGATAACTAAAATCTTACGCGAATATTGCGGATTACAAATGAGATAATTTTTAAGGGAAAATTATAAACCCTACGAACAACTTTTGAGGAAAAAATTGTGAAAACCCTCCCATAATTTTTTGTAGAAAAAATCAGAAAACCGACGGACAATTTTTCAGGAAACAATCGTGAAAACCCTGGGACCTGTAAGACGAGGTCTGGCCTAAATCAATTTGATAAAGGTAACGATATTCAAATATCGTGAACATGCACTGTTTCCAGGTGTTGTGGCAGTTGTTGAACTTTTGACTGTGTTCCAACATGATTTTGGTCAAAGATGCCATCACGAAAATGGAGGTTGAACGAGGTCAACCTAGTGAAAGCATGAGACAGAAGAATCTGATTCAAAAATAAGAATAGAAGCAACTGCTGAAAAAACTGAAACCCTGGAGAAGAATTATGGCATGAATTTTGAGGTTTGGAAGAAACCTAGAAATTAAAATTTTCTGCAAACTTAAAACAGCATAAACGGTGCCCAGAAGACAACAAAATTCCCAACGTCCATAGAATTAGCAAAAATTGCAAACTATTTTTAAATTCCAAGGCAAATTTGCTGGCATAAAATTCGAGGCACAGAAAACGAAGCACCCAAAAAAATCTAACGACGACCCAGTTGAGGTCTCGAAAAACCCACCAAGAATCTGCAACCAGAGAAAAATTTCGACTTGAACTGAATGGTCAAAACCCTAGTCGAAAATTGCAGAAACCTATTGTGACCATTTCACACATCGCCCCATTAGAACGGGAACCCCCTCTTTTGTTTTTGGTTTTGCCTTCTCTCTGCTTGTTTTTCTCTCTGCTTTTAGGATTTTAGCTGAGTGAGTGGTCTGTCTGAGCTAGCTGGATTAAGGTTGAACCTTGGAAGCTTAGTTTTAGAGTTTCATTCAAGTTGAGTCTAACCAAATTTTGCAAAATTGTTAGTGCACCTGAGGATTCAAGATTGTCAGAATAAGGTATACCTTTCGGGAGAGTCAAGTTGGTTAGGTCAGGGATAGGACAAGTCTCAGGTCAGGTCTAGATTGAATAGGGGTTTTTTGGGTAAGGTCCAGTTTGTTTCTAAGTCTGAGTTAGCTAAGCATGGTCAGTGAAGAAAGGGAATCTAGTCGGCCAAGTTAAATAGGGAATGAAATGGATCAAGAGCCTGAAAATGTCAAATTCGCTCCTGACCCTTGCCGAGGGTCCAAGGCGAAATTCTTTGTAGACTGGATTTCCTTCACAATTTTGACTAAGTTTTGACATGTTTGAAGGTGGATTTGTGTGTTCTTGCCTGGAGACGTTTTGATCAATTTTGGGGGAGCAAGATGATGCCTGAAATAGAAAATTCGCTCCTGACCCTTGCTGAGGGTCCAGGGCGAACTTCATTCTGAACACAATTTCTTGTTTTGAGTAGACTTGCTAACTGGTTCATGGCCTTGAAAATGACCTGACTTTGCCTTGTGAAGTGGTTTGAAACTTAAAATTTGAGCAGTTTAGCCTGAAATGAGGAATTCGCTCCTGACCCTTGCTGAGAGTCCAAGGCGTAAATATTGTTTAAGCTTGTTTGTCACTAATTATGGCTAACTTGTTTTGTGTAGGGTCTCCCGGAAGGAAGATTGGACATCACTTGATGCAATTGAGGGTTTGAAAGCATGAAAATTGATGAATTTTGGGCAACAAAGGTAAATTCGCCCCTGACCCTTGCTGAGGGCCCAGGGCGAAATTCCTTTCAAGCACATTATTTACCTTTCTTGGACATAAAATCCTATTCATAGCATAGTACGAGATGAAATCTTACTTGGCAAAGAGGTTTCAAGGTGAAAAGTGAAACATTTTGGTTAAAATTGCAAAATTCGCTCCTGAGCCTCTCAGGAGGTCCAAGGCGAAATTCCTCTAAAAGCATTATTTCTTTCAAGATTTCTAATGAAGTAACTCGGTGGTGCAAGGAAATGGATCTTGGAAATTGCATTGAGAGTTCAACAATCAAGCTAAGGTGGATTATAACCTGAAATGAGAAAATTGCTCCTGACCCTTCCAGAGGGTCTAGGGCGAAATCCACATTTCCACCTAAATTCCTCATGCAGAATACCAAAATTTGAAATGCAAGACCTTGACTGGATATGAATTCACCCTCCAAGAGATTTTAGAGTCAAGGTATGAAATATTCAAGGCTAAATTTGGAAAATCGCTCCTGACCCTTGGAGAGGGTCCAGGGCCAGATCATTAGCAAGCTTCATTGAGACCTTGATCAAAAAATTGATATTCTCCAGTTTGCACTAAATCACCAAAATTGCTAAATTTGAGACATTTGGAAAATTAAATTTAAATTCGCATTAATTTAAAAGCATTTTGCATTTAATAAATTAATTTTAAGCCTTGAAATAATCGAAATTTTACCTTGGAGGATTAAAATTAATTTTTTAAAATTTAAAATGAGCGCTCAAGGGAATTGTTTTGCCTTTATAGGCAAGTCGGCCACCCTTTTTTAGAGATTTTATTTATTTTTTACCCCTTTTTTGCCAAGTCGGCCTTGAAGGGAGTAGGGTGAGCGCTCTATATAATGGAGGAGTGTTGTTTCACATTTCAAATCATTCATTCATTCCTCTAAAGTGCGAAATTGAAGAGTAAATTGAGGAGCGAAATCCAGTAGATTGGAGGCAAAATTTTGCTAAGTGTTGAAGGCTAAGGAGGGTGGAATTTATTCTTTTGAAGCTAGAGGAGGTGCAATCCATCCAAGGGAGGACTATAATCTAGGCCTTGTCCATCAAAGTCTAGTTTTCTTTCATCATTGTCAAGTCTTTTTTGAGTACTCAAGAGGAGGTATGGCATAATTATCTTAATATCCTTATTCAAGGCTTGTTTTAATAGCATTTTTTTAAAGGGTCTAAAGCTTGAGAATTTTTGATTAGTTAATTAGGAAATGATAATTCTAGATTTATCATGAAATTTCCTAATTAATATCTTAAATCCTCCTTTTGAGTCTTATTTTCTACCCTTTAATGCTCAAGGACTAATTTTGAAATGTTGTGTAGGTATCAAGATGGCGACTCCAAAGGCAGGAGTATCTACTAGTCGCCTGGCTCTCATCAAAGAGGATCAGAAGAATGACGAATTGGAGACCAGGATCGTGTCCAAATGGAGTAATATCGGAGACACCAACTTAGGAAACTTCAATGTGAAGAAGTTTCGAGAAGTCCCCTACATTGGCAAGCCATCACCTGTTGCGAAGAAGATAATTGAAAGTGGCATCATCAAGGCGGCAGGTTTCCCTCCCGCAGTCAAGTGTCATGAGCTGATGATCGAGTGTGCCCGCCATTATGACTCACAATCAAGGACGATCGTATCCAAGGAAGGGAACATCTTAGCTTACCTTTCAGAAGAAGCTATAAGTGAAGCTCTTCATCTTCCAAAACATAAAGATATGATTTACAAAAGCTTAGAAGGAGCCAGGTCAATCTATGAAAATGATCCCGATACTTGTCTGAATCTCATCAATAAGAATTGGTTGCTCAAAAGTCGGCCTCGCCTGAACAAGATTCCCAATACACCGCATAGGATCGACTTCCAGGAGGAGTATAGAGATTTGATAACTTTGCTCAATCGAGTTACAGGGGCCCCTCAAGCCTTCTTCTTCGAAAAGTGGATGTTCTTCTTCATTCAGGTGATAGTCCAAGGAAAAGGAATGCTTCATTGGGCCAGAATTATTAGCAATTGTCTGGATGTGCAGTTGAGAAGGCTAAGACCCACCAAATCGTTCCACATGAACTCATATGTTATGTATGCCTTAATCAGGAGTTTCGAGTATGCAGGGCTACCTCACAGAGGAGTGATCGGAAGAGGACCCGGGGAAATGAGAGTTTGTGATTCTTATGTTCATCTGCATCATCCGCCTAGAAGTGACTACAAGTTAGTCAATGACACCTTCACGATGAACATTACTAGGATATTGCAAGGTGGGATTCATAATCGACTATCTCTGGATGCACAAGAGCTTGTGAAGAAGTATGGTGCATGGTTCATCCAGTTTCCAAAGTTTACATACATCAGAGTTCATGGGTGTCCTTCATCTCCCTACATGTTGCCGAGGTATCCGACAGACGGGATAGTGCTACTTGAGGTGACTAGACAGTTGGCAGCTTATGCGAAGGCATCCAGACACAAGCATGGAAATGGGATTCTCGTGCCCATCATACTAGGGAATTCACTTGAAGTATGTCCTAACACTCAAGCCTCGGAGGATGGAGAGAAGGAATTATCTTTATACTCATTCACATCCTTTGCCTCGCGGGAGAATTTTGATCCTCATGGTTATATGGAGGAGACAATCGGTAGGAAGTACAAACATGAGTTTCAGGTGGAGTACTTTTGGATGAATCTCCCAAGTGATTTAGAGGTTAAAAGAAAGATGCATTCCAGGCTACCCCTAGATTTCATCAGGAAATGCAAGGTTTATAGAGTAGCTGATCAAGCCCAGGATAATGGTAGATACCTCCAGTCGTCCTATGAGAAAGAAGACAAAGGAGTGAAGATAGATTGGAATGAGCCCAAGGTTTTAGACTTGAGAGTTTTGATGGCTCTTGTTTTATCATGTACTCGCAGATGGGTGGATGTACAGCATCAGAAATTGAGGGAGCAGAATGTATCAATGACTTTTACTTTGGAGGCAAGACAAGAAGAAGGAGAAGCAAGCGTGAGTGAGAACACTTCTCATCCTAGAGGTGCAAAGAGGAAAGAAAGACCTGAGAAAAGGGAACCTTCCAAGAAGAAACAAGAAGCCAATCTTGGTCACCCATCAAGCACATCTTCTCGACATGAAAAGAAGGCAAGCCAAGGAGAAGGTCAAGGGAAGATAGTACCTGAAGTTGATGAATCCATGGAATCCATGGTACAAAATGACAAGCCAGAAAAGGGACAGACGCCCCAACATTCATCAAGTCAATCTCCCCAAGTTGATGCTAATGAGCTACATGAAGAGAAAAATGATGATGAGGTGACATCTCCTCTCCGAGAGGATGGACCACTGCTTGAAGAAATACAAGTAAGAGAAACAAGATCCGCCATCCCAGATTGGTTAAAAGAGAGACTGACAAGAGTAGTTGTGGTTGAAGAGGAAGAAGATGTATTTGATTTAGAAAGCCTTATAGGAAATTCTCAAGTGGTAATGGAAAAGATGAAGGCCACAAAGATGTCCAAGGTAATAAGGGCTGAGACAGGATCCAGGAAATTGCAAATAGCTACACCAGTAGTGGACAAGTATGAGGGTCAGATTCTTGCAGATGAGTATGACTTAGAAACATTTGAGCTTGGTCCACTTACTACCGAACAAGCGATGGAAGAGGCAACTGATTCATTTGAAGCACTTAAAGACAAACTTAAAGAAGAAATGGAAAAGAATAAGATGCTTGGGAGAGAGGTCGGTGCTTGGAGAGGCTATTTTAGTCATCTCAATCAGCCCTTGAGACGTCAGGATCCAGCAGTATCTCCTTTACAAGCACTTCCTCTTGAATCAGTTGGCGAAGCAAAAAGGGTCAAGAGCTTGGTTCAGCTTATGAGCTCTTGGATTGATAAATCTCACACGGTGGCCGTTGAATTTGCAACAAGAATGATGAAGACAATTCATCGAGCTATCCAGGTCCTTGAAGTTATCCATAATCTAATGATAACTGTAGCCGCTTTCACTCACACTAGAGATGTTATCATTCCTGTCCTACAAGTAATAAGGCAAACACCAAGACGGATCCTGGCACAAGAAAAGATAATGGATGGAGGAACTCATAACCTCCTATAGTGGTCAGCTCTGCTCTAGATGAAAGAAGTCCTTTTTGAAGACATCAACACCAAATGCAGTCAAGTTGAAGGTGTCATCCATCCGATTCAAGACAAGGTGTTTGAAGTGTTGTGTACCATTCTTGGCAGGCGGATAGAGATTGAGACAGATGTGGACATCCAAGAGTTGGAGGAGAGAGTCAAGGTCATCTTTTGCAAAGAGGAGAACGTCATCACAGATGAGCAACGAGATCTGATGTTCACTACTATGTTCCTGATTGAGGAGATCAAAGAACTTGAACCTGGATGGGAGACAGCTCTTCTCACTGCTTTTGATCAAATCCTTCACTTGGAAGAACGAATGAAGAAACTTCCTGAGAATCCCATTGCTGAGATTGAGGGAATTGTGTCCAGATTCGTTGGATATGCTAAAAAAGAGCATAGGAAAGGGAACAAAATTCTAGATGAAAAGTTGTTATAGGATGATGTGGCAGCTTAATTCCTATTGGTCTATGTTTCCTCGATATTTGTGCCAATTAAATATTGGCTATGCATTTAATGATGTTTATCTAAATGGGGACCTTTTTTGTAACAAACCCTAATTAGGGTTTAGGTGTCAAAATCTTGGCCATTGATCTTCTTTCGATCTGGACTGTTCATTGTATTTGAGGATGCTATATATACCCTCACTCATTTTCATTTTGATAATAGTTAGAAGTTAGAGAAGAGAAAGAGCTTAGAGAGAAGAAAGTTATTGTGTAGCAAGATTGAGTAATGAAGAAAGAATTTTGAACAATTGTTGTCTATTTGGCTTTGAGATAAATATTGAAGTTATGGTGTTTTATTGCAATACTTGTGGCTATCTTCATGATTGTTTATCTTCTTGAATCATTCTCAGTCGAAGTAGTATTTAAGTTTAAGTTTGAAGGACTAAGTGTTGTGCTTGATCTTTGGTGAGATTCATGTTCCAAACCACTAGCTTCTTACTGATTGTAAGGACGCCTTGTGTGGTCAACTGGAGATATTGAGATTGCTTGAAAATTCAATCATTGTTGAAATATTGATATGTATCTCTAAGATAGTATCTATATCCTTGATGATTTGAAAATTATTGAATCACCTTAGAAGATCACATCAATTCCAATAGAGTTGTAATTCCTTGGCGATACTGAAATTGGTAGAATCTTACCAAGTCTAGCCTACATTGAGTCATTCTTAGGATTAGATTAACATTCATCCCTTGAAACCCTTATCTTTTTCTATTTTTTGAAAATTTGTTAGTATTAGGAAAATCTTGTTCCTGCAGTCAAAAGAGAGTAACACGGACAAGCTTTCTCAGAAAGTACGTAAGGCCCCTTGAAGAAACAGCATATACAACGACCACTGGTGCTTATCCACACGTAGAGATCCTACAACGAAGAACCTTGAAGTCATCCTGATTGATCCTTTTTCGCGATATCTTCAGCATTCAAAGGCTTTATTCAAGAGAGGATAAGGTACCATTTGGGTATTTTATTCTGTGTTTGGTTGTGTACAAAATACACATCAATAAAACCCTAGGAAAATTTTCAACCTGCAAAAAAAATCCGCCCAGGAAGAGAAAAAGAACCTGCTCTTTTTTTTTTCAAAAAAAAAAAACAGTTATAAAAAAAATCTCTTCAATAAAAACTTCGAAAAATTTTAAAACAAAAACTTTCGAAATTTTTAATTTCCATGCTCTGATATCATGAAAAATAAATTGAATGAATGATTCAATAATCAGATAATTACATTGAACGATATACACACGCATATATAGAGGTTACAAGACGATGTTTTATAAATAGAACTAGTCGTTGAAGTGAAATCAAATAAGCTAAAAAGCTTAAAAAGCTAAATATAGCTTAAAAGGGTAAATAATAAAAAGCTAACTTAACAAGATAAATGAGTCGACTAAAAAGATAAATAGCTAAATAAGTCGACAACTAAGATGACTACTAAAAATAGAAAACCATTATAGAAGATATTAATATTATTTTAACAGGTCACACCCCCTCAGGTATTATATATTGTATCTTGTTCCCTCGGGAAATCATCATTGTAACTGGAGACTATATGAAGGAAAATATACTTGTTCTTTGTAGATATAACACTTATCTTATGGCATACTAGCATCTCTTATTTTATACTGTGCATTTACTTCCTATGTCTCTAAAATAGTTTCCATAGGCGAAACATTTGGCGCCATTGCCTAGACATACTCGCGAAAGGAAGTAGCGGATGGCGTACGGACACAATGGGCCTAACCGTCGGTGAGATTAACCCAGAGGCCGACGACGCACAAACGGAACTCTACGACGGAGAGGACACTGCAACGAGGGAATTCTCAATCCTGCTTCAGGCGGCCATCGAGTCCTACGTCCGAAGAGAGGCCACAGAGGCTAAAGTCCCAACAAGTGCCATGTGGACCGCACTAGAAGTTAACCCCGCAGCGAATCGGTTGATGAACCACCTCCCCCAATTGCTTGCACAGGCATCACTAGCACAGAGAACCCACCTGGAGGAGATTGCCCGTGAGGAGCGATGCCAACAACTCCTTCGACAGTACGAAGAAAACAATCGTCGTTGGGAAGCAGAGCGTGATGGCAAGGGGCAAAGGGGAAATTGAATCCTGAACCTCCTGGAGGAATAAAGCAATAATGTAACAATCCCGGCACAATGTTTACATAAATTGTGGCCGAAAGGGAAAATAATAAAAGTTTTTTTTTTTTTGTTTTGTGTACATGGTGTGTGCTTGCCATGTACGGAAGTGATTTATGCCCAATATACTAAATAAGGACAAAAAGAAAAAGATACAAAGTGACGAATGGGAAGTGGCACAAAGAGCGTTGAATCTCAGACAACAGATAGAATGAAGGCATAGGCTAAGGCAGCTTGCCGAAGGACGACCGACTGAGGGGTTGCTCGAAGGAAACCCAGGAGGTGTCACGAAAGTTGCGGAGGCAAAGATAGACGGAGAGAAGTACACTCTCGTAGGGTTGCCCGAAGGGAACCTAGAAGGAGTCACGGAGGGTGCCGAAGGAGAACTCTACAATTCGCCAGAATACCACTGTAGGGTAAGAGGTCGCGAAGAGTTGGTGGAACAATCAAGGCGAACTCTAAACCTGATCGACGCTACCAGAGACCTACTAAAGAACTTGTCCATTTCGGAGGACAACCGGAGGGAGACGACTGAAGGTGACGATACGGCCGAAGGTGCCGGGGGAGCACAAGGGTATCGTATGGGAGGCAATTTGTCCGGTTCGGGGTCAGCAACCTTCTCCGGAGGACCCACGAGTCAAGGGTCAGGTGCAGGAGGCGGAGGCGGAGGCGGAGGATCACCAGGTACAAGCACAAAAGGCACCGGAGGAGCGAGACCCAGCGGTGGGATGGCAAGTAAGCAGAAGCTGCCGAAGTTCAACAGTGACGGGAAGAAAGATCCCATCCGCCATTGCCGCACTTGCGAAACCATATGGTCAGCGAACGGTGTTATCGACCAGGACGAATGGGTAACACAATTTCCAACAACCTAAAGGGGAGTGGCCATCAACTGGTACTCCGATACGAATAAGGCCAAAGCCGGCACATGGCCCAACCTGAAGAAGGAGTTCGAGATAGAGTTCCGCCTCCTCAGAGACAACAATGAAATAGTAGCTGAAATCTATGGCACAAAGAAGAACAAGAACGAGACGATCCGAGCCTATAGTCGGCGGCTCAAGGAACTGTTGGGGAAAATGGAGAGTCAACCAGCGGATGGGTTGAAAAAGAGATGGTTCGTGGAGGGACTGAAACATTCCCTCCGGAAGAAGATGAAAATTGTTCCACCAACCTCGTACAAAGATGCATATAATAGAGCGATGGATCTCGAAAGCGAGACCAAGACATCCAAGAAGAAAAAGAAGGATAGCTCGTCCGAGGATGATGACTCTTCGGAGGGAAGCAGCAGCGATGGCGAGTCCGGCAAAAAGGCGCAAGCCCTGCAGAAGGACATGTTGAGGATGATGAAAGAGCTAAAGGTTATGAAGGGAGGTCCGAGCCAGACCGACGAAGGGGAGCTTTGGTGCACGAAATGTAAGACGGACGGCCACACGAAAGGCTCCTGCCCAAAGAAGGCCTATTGTGATATATGCTAGTTGATGGGGCATCCCACCATGGAATGCCCCTACAACATGAAAACACAAAACCAACAAGTATTGCTTACGCAAAAACAACCAACTACATCGGGCGGTACCGGAAGCTCCCAGGCGAACAACAATGCAACATCGGGAGGCTACCGAGATAACCGGTGGGGAGGACGAAACAACAATAACAATACAAGGATTCGGATCCAATATGACTCCAAAGGCCAACCGATGATACAATGCAGAGCGTGCAGCCAGTGGGGGCACTTCGCCCGAGACTGCTCGAAGGGAGAGGCCACACAATATTGTGCAAATGGTGCGGACCGGGAGACCACGAAGACGCCACCTGCCCGAAGTCCGGCATCAACTTGCTCAATATCGAGGAAACCAAAGAAGAGGAAGTGTTGGTCGTAACTCGCGCCCAAGCCAGACAAGCAACGTGCCCAGACCCGGAGACGGCGAAGCGAAGGGTACGGGAAGCACGGGAAGAAATTGAGAAAGAGATACGAGAGAGGGCGAAGGCGAAGGGTACGGCGGATACTTCCAACCGACCGGAGGCGAAGGAGGCTATACTAAATCAAATTTTAAAACTGGAGGTGCCTGTGAAGGTACACAATCTCCTCCAGACGATGCCTCAATTACGAACGACGTTGCTGAATAATCTCTCCCAACCACGCACCAATACCAACCACTGCACGGATTTTCCTGGGGGGTCTGCAATAGAAACCAGGCTGCTGGCAGTTAACACTGGAAGGAACCCGGCCATTGTGGAGATGGGTATCCTTGGCACCATTCTAACCAATACCATCGTCGATGGTGGATCGGGAGTGAATGTTCTTCCAGAAGAAACCTGGCGGAAGCTAGGGAAGCCGACGCCGTGGCCATCTACATTCAATCTGCTAGGAGCAGATCAGCATGGAATCAAACCCATCAGGACACTGATGGGCCAGCAAGTTACCATCGAGGCGCAACCCTTCATACTGGACTTCATGGTAATCCCACTAAAGAAAAAAGGGTATGATGCGATCTTAGGGAGAGGGTGGTTGGTGGCAGCCAAGGCCACCCACAACTAGAAGAAGAACACTCTGTCTATGGAGAATGGAGGAAGGAAGTTTATCATAGACCTTGGGATGCAGTTGGTTAGTGAGGAACTGGCATCATCTCCGGAATCAGAGGGTGAAGGAGAAGGCGACCTGAGGGACGAAGGATGGGGCTGCATGGAGCCCAACGACCAAGGGATTCTCAAACTAGGAGAGTGCTCCAAGGATGAGACGGGGTCATTGAACAGGCTCTTCCACTGGCAGATGGAGGATTACGAAATGTTCCAGAGCTACAGGCTCGAAGTAGAGGAACCAGAGCAAGTAACAGAGGAGGTGTACCTGTTGGAATACAGAGAATATTGGAAGGGAGACGCCCATGTGAGTGACACCACCGCACACCAGTTCCCGAAGGAAGAACCCATCAAGTATCAAGAGGTAAAATTGAAGGAGACAAACCTCGGTGACGTAGATAATCCCAAGATCATTCGTGTCGGCAACGATTGGAACCCTGTGTGGATGGCCGCAACCTTCAAAATCTTTAGACTTGCCATCAACGGGTCCAAATTGAAACCCTACCACGAGAAGCGCACAGGGGACCCGAGAGGCCGAAAGGACACCCGAGAGTCCGGAGGGGGACCCGAGAGGATGGAAGGGGACCCGAGAGGCCGGGCAGGCGACTCGAGAGGCACAGGACCAAAGCGGTAGACTCTCGGGCGAGGCAAACCAAGAAGGATGAAGGGCGATCCCAGAGTCACGGGACCCGAGCCGAAGACTCTCTAGACAATTAGATTAGAAAATTAAATTAACAGAACAATAAATAAATAAATAAATAATCGGTGGCCACGGTGGAACCGTCGTGCAGTGGGACCACCGTCAGGGGGGGGGCCACCGTGCGGTGGAACCACCGTCGACGGAGGTCACCGGCGGTGGAATACCACCGTAGGCCTGAAGGAGCACGACAACGGCAGTGGCAGTTTAAAAAAAAGGGTGAAAGGAAAAATACCACGGCACGGCAGGGATAAACGATGGTGATGGCACGTGAAAAGAAAAATGCGCCGACACACAAGTACAATAAAATCATCACGGACTCTCTCACGTGATGTTTGTCATGGCATCACACACATGACATCCACCATGAACCATATCAAAGGGTGTAGATAAGGGCTTTCACCTTAAGTCTCTCTCAAAGAGAAATGCAATAACAAGAGTTTACACTTTAAACATCTTATAAAGAGAAGAATACATTAGTACAAAAAATATAAACAAATCAATGATGCTGAGACTCAATCTCAGCTAGGGCTTCATTTTCCACCATACCAAGTTTACCTCGAAAGTACACAAACTTTATTCTGAAGAGAGGCTTGGTGAGAATGTTTGTCGTTTCCTCATTAGTACTAATGTATCTTAACTGAATAACATACCTTTCCACCATGTCTCTAACATAGTGATACTTGATCTCCACATGCTTTAACCTTTCATGAAATACAAGGTTGCAGTCTGCATCACTCTTGGTGTATTTCAAGCTCACCAAGTATTCATCTGTTCAGGAATATCATGACTTGGGAGTCAACATAAAGGCCTTCCAACCTACATACATAGGGCTTCATCCCATGAATCATTGTCCTTTGACTGATCACTAGAGAAACCATCTTGACATGGTCCACTCCCTCTAAACCAATATGACCAAGATCCTCGGCTATCAATCGAGGCACATCCTCTTAGCCGCTCCCTTTGTCACGGAAGCATCCCCTACTCACATGGTCCCAAACATGGAAGATATCTTGCTTCAGGAGACTCTCATCATCTGGTATGATCCTCATACGGTTGGAAGTGCTAGATCAAAAAACCACCGTGGATCTACTATCATAAGATCGAGCCCTAGGCAAGAATATGACCATCCTGAGATTTAGAACAAAATCTCCTTGCAGTATGCTCCCTCTCACTGGAAGAGCCTTCTTGTCTCAACTTGCTTTGTAACCCTAGATGCTATCATCACCTTTTTCAAATCAGAATATGAATCCACCTGAATCCTTTTGTGGAAGAGTCTCACCAACATCCATAATGGAAGCTTGAGGCATAGTCCTGGTTGGACATTTCATTGCGTAGTGACCATATTTGTCACATCTAAAGCATTGGATTTCTGAAATATCCTTCCTTCTTTTGAATGTAAGAGCGTCATTGGATATCTTATCTTTCTTCCTTTTGAAATGTCCTTTCTTACCTTTCTTCTTTGAGGAGTGTGAGGCAAGAGCATGAATATCTTCATTTGTGGAGCTTTGGCCAATGCCTCTTGTAGCCAATCTTGACTCTTCTTGAATGCAGTCTGTCTTCAATCGATCAAACTTAGGGAGTTTTGATCTTGCACTTATCCCTTGAATAAATGACTCGCATGATGAAGAAAGACAATTTAGAGCCAACATGGTTAATTCTTTTCTATCTATAGTGTGTCCAATGGTAGAGAGTTGATCTCTTAATTCGGTAATCCTCATGAAGAAAGACATGATGGATTCTCCTTTCATCATCTTGATGTGGTGAAGTTGTTGTTTCAATGCGAGAGCTCGACTCGTGTTGTTGATCTCATACATCTCCTCTAATGTTTTGAACATGTCACATGCCTTCGTCATCTTGGAGATGATTGGCACAGTGTGATCTTTCACGGAGTCAACCAACATTTTCATTGCTTTGTGGTTCTTTCTCTTCCATTGAAGTTTCTAATCTTCGGTTGGTTCCGGTATCGCTTTCTTCACGAATTCGGCTAATTCATTTTCACCCAAGGCAAGCATAATTCTAAACTTCCAAGATACGAAGTTTGATGCTCCCTCAAGTCTGTCTTCAACTCTAATTCCATCCACCATCTTGATGTTTGATAGGAGTAGTCGAACTTGAAGACAGTAGTGGAAGATAAGCTTGCTTCTATAAATCTGATCTGATCTTTCCTTAAGCCTGCTCTGATACCATGTTGAGTTTCAATCAGATTTGAATAGAAGGTAATTTTAAATTCTATTTGAACTTAATCTCAGTCTGATATTAATTTGAACTATGAAAGTTACAAATTTAATCTGCAGAATATATGTTGAATTCACTATGAGTGAATATCATGAATTGCTGAGTGCCACAGGTTGTAGGCAATCCAACATATATGTAATCCAATCTGCAGTGTATGTGTGTAATTCGATCTTACTGATCACCGATTGCTGTAGGTTATTGACTTCCTTCCAGTTGAAGATAATTACGAACTGTTAACTATTTCTATATACCACGAACTATGTGATCACCGACTGCTGTATATTGATTTCTTATTTTTATCACTGTTATCATACCTCCAAGGAAAAAACGCAGACTACTAATATGCAACCATCAAGAGTTCTACACAAAGTCGTGACTCTATCCTATCACACCCAATGGCTCTCCATCATCGGTTACAAACCGATTCACACATATGATTGATTTTATAAACAAACCGATTTACAAAAACAATCGGTTATGTAGAACCGATAATAAAACAAATCGATTATATGGTATAACCCGATAATAAACCAAACCGATTCAAATACCATTGGTTATGTGCAACAAATAACAAACACAACATAACCGATATTAACCAACCCAATAACAATAGAATCGGTTATGTAAAATCGATAGTAATCATTAACTAATTGCATATTTATTAAACGTCACATATGAACATTTAATAGCGTTTTCATTAATAGCTGGCATACGTAATTGTCTAAGGCCGATAGGCCAATTAGACAATTGCGTTGTCTCTGTCGGCCCTAATGGAGTCCAACCGTAACTATTCTATCATCAACAGCTACTTGTACTTGTTGGGATTGATTTTCATGTCAAAGTGCATCCTTGATAACTAATTTGTTCCCAAACTTGGTAGATTTTTTATACTTGTCTTTTACTCCATCATTTGCTATGACTTTACCAAGGTCCGTCCTTGGAGTCATTTTTTAAATTAATTTTTAAAATATTCAAAATTTCTTTGATACTTATTCATTTTTCATTTGGTATGATGCCCCTTAGTCATGTTTCAATCTACTTTGCATACAACTTGTGTTGCCACAAATTATTAAGCACTTGCTGAATGTGATTCAGATGCTCTACCCATGTTCCATTGAAACTAAACATGTCATCTGTAGAGGAAATAACAGTGAAGTTATATATGGCTCAAGGATGTCACTCATCCTCATGTGTAGTGGTAGGATCATTAATCAGGCCAAAGGGTACAATCAATTATTCAAAGTCCAAACAAACCCTCTATCACATTGAAGGTTGTCCTCCAAACATGTGAGGCTTCAACAAGAATATGATGGTACCTTGATTTAAGATCTTTGTTAAAAACTTTGCATCATATAGCTGCTCAAATAAGTCCTCTATCCTAGGAGGAGGATGGTAGTTCTTCAAAATTATCTAGTAAGAGGCTTTCAAATCGATGCACAACCTCCATGTATGTGTTGTGACCATTTCACACATCGCCCCATTGCAAATGGGGACCCTTCCTTTTTTTTTCTTTTTTTTTTTTTTTTTTTTGGCTTTTTAGGGTTTGTTTTTTTGGTCTTTTAGGGTTTTGTTAGTTAGCCTTTGCATTTTGAGTGCTGTCGGGGAGATCAATAGGATAGCAAATTTGGCTAAGTCTGAATGTCCTGATCCTGAAATTTGGCTAAGTCTGGAATGTCCTGATTCTGAAATTTGACTAAGTCTGGAAACTGAAAAACCTCAAAAAACTAGATTTTGCAATATAACTCCTGGAGGTCTGAAACCACTCTCAAACATCCTGAAAGTATATATGGAATATAACTTAAAGTATAAGAAAGTGTTATATTCCATAAAAATTATCCTGATAGAGAGTTCAAAAAGTCAAATTTCGCTCCTGTCCTTCTCCAAGGGTCCAGAGCGAAAAGCGCTCCTGTCCCTCTCCAAGGGTCCAAGGCGAATCGCTCATGTCCCTCACCAAGGGTCTAGAGCGAAAAAGCTTAGTGGAGTCATTCCTGACCTTGTTTGGACAAATTGAGACATCAAAGGCATGATGGAGGACAAAATGAACGTGATAGAGCATCCAGACTTGATCAAAAACAATGAAATGATGAAGTTTTTGCCTAGAAGGTCAAATTCGCTCCTGTCCCTCACTGAAGGACCAGAGCGATTTTATTCATATACACATTTTTAGACCTTTTTTGGACATTAACTTTTATTCATAGCATGAAGTAAGATGATATCTTCCTTAGCCAAGACATTTTTTGATGAAAATTGTAACGATTTGGCCTAGAGAGCAAAATTCGCTCCTGTCCCTCACTGAAGGACCGGAGCTTGAATCCCAAATTTGCATTATCCTCACAAGACTTAAATAATTTTGCGATTGGAAGAGGCCAAGGGGAGTGTGCTCTGTCCGTTGAATATAATTTAAGTGGGCCACAAAGGAGAAAACCAACCTAAATGACAAGTTCGCTCCTGTCCCTCACCCAGGGACCAGGGCTATTTTCAAAGGGCGCTCATGTCCCTCTCCAAGGGACCAGAGCGATTTTCCCTCAAGGCATGTTTTGGGCAAAAGGAAAGCAAGTTTCGCGTTTGAGGTGGATGGAGGAAGACACAATCGATCCGTTGAAGATAATTTTCGAAGCTAGCAAAGGACGAATTGGCTTGTAATTGCAAAAGTGCTCCCGTCCCTCACTGAAGGACCGAAGCTTGAATTTCAAATTTGCATTGTTCTTGCAGGATCAAGACAATTTTATGATTTGAAGAGACCAAGGAAAACATGATTTATCCATTGAATATAATTTGGAAGGCTAACAAAGGACGGATAAGCTTGGATTTGCAAAATAGCTCCTGTCCCTCTCCAAGGGACCAGGGCGAAAAACTTAATATCCAGTCCTTCTCGCCAAGTTTGGACAAATCTAAGCCAAGGCGCGAATTTGAAATGATGTTTAAAATGCCTCGAGGTGGAAAGGAGTTACAAGGACCACGAATTTTGATGACAATTGGCAAAAGGCGCTCCTGTCCTTCACTCAAGGACCAGGGCGAAAATCTTGGGAGAGCACGTTTTTGCCTTGAAGAAGCGGGTTGAACATGCATTAAAGGACGAACGAAGATCATTGTTTGCCTCCAAACTTGAAGTGGCGATTTGAAAGACAAAAACCAAGGGCAAAAGGTGAAATCGCTCCTGTCCCTCACCAAGGGACCAGAGCGATCTTGTTAATAGCCATTATTTTTCATGATTGGGCGCCAAATATCCTTCAAATTACATTAAAAGCCAGATTCGATAAAACTTTGAAATATTTTTGGCATTTAATAAAAGCGCATGGTATTTAATAATTAATTTTGAGCCTAAAAAAATCGAATTTTTTAATTATAAAGGCATTTAAAATTAATTATTATTATTTTAAAAAAATAAAATAAAATTGGAGCGCTTGGGGTATTATTTAATGTTTTTACTTTTTATCAAGTCGGCCTCTTCTTTTATTAATTTTTATTTATCTTTTGGCCTATTTTTTCCAAGTCGGCCCATGGAAATAAAATGGTGAGCGTTCTATATATTTGAGGCATGTTTTTCATTATTCAAATCATTCACTCATCATTTCAAGTGCGATTTGGAAGAGCAATTTGAAGGAGCGAATTTCTACCAGGAGTGGAGACTAAGAAGGGCGAAATTCACATTGAAGGCTATGGGAGAGGCGAATTTCTTGCTACATTTGAAGGCGAATTTCCAGATCTTGAAGAAGCTAGCTAATGGAGGCGCAATTTTATCCAAGGGAGAGCTTTGATCTACATTTTTGCCTAGCAAAATTCATCTATTTTTACATCATTTTTAGAACTAATTCCCAAGTGGAGGTATGGCGTAATCACCTTGGCACCATTTTTGAAGATTTAAATTTTGCTTTGAAAATCCTAAATTAGGAAATGATAACTCAAGATTTATCATGAAGTTTCCTAATTAAAATCTTGAATCTTCCTTTTAAAGTTTAATTTTTAGATTTCAAGATATATTACTAATTTTGAAATGTTGTGTAGGCATCAAATGGAGATCCCGAAGTAGGAAAATCAAGCCAGATCAAGGACGATCAAGCAAGGACAAGGACGACCTCCTTCGATCCAGCCTAGCAAGGACAAGGGCGACCTCCTCCAGCCTAGCACCGACAAGGACGACATTCTTTGGACTAACGTCATCAAGGGCGACTTCTCCAATCCAGTATTCCAAGGCAAGGTACATCAATCGTCCTGCACATCAAGGACACAAGAAGTCAAAGCAAAGGGTTCGTTGAAGAAGCAAATAATTTCAGAAGAGTTAATTAAAGATAGCTTCTCAACAACATCAAGTTGAAAGTCTACCAAGTTACAAGTGTCAGATGAGGTGGCATCCCAGTCATCACTTCTCCAGTCAGTGTGGTCCACCTCAGCATTTCCAGATTCAATGTACCTAACTCATGGAAGGTGGCACAAACTCCGATGTACCTACCCTAGCTATCCATTGGTGGAATTTTCTAGAGAGGACATGTGTCCAAGCAATACAATTTTATCATTGGTCAAGCATTAAATGTTATGTAATGGTTGTACCAAACCCTAATTAGGGTTTTCATTGTTGAATCTTGGCCATTGATCTCAAATCGATCTAAGCCATCGAATTGTATTGTCGGCACTATATAAGCCCTGGCATTTCATTTGTAAAGGTAATTAGCAATAGTTAGATAATAGTTAGAGAGTTGAAAATAGTTAGGATAGTTAGAGAATAGTTGGAAGCAATTAGAGTAGAGTAGAGAGAGAAGGCAAAGATTGTTGCCAAGATGTTGTTGTAAAAGACTTGTAACTTCATTGAAGAAATGGTGAAATTTATGGGTTAATTCGACAATTTGCATGGTCTTTATACTTCTCATATTTGATTTCATGTTATTAGATGAGTGGAAGAAATATGCTTGATTGATGGTGAAATTCACATATCCATACTACTAGCAGTTTGTTGATTGCAGACTTGCCTTGTGTAGTCAACTGGAATCGTTCAGCTTAAGCTTAACTTCAATTGTTGCTTCTTCATTGATATGCATCAACCTGATGGTGTCTATGCCTGCAGTGATGATTTGAACATCATAAAGCTTCCCTTCGAAGATCGCACTAGCCTTGTGGAGATGGTCCTGCGATGTCAAAACAAGACCTAGTTAGAGTTTCATCAAAGATCAATCATTGCTCCTACATTCTTAGTATTAGGATTAGATCCTCTCTTCGCCCTCATCTTTTTTCCTTTTTTCAAGTCAAAGCTAGTAAAATCCTGTGTCCAGCAATATTCAAAGCAAATCAGAAGTTTAGGCATCAAATGTAAGTCCCCTTGTGATTCCAGCAAATCACATCATACCACAGAGAGCTTATCCACACGTAGAGACCCTACATACAAGAACCTTGGAGTCATCCTGATTGATCCTTTTTCGCGATATCTTCAGCAATCAGAGGCTTTATTCAAGAGAGGATAAGGTACCTTTAGGTATTTTATTCTGTGTTTGATAGTGTACAAAATACACGTCAACAGTATGTCATCCTTCTTTCGCATGAGCCTAAGTGTGCCGTCACAAGGAATAAGCTGAGCCTAATCAGTTCTTTATCTAAATTTTATGAATTTTCGTTTGATCTTGTATGGTGATGCATTAGGAAGAGGTAGTGCTACAATCATAACAATATTATCTTTTACCATACAAAATTTGAGGCGCACCAACTGAAGACAAGAAAAGATCCTTATATCCTCTAGTACTTCTTGTTATTTGTGTTTTAAGCATGTGCGGCATTGGCTTGATAACTTTCTTATATTTTGGTCAGAATTTTTTCACCGGAACAAACTTCTTGCATTGCTTAGCACTAATATGTGAAAGCTTAGGGAATGAGAAGGCAAAATTTAATCTCGCTAACATTTATCACATTTTTAGGATTTACTCTAAAAAATGCATGGTACTGGAAAATAAATGGTTGCCAAAGTAAACAATTGCATAACTCTAATGCAAGATTTACACGGTCCATACTTGTCTCCTTACCTTTTAGACAGTTTGTGTTGGAAGGGTTCACTTTCTTCCTTGACGGACTCTCCTATCCCTTCAACATATCTGATTCTTTCTTTGAAACATGCCTCTTTTTTATTTCAAAGCCCTCAACTTTTTCTTTATCTACTTTTTTGTTTTGGACTTGGAAGGTGAGAGGGGTGATGGAGGCATGCTCTGACAGGGGGGTAGCGGTTCAAACACTAATTCCAATTAGAAAGACGGAGCACAAGGACATAGTGTAGGCTAGACAAGGATTGCTTTTTTTTTAATTGTTTGGACTTGGGAATGAAGGAACCCTAAGAGGATAATTTATTTTACTTGACCAAGGTAGTTCACTAACCTCTGGCTACTTGTACTTGTTGAGATTGGTTTTAATGTCAGAGTGCATCCTTGATTACTAATTTGTTCCCAAACTTGGTAGATTTTTAATACTTGTGTTTTACTCCACCATTTGTAATGGCTCTTGAGTCATTTTTTACATTAATTTTCAAAATATTCAAAATTTCTTCAATACTTATTCATTTTTCATTTGGTATGATGCCCCCTTAGTCATGTTTCAATCTACTTTGCTAGGACCTAATTTCTATGATTAGAAGACGGTAGTCAATGTGTCTATTTCCTATGAGACTATTTTTATAAATCTCTCCCCAATTATTGCAACTACTCCGCTCTTCAACTATTTGCATATCATAACCTTCCAAGCATAGCAATTTGACTCCCTTGTCCTTGCACGTTGCACACCATCCTTCCTCCACCACCACTTCATTCAATACCTCTATGATAATATTAATAGTTACACTTGTATATCTTTGCCCACATTCTTAGTTCTCCCCTCTTGTGTCTCATTAGCAATCTCTTTCACAACTACCATTGTGTTGGGATCATTCCTACAGTTTGAATCTTCGCAGCTTAATCTCTCTTCCACTAGTAAAACTTAATACCAAAGTTCTCAACTTTAGGATCATTCATTTCAAGTGTTTCTCAATCTAGCATTTCATCTCTTAGCTAACTCAATAGCCCATTGCACATTCATCCTCTTTCATCCAATCGGTTGTATTTGATTAGTCATGCGATTAAGCTTCTCCCCATTGCCTAACAGATTACCCAAGATGATTCTTAGACTTGTACCCTTAATTCAGTTGGAGCCACCACTTCCTATTCATACATTAATTGGATAGTAATATCTCTTGTTGTAACTTTGGAACATGTTCAATAGGCCCACAACACTCCTAGAATTCACTCCTTCCAATCATCACATCATATTTCATAGAATTATTGTATCAAAAAGAACAAGTTACTTTTTGTGACCTATACTTGTCCATTCCCTCTCAAATAATATGGGTTCGATAGAGAATGAAACATCTACAATTCCATAGGTACTATATAATTTAATTGAAGTGTCTTTCATGGTTGCTCATTAGGTGCACAAATCCCATTATGATCTGCTCACACAAAAACTTGGTTATGCTTACCATAGAGGTATCCAATAACACTCTTTCTTCCAGCCATTTGGTTAAATGTTATCAACTGATCTCCTTTAATGGTCCAGAGAATTTGGTGCCTATCCCTCACAATTTTTCTAGTTGTATACGATATAGAGGCATGAGTTTCTCCTTGACAAGTACTCACCGAGTTGCCCAGTACTCTATGTTTTTTTTTACTACGTGAGCTTTTACAGACGCAGGAAAAATGGGAGTAAAAATGCCAATGCAGGTAAACACTGGTTAAAACACGTTTTGCACACTCTATTTCTGCTTTAAAACCATGTATTTTCTCTTTGGAGACATCAATTTTTAATTTAATACATTTTAAAATGAATTTGCCAAAAAATAAGCTTTTTTTATGAAATTTTAATTTTTAGTACTTTATAAGTTGCCATGTATTTTGCGGAGACAAAAAATTTGGGCTTGCCAAGTACTCCCCAAGTCCAAGTCTGCAAACTATGGGTTTACCTGTTCTCTTGCAAGTGTCACATTGTAATGAACCTAATCAATATCTAGTTAAGCATCCAGACTAATACTGTCGACTATAGATTATACTATTGACAGGCTCTATAGTCTTAATACCCAGCCCTAATGGCCTTCATGTAACCTATGACAGTATTAAAATTGCTTAAAACTTTAAGCAATAACTGAAACAACAGAAACTAAAACACGTAAAATAGAGCACATGCAAGAATCATACACATAACACCACAGCTTTCCCTAGATAAAACCCAACAGGGTGAAAAACTCCAACAAGACAATGCTCTTAGCTTCTCGTTCACTATTCAATGCTATTCACATGAAAACACTACCAAATCTGTAGTTTTTTGGGTCTGTACATACATATACAACTACCTTATTCCCCTAACAGTCACACTCTCTGACACACTGCAACCTACTGTCCATCTAGCAACATAGCAATTTCAAATATTCTTTACATCCTGACCAAACCTTACAACTGAATATTCAATCCCTTTTATGTCTCTACCTTTCTGCTGCAAGGCAAACATCAAATGACCCTGGAAATATGGATGGTTGCTTGCAATAGTGATCCATGTTATTGCCACTCTATACACCCTAACCACCCACTTGCCAACCCTAATGGCCCATGCAGATGATTGCCACCTGTTCTACCCATAATGCTTCTTGGAAACTGATAGTTATGACTAGCAACACACTGCATATTGCCACAGTCACTCTATCTATGTGGATAGACCAATGTCACGGCCTTCCTAGGTCAAATAGCCACCAAGGACCAAAATATTCAATTCACCAAACTGCCATTGACTCCAGCAGCTTCAACCTATGTTCAAATATCTCACTCACTTCCACAGCCTCATGCTCACTTCAGAGGCCAACTACCATGACTTTATCACTGAAGAGTGCTTTTCAGCAGCCATGTGTTCATTTCTACAGCTTGCCCAACAACTTCGTCAACACTATCATGACTTTGGCAGAAAGTCCAACCAACTTCCAGAGCCAAATGACATACTCATTAGGAAGGGTAGTGAATCTTATCTTTGTGAGAACTCTGCCCTTCATCAATACCCTGCATCCCTAGGATGTGATCCAATGATCTAACTGTCCAAACAGATCCAAAACACTTACCATTTTCGGATCAACAAATCAGAATTATACCTCTTTGACATCTATAAAAGTGTGCCCTATGTATTGTTGTAACATCATTCTCTACATGGCTAATTTTTTAATGTCATATATTTTTAATACCCTCTTCCTTTCCCAATACCAATATAGTAAGTGCAAAATTAATCCTAAAGGCTTCTGCTTCAAACCAGATTTGTATTTTCTCCCAAGTTGCAAAGATCCCTAAAAAAGCTTGTAGGAACAACAAACAACCTATGGGTTATCTGCAAGGTTCTGAGTTATTTTGCTGCAAAAATCATATAGAAGAATGGTCATGTAAGCTATAGAAAGTCGAAATATGAAGGGAAGTTGCAGTTGTGAAGAGAATTGGATCTTCATGAATAGGGTATATAAACTTACAATAAGATTAACATTGATAGAAAAAGGCTCACAAAAACTGTATTAAAAGTTTGTTGTTGGAAGTTCTTAAATTAAAATGCATAATAAAAATATTTAAAAGAAATAATGGAAAAATATATATTTAAATGCAACAAAAAAGTTTTTAAAAGTCTTTAAACTAAACAAAAGGAAATGAGGATTAAAAAATAAATAAATAATTATGAAGAAAATAATATTATTTGGAGTAAAGGGGAAAAAGATATTCATTTTTTAAAGTATAGTAAATGGAGCCAGCAGAAAAGTTGACCAACACCCAACTACAATAATAACTTACCATTTTCTACAATGAGTTTACAAGATATAAAGATCGGCTGGTGAATATCCCATAGCAAGCAGTCATGCATGAGTTTGAAGTCTTCATCAACAATCAAATCAATAATAAGTCAAATGAACCTTTATAGGATTTAGCTATCTAGATCAAGGACACTATCCCCTTAATGGCTCAAGCTGGGAGTATAGCAAGAGTTGCAGAGTATGCACACAAATTTAAATGAACAAAAAATTCAAAATTCACATGCAACTGGTAGTCGGTAGCAACTGGTTCTTATGGGCATGGAAATTGTAATTCATGAATCTCCTTGAAAACATCACCATTCTCATTTTCCGATTTTTTCCCTCAACCTCTATATTTTCTTCAAAACTCCGTTTTAGTCCCAAGTAGTGCTGACAAATGTATATCGGAAGGTATCTTCTTGTCCACAAACTCCCTTCAAGTGAAGAACACCACAACCACAATCTAGCCCATACTCAAGTCCATGGCTAAATCTTCCTTCTTTCTGTTAACTTTCTAAAATGAAACTCCCTTCCCATCAGTTTTGAATTTTTTCCATTTTAACATATTTTTCTAGTGTAGGAGGGATTTGCTCCAACACTTCAGCAACAGCATCAGAAATCCAGGAAGGATTTCTGACATGAGTAATTTACCTCCTGTATGAATGCTGCACATTATACATTGTATTATAGAAAACAACAAAGGAACACAGAAGGTAAAATTTATCATCAGGTATACATGAAACATAAATGCTGAAGTATCATTGTATTTATAGCAGCCGCTTAAGTACCTAACATAGAATGATCCCTATAGTAATATCATACCAAGATGACACCAGTGATATGAATAATGACCTCATTATTCTCTAGGAGCAATGTACATTAATAAGGCTTAGGAGGAACAAGAACCGGTGAAATAGTTGGAGTCCAACCCATTGGAACCACCCATGTAGAATGGTTTAATTAGACCCCTTCTAGCATGTTTACAACACTTTACTCAATGTGGCATTTATTCTTTTAGTATACAGATCTATGTATAATTAAGTATCCACATCAGTCTTAATTAAAATAAAGTTGAATGTGACATTTATTTATAGTAATTTGATTTAAATGTTATCAATTTTAATCCAAACAAAAGCAAACAAGCACAGATAATTCTGATGTACTCCTGAATTTAAAGTAGCATTGCATTGCATTTATAAAGCCATTGCATCTAAGACATATGGCACCATCCTGCTTTCATGCTTAATGCTTCCAACCTTACTTGTCAATATTGATTCCTTAGACCTGACAACAAGTTCTTAATAAAGTCTATCTAACAGCATTAAACCCTTAAAAGACACCTAAGCAGTTCCTTCAATGTAAATGCAGTGATGAGTATGTTTTGAACTGATGAAAGACTAGTAATTTCATTTTCTATGATCTCTAAAACAGAGAAAGAATACCTAGGAAGTGGAGAAATCTACAGAAGTAAGGATGCCTAGTAGTGTCTGGCTCCACCTGTGCTGTTGGACATACCTTGTGCATGGGGGGTACACCTGAATATAATTGAGCATATCTTGAGCTGGACCTGACAAGAGATACTACAGTCACCACTGAAAACGAGAAAACAAAAAACTTATAATCCTACCTGTCCCACTCAAATCCTGATTGACTAACTAAAAATACAGAATGAAAAAATAATGCAAGCAGAGAACAAGTTATAGGTTAAAAAAAGAATTGCAAAATTTTCCTAGAATTTTTCAAAAAGATAAGGGTTTTGGTTCAGAAAAAAAAAATGTAAAGAGAAGCCAAAGATGACCAATCCCTAGAAAGCAACTTGACTATAAACTTGGAACATGAAAACAATGAGAATAAACTTAGCATGACATTGGAATATACTAATTTTGAGATTTGAATTTTAATATCGATGTGAACATCTCTTGCTTGCTAAATTCCTTGCTTAGAGCACTAACCAAATATAGATGAATTTCAATATGTTTAATGTATGCATATTTGCATGTAGACATGGATGTGGCTTTATTTCTCGTTTAATTGTAAAGAATCTAGCTTCCCTAACGTTCACTTCTGATTTTGAATATCATGTCCCTGTACCTAATCTGTAACCAAAAACCCTGCCAAATGTATATACAATATTAAGTTCAAAACAAGAATTTAACCATGTTGAAATACTGACTCTATGACTCTACAATTACAGATTGAAAAGCACACTAATGTTGGCATGGTTTAACAACAGTCCAGATTGATCATGCTAAATCATTTGTGAATACTGAATACAACACTGGAAGAACCATATAGCATGTTTCATGTATGTACATTTGCATGCAGGCATGTATGTGGCTTTATTTCTCGTTTAAATGTGAAGAATCTAGCCTCCCTAAAGTTTGCTACTGATTTTGAATATCGTGTCCCTGTACTTAATCTGCACCCAAAAACCCTGACACCGATGTATATACAACATTAAGTTCAACACAATAATTTAACCATGTTGAAAAAACGGCTCTATGAATCTATACACATACAGATTGAAAAACACACTAATGTTGACCTGGCATAACAACACTCCAAATTGATCACACTAAAATATTTGTAAATACAAAGCTGGAAGAATCATATGGCAGCAACATGTAAGCATTCCTGCAATTCCTTGCTTTACCTACAACATTATGAGGTTATGATTCCCTTGTAATTAATTTGGATGTTTAATATTTATTATAAATAACAAAAGCAAAAAGAGAACCATGCACATACCACAAGTGCACCGCAGTTCTTCCTCGGGCGTCCTCTTCGAACTCGAAGGACAAATGGAATTTGGATTCCACAGCCACCAAGAGAATCCTCCCTACACACCAATGTCATTCTGTCAAAACCATTCCAGTCAGGTTTAGCACAAGACTTCATGGCTTGATCTGAATCTCTAAGGCTATTTAACAGCCTTCCACTGTTTGGCCTAGCATCTGTTTTTGACAACTCTTCAATATACCTTCTGGTTGGTTTTCGTGTTCTCTTTCTTCTAATCTCCTCTCTAAGGGGAACATCACCATTAGACATTCCAAACTCTCTTTTTATAAATACATCTGTAAAAGATGTGGTGGAAGATTTGTTGCCAATAGGGCTTATGGGCACTCCTATATCAGTATTATCAATGATCATTTTACTCTTGGTTGCCTGTACATCAGAAGAATCAGTTGGAAATTTTTCAGATGGACTCTTTCCATGCCGTGATGTCATATATTCCTGTCCATTTTTCTTATTCGAATTTTTCAGTGCTATTGAAATGCGGCGCTTAAGCCACTGCTTATCTTTAACTGAGGTTTCTCGTCCAAATGTCGCCTTGAAGGTATCCTGAAGTTCTCTAATGCTAAGTTTGTCCAGTAAAATGCGATCTTCTGCACCGTCCAGATCTGGCTTTGAAACAACTTCTGTCAATGAGGGTGCTGACCCACCAGCATCTTTTGCAGAGTTATTTTCTATCCTTGTCCATGAAACATCAATCTTCCTGTCTGCAAAAATACGTTTTTTGACTTCTGTGCTGTCTAACAAGGGAGTGTCCTCCTCCAAACAAGCATCTGAGGGAGGGATATTTGACACAGGATTTGGAAGATTTTTGTAATAATCCCCATCAAATTGATTCCATTGATGCTCTCTCATAAGATAACTGGAAGTGTTTCCAGGAGGGCCTGAAGCTCGTCGTAGGCGTTCTTCTTCTCTTATTCTCTGTAACATCACATCAAGAAACTGCATTCCAAATCTTTTGTCAGAATAACATTTTCATATTTGTACTCTTTAAGTAATGCAACAACCAAAACTTAGAAGAGTTCTTTCAATTTATTTTACAAACGCAATGCATGATATGAAAATATAACAATAATGAAGGGGGACTCAGTGATGCTGCCTCCTTATCATGTATTTCATCCTTTGCTCCACAATGGTCGGTTGGATAAAGCATTAAAGGGATCCTTATTAATATAATTACTTATGCATATATTTTTTTTGATAGGTAATAGGCCGAAGCCAATAAGGTGTACATACCCTACCCCCTTTGTGGGATTTGAACTTGTGACCTCTATTTCAAGAGCACAAGTTCTCCACCACTAGGCCAACTCAGGTTGTACAGTTACTTATGCATTTATTAAGAATAATAGCCAAAATGAAAATATATATTAGAAGCAATATATTAATTACTTATCATTACCAAGTATTATTAAATTGAAGACATGATAAACAAATCAACAAGACAAGTATTTCTATGTATTATGCATCATGCCAAGCACCTTGTAAATATCAAAGTCTACAGACTTTCTCTCTTATTAATTCTGAAATCAGATATTTCTCTCTTAATTGATTGACTTCCTTGTCTTCTTCAATGCCCTTGGAATGGTCGATCTGCTTGCATCAATACCCCTCAATGTAAGTGGAAGGTTGTGTCCCTCCAAACAAATATCATTATTGCAAGGGTGGCGACCCTTCATAATTTGTTTTCTGTTCTTAACTAATAACCGTCTGTCATTATCGCTTCTTGTTTAGTGATTATTAAGGAAAGCATTGGTCTCACTTAAGATTATTTGCATCGATGCATATATGGATCGCTATTATATATAAGATTATTATTTGCATCGATGAATCACTGTTATCATTGACTTCATGCATTGATGCTGATCTTCAATGGAGTAGAATCGCTGTCTTCCGCTTTATGGCAATGGTTAATGCCTTGATCTTAGGATTACAGAAAATCATTAAGTATTATCAATAAGACGATTTTCTGATTATTGGCAAATTAAATCTTCTTTCATGGCGGGGGCATGACTTATTATTTTAATATGCATGGCTTATCATGTGATGCAAATGCTTTTAATGGTATACTTGAATATTATGTTTCAGGAACAAATTATGTAGGGGCTAGTTGGAACTAGGCTTGGTTTATGAAGTGGCATAGACTTGTTCCTACTTCATGAAATAATATCACTATCTCTTTAACTTTAATTTAATTATTATATGTGTGATTAAATATTCCAAATAATAAAGATTGAGATGAATGATAGCGCTGGCATTAAATAAATAAATAAAATAGAATAAGACGATAAATAAACAAAGCAATTCTATATATAGGAATTTAAAAGAATATTAATTGAAGTATAAAACAATTCTATTTATCAGAAAAAGGAATACAAAAGCAATTCTTTTTAAAAGAAGAATAAATGAAAGATGAACGAAAATCTATTTATAGAAAATAAAGATGTAATGGTTATTCAATAATTAAAATTGTCTTCATCTTTAGTTGGAGACATTGGAGTTAGAATAAAAATATTTTTAGAAGATCAAAAGGATAAGATTTGGAGAGAAAAATTAAAGCAAAAATATTATTACTATTACCAGACAAACTTGGAGAAGACTAAAAGTAAAATATTGCATGGGAATAAAATTCAACCAAGAATAAGAAAGATGTTGGACAAATATTGAAATAAATTATCAACTTATCATAATCAATATTCACGTATTGGAAAAAACGATTAGCTCAACTAAAGGTATATTGAAATTTGCATCCTCTTAGTGAATAATAACAAATTTATCTTGCGAAAATTAAAGCCACGGGAGTCATGCTTTAACTTGGTTTATCATTCTTTTGTTGTAGGGAATATTAAAATATTGTAATGTTTTTTAATGATCATCTTAGTTGCTTTAAGAAGTTTCCTTTCTATTTTCTGTTCACGATTGTTTCATTTAGAAACATCATCTTTGTAAATCTATTTAAGGAGACTTTGTCTCCTTTGTTTAATACATTGATTTACCATAACATGGTACCAGAGCGGGTTAGTGGGATTTCATAAAATTTTGCGAAAAATTCGAGCCTCTTCTAATCTGGAATTCTTTCAAGAAATTTGTTCTTCAATTTTTTATGAAAATAAAATATCCATTGGAGTTTATTTAAGCGCCGTTTTTTTGTGTTTGTGGACTTATGTTTGCAAACCCATGTCTGTTGGTTTGTGGCTCAGAGGCAAGGGTTTTTCGCAAGCATTTGAGGCGTCGGTTTTTCTCTGTACAGCTTGCACACAATTTGCATCCACGATTTCATCTAGTTTTCTTCCATTTCTAGGTGTCATTTTCACCAAATCGAGCAGTTTTTTGGACTAACCAGATCTTGTATCAACTCTTCTAATTTTCGCAACCGGTTTTTTTACCTCTATTTTTTGCAATGGGTTTTCATGTTGTGCACGACGGCCCTCCTTTTCTCTGCTCGCGATGGGTTTTTTTGTTACATAGTTTCTTTCTTCGAGTTTTTTTTCTAGTCAAGCGAAGGTTTTGTGAGCCATTCTCTAGAATCCCGTGCCGTTTTTTTGGCGAAGACCACGTTTTACAAACGCGTCAAGGCGCCCTTACCTATGTTTAGGTGCCTCTTTATTGCCTGCAATATGGATTTTTAGGCTCTTATGTTCATAGTTTTTTCTTAGAACTTGCAACCCGCACGAAGTCCTTCGAGTTCTTTTTGGCTCTGTGTTTACTCCTATATGCCCCGGTTAGGGTTTCAACAAGTCGGGAGGGCTCTCTAGTTGATTGGGTTGTCTAATTTTTGTCCATAAAAAATTAGTGTTGGTTTTTCTAATTTTTCTGCATAAAAATTAGTGGTGGGTTTTTATTATTTTTCTCCTTCAAAAATTTTGGAAGGGTTTTACCGTTTTTTCCTCAAAAACAAAGTTTTGTATGCTAATCCATGTCTCGGATTTTGTGCCAGCTACTCTCTGATGTTTCAGTTTTTGGATTTTGTGCGATGCTCTTTAAAAATCGTTTATGGGTTTTGACCGATTTTTCTCCTCAAAAATCGTGGTTTCTTGCAGCTGTTTTGGATCACACCTAGAGTTGCTAGGGCAACAATCTGCACAAGGGTTTGCCAATTCAGGTTTGCCAATTCAGGTTTGCCAATTTTCTCCTCCAAATCGTGGTTTCAGTTTGAGAAGCTGCTCTTGGTATCTCTGGCTACAAGGAGGGCCAATTTTGTTTCCCAGCATTAGGTTGGACGAATCTCAGTTTGTTTTGGTTGTCTTGGTCATTTCTATAAGTTTTGCAGAATCGGGATCTTAGCAGCAGGCTCATTTTGTAGAGCGTTCTAAAGAGAAGGGGGCAGCTTTCTCTATGCATTTGTGACCAAAAGACCTATGTCTTTTGTAGGGTAGTTAGAACGATGACCATTAAGGAAGGGTATTAAAATATTGTAATGTTTCTTTAAGGATCATCTTCGTTGCTTTAAGAAGATTCTTTTTTTGTCTTTTGTTCACGATTGTTTCATTTAGAAACATTGTCTTTGTAAATCTATTTAAGGAGCATTTGTCTCCTTTGTTTAATACATCAATTTACCATAACAGGGAACTCATCACCATGCTAGCCCTTTAATTTGTGTTCTACAAGACAATGCAAAATAGAATAATATGAGTCAAAAACTCTCTTCAAATTCAAAGGAGAAGCTCCGTGAGATCTAAACAAACTTCAATTAACCCTAAACTAAAAATTAAAAACAAGATATACATATATTCACACTTTACAACATTATCTGGAGGAAGGGGGGTTTGCATCAATGGAAATAACTATGTTTGTTTTTGCTTCAAATATAGGTACCACACTATTAACAATAGTGTCTCTCAAATGAGATTTTCAAATTAATGAATGAAACAACTAATCTAAACATGCAAAAACAACTTCTAGCTGGCTAAAATAAAGACCAACTATTCGGTGCAATTACACCACATATATTGGAAACGGGCAATTTCAAGAATTTTATGGTTGAGTTGCATACAAAACCAAAAACTAGGTAGATGATATTGCCAATACAAAGCTTGATGTTATAAACTACATTCAATTCAATACATGAAATTATAAACATGTAACTTTACAAAACTCAATGTTCATATTACTTCATGTCTATTTTTGTCATTTAATCATCACTTGTGTGTCCTTCCAAATTAATTATAGTTTCTCAATTTGCAAGGTTGTCATGTCATGGTCTTGTTTTTTGACTAACAATTTTGTAAGATGATTGTGGTGGCAAAAGTTCTAAAGATGAAATAATGCTGAGCTTAGAGATTGACAAGTTGTGGCAAAGGTAAAGTACAAAAATGGCTAAGGCATGAAGCTTTGAAGGATAATGGCAATAGTGATGTAAACTTCTGCCCGATTCTCTGCCAAGAAGGAAAATGTGGCCTAAGTGAAGTTGGCACATGCTTTTGATAGTAAAATAATAAGTAATTTTTGTAGACACACCTTTTGGATGGCTAAATCAATGGCTTCTTTGCCCAAATCTTCTAGAATTCAATTACAAAGTTGGCATGCTTCTCACTTAGCAAAAACACTTCTAGTACACGCTTTTCATGGCATGGCCAAACCATCTTAAAGTTCCACTTTTGGGTTAAGTAGTTGAGAAACTCCTCCCAAAGTTCCTTTTTTTCTGGCTCAATGCATAAATATATCCTCCTAGGCACACTTTTTGTATGACTCCATCTATTTTTTCTGAGCTATGAAAAGCGACACAAGTGAGAATAATATCTACCCAGAATGTAATCTCCCTAATCATACAACTCTAGGAAATCGATGGTTTATCAAAGATGTGCAATCTGAAACAATAATCAAATTACTCATGTAGATGCCAAACCCTAACTAATTAGCAATAATGCAATATCACAAACCCTTGTAAATCAAACTTACACTTCCAAACAACAAATTCGAACCCTCATAATGCTCATATACATCCTCAAATGTAGCATAAACAGCAGATCTGAATTGTATGTGTCAAATAAATCAAATATCTGATTTATGACTACCTTCTAATGGACAGTGATACTATCATTCACCAATGTTTATATGAAACCCTTATATACTGAAATCAACCAAATATGAAAGTAAAATTGGATAATGAGTTGCTAGATGAATTATGACAGCAGCAAAAAATATGGAAACACCAACATGTTGTAACACTTTCACACATCACCCATTCCAAATGGGGACCCCCTACCTTTTTGGTACTCTTGGTCTTTTGGTTTTGGTTCTTTGGGTCTTTTCGCAGCAATCCCTTCAATCTCCCCGGTTTTCAAGTGTTTTTGATGAATTTTGATCGAGTTTGCGAGTGTTTTGACCAAATTTGACTAAGTTTGGAACTTGTTTTGTCTATTTTAGGGTTTTTGCCTTTCAGACTTAGATTTGAGGTCTTTTCCTTAGGGTTTTGGAAAATCTGAACATTGCAATGAAGTTAGAGCCCTTCAAGGAAGCTACCAGTGAAATTTGAGCACTTACTATTTTTAGCAGTTTCTATTTTTAGTAAGTTTCACTGTGTCCTGGATTGGCCTAATTTTGCATTTAAACAAACTTACCATTTTTAGCAATGTCTATTTTAGTAAGTCTATTTTTAGTGTCACCTATCCCAATTTGCCCTAATATGATGTTTGGAAGTACTTAGTATTTTTAGTAAGTCTATTTTTGGCAGATCCATCTCAAGCAGTGGTCATGACAATGAAGGCAGAGTATTCCTGAAAATCCAAGTCTAAATCCGGAAAGTCGAAAAAACAGGCAGTTGGTCTAAAAATGGTTGTCTGGAATTCTTTCCTTAAGTGGCAAAGGCATGGAAATCTATTCTAAGGCATGGAAGAATTCCTCCACCCAAAAATGTAGTTCAAGACAAGAAGGTGGGCACATATCACCTAGCATGGAGGATTTTTCAAAATCTTCAAAATTCCTCCACCTCCTCAAATTAGCACTCAAGGAAGGTCGATGGGCACTAAAATCGAGACAAGGAGGAATATTCCTCTCCAAGGAAATTCCTCCACCTCCTCCAAATTGTGCCCAAGGATAGAAGGAGAGCGCAAATATCAAGTCATGAAGGAATTTTCCTCAAGGAGGAAATTCCTCCTCCACCCCAAGGATGCGCTCAAGGAGGACTCCAGGGCGCCAAAACCAAGTTAGGGAGGAATTTTCCTCTCCAAGGAAATTTCCAGTTTTCACAAATTCCTCCACTATGGCAAATTTGCACCCAAGGACAAGTTAAGAACGTGGATTTCATGCCATGGAGGATTTTTTCCTCAATGAAATTCCTTCCTTCAAGACAGAATTCCAGGAAAGTGAAAAATTGATTAAGTGTTGGAAATTCCTTCCTTCAAGACAAAATTCTTGGAGAAAGTGAACAATTGACTAAGTGTTGGAAATTTCTTCCTTCAAGACAGAATTTTGTGAGAGTGAAAAATTGACGAAGTGTTGGAAATTCCTTCCTTCAGGACAAATTTCTTGGAAAATGTGAAATTTGGCTAATGCATGAAGAAGTCCCTTCCTCAAGGGCAAAGTAGAATCAAGGTCAAAGTTGGGCACCAAAATGAGGTTAATGGGGAATTTTTCCTCCACATCAAAAATTCGTTCACCATGGAGAAAATGTGCTCTAGGAAAGGAATGGGCGCCAAATCCAAGGCAAAGAGGAAAAATAAAAAAGTGTGAAATCCCTCCATCAAGGCAAAATAGAGCCCAAGTCTGGGGATGGGTGCCAAATGAGGGTCATGCAGGAAATTCCAAGTCTAGCAAAAATTCCTTCACCAAGGTGGAATCCCGCCCAAACTAGGAAGAGAGAGCCAAAATGGCATAGAGGAGGGATTTTCCTCCAAGGCAAGAAATCCTCCTAGTGGAAATTCCGCCCAAGACTAATGGAGGGCGCCAAAACAAGGTAGTGGGGGAATTTTCCTCCATGCAACAAATTCCTCCACAAGGTCGAAATTCCGCCCAAGTTGAGATCAAGGCGCCAAATCAAGGTCAGGAAGGAATGCCTTTCAAAAGTCAAAATCCTCCTCCATGTGTAAATTCCACCCAAACTTGGAAGTGGGTGCAACCTTCATCAGAGATGGAAATAGCGCCCAAAGATAGAATTGAGAGAAGAATTCATGGCTAGGAAAAAAAAATTCAAAATTCCTTCCCCAAAGAAGAAATTCGCCCAAGTTGAAGAATTCCAAAGAATTTCCAAGGCACAAGGAAAATTGACCAAGTGAGAATTTTCTCTCTCCCAAACTCCAAAGCTCGGAATGGAAAAAAATCCTAAAAAATAGGAAAAGTGATTGATTGATCAAAAATCTCCTTCAGAACAAGATGTGAACTAGAACGCAAAAAAAATCCTTCAGGACAAATATCTCTCTGGAAAGATTTTCTTCCCAAAATTTCCAAGCATTCAGGAATCCTTCAGAAGTGGAAAAGATTGTTAAAATTCTTCCAAGGCAGGAAAATCTTCCAAAATATCTTTTGTGAGCCTTGAATGAAAGATTCTTGTAAAGGATGAGTTGGCGACATGCAAAGAGACTATTCAGTATTAATGAAGCACAGCCCGGAAAAGTATAAAAGTTCCTATGACGGCGGGGTCCATTTGCATGGCGAGAATCTATTGAGTGCATGATGGCACATTTATTGCTAGTGGACATCCTGACCGAGTAGTGGCATACTTAATGCATGGCAGCTACCATATTCCAGGAAGTGATGGTGCATTCAATGCACATTGCACGAATTTGAAGGTGGTGGTTGCACGAATTTGAAGGTGGTGGTGCATTTATTGCACAATGGGTGTTTCTAGCTTGATGGGGCATTTATTACACATTGGGAGAATTTGAAAGAAGTGGTGCATTTAATGCACAATGGATGCTATTTTTGGCAAGATTATAATTAATTGATAATAGGCATAATGGGTCATTAATGTTTATTCCCACCTTGTTGCTTCATGTGTGTGGAATCTTTTGGGTCAAACCCTAATTAGGGTTTGCATGTAATCAAGGCTGGAGGCCTATATAAGGGGGTGATCCCTTCATTTGTAAAAGGGAGATTGTCTAAGATTGTTGTGATAAGCTATTGGAATAATAAATTGTGTTGCATTGTTCTCTGATGGTGTACACTTGTCTTGTTTCATAGCTTGCATGGTCTTGCTTTCCTCACTTAGCATAGATTTATTTCAAGTACTTAGATGAATGAGGTTGATTGTAGTGTGTTAAGGAGGAGAAGATCGCTTGCTCATACTTTTTGTTGATAACTGATTGTTACAGTGCAAGGTTGGACTGAGCTTTTGATGTGTGCGCTTAAATCTGAGTTATTGAATGAGTATTATTCTTTGATGGTATTCATTAATGATTTAGAATCTTTTAAACACAACCTTTGAAGATTTCACCGGCTTCACGTAGCTGTCTCAATGTGGCGAAGTGAAGATTGGTTGATACTATCCTAGACATTGCCAACTACTAAGTTCTTATGTTTAGAGTAGTGTTCCTGAACCCTTCCTCGTTTTAATTTTCCGCATATTTCAATCGAAAAAGTCCTAAAAATTGAACCATTTATTGCCATATCATATAAGAATATCCTTGAAGTTATAAAGTTGCTAAAATCTTCTTAAGTGTGCGTAAGTCCCTTTGGATTACAGGCATATCACATCAAACCAACTGAGTCACGTCCATTGCATAATAGGAACCTTGGAGTCAATTGTTTGAACTTGTCGCAATCTTAGCATACAATTGAACTTTGATCAAGAGAGGATAAAGTAACCGATGGAAAACTTTATTCTATGTTGTGCGTGTAGTCACAAAATGCACGTCAACACAACACAATAGAATTGCCTCAAATGGAGATGAGTGTTTTCATCCTCAAATCCAACTATGGAAAGCCAAGAGGGTTTTCATCCTCCACATATCCAACACCAAGAGCTTTCATACTTGAATACTTCAATCTCAAAAATGGAAAAAATAAGAATATGACAAAATCAACTGATTTGCTTTGCCTTGACCTCTCTTTTATAGTTTCCTTTTTTGGGTCCTATGTTTTATTTTCTTTTTATTGCAATTTACTTTTCCCTCCAAAAGTCTCTTTTTGAATCACATTTTGAATAATGTGTAAAAAGCACTTTTTTAACATTACATAGGACCTAAATAATATTCAAGCAACCAAAAGTGATCAGACCTACTTTACGATATTATTAATTCTTTAGTTTTGGAAAGAAGACATGACACAAAAAACCGAGTGCACTTTCCATCTGGCCAAGCCACCCTTTTTCTTCTGCCCAAAATCAGCAAAAAATTGCCAAACCTTTTTAAGTGAAATCTGTTAAAGTAAACAAGAGGAAATAAACCATAACGAGGTGCACAAATTTAGTAGCTATGCCATCTAAAATCAGCACCCAAGTTTCAAGTATAATGAAATTAATTAGTGTTAACTATCCAGATTGAAAGATGGTAATCTGTTAGGTAAAAGCATGCTCAAGTCGAAGAAATCATTCAAAAAGTAGGCACACTTTTAGGTTAGCATTATCATCGGAAATTCCCACCTAAATAAAGACAAGAAAGCAATTGCATATGTGAAACACATCTCACATGAAAGAGTAATTCCATAAGAATAAAGAAAATCTTTAAGCAGGTTTACCACTGTTTCTTTCTGCCTAGGACAAGCAAAATTGATAATAAGTTATATGCATTGCACTTAGCATGTGTTTGCCATGGCAAACTTACCCAAGACACATGCCTAGAGTGGCTGCACCTCATCAAAAAAGTGATAATAGAAGCTAAACCCAAGTGGGTACACAAGAGGGGAATCTACACTTAAAAGCCAAGGACACACTTTCCATCGGCTTTGTCATCCACTTTTTCTGCCTGCCATCCCAAAACATGGCAGTTGCTTTTGTGTGCGCCTAGCCAAGAAGTAATACAAAGTCAAATATGAGGCGCATCTTTTGGGTAGTTTCGCCACTCAATTTCTCTTCCCAATTTCCAATCAGCCATTGAAGCAAAAAACAGAGTTTTAAAGCATGTAAAGGAAGGTCAAATACCTATATGAAGGCAATTCATTGATCAAACTCAATAAACAAACTTGCCTTTGGTGTTCACAGCAGAAATGAGGCTAGAAATTCATGCTTTTGCAGGTCTGAAGATGGTTTTCAGCACTAAAGATGAAGGTTTTTCAGCTCACCAGCGTATTTCAAAGGTTTATAGTAGTGTTCCACGGAAACGTGTTTCCCCCCCTTTTGGGCCACGTTTCGGAGACTGGGACATTTTCGGGACAGGGAAACGGGGACGTGACGTCTCTCATCGCCCCGCAACCACCACCGGTGCTCCGCCGGAGACGGGGAAACGTCCCCGCGTCTACCAAGGAGACGTGGAGACGTCCCCAAGTCTCCTTGGGAGACATCTCGGCGTGTTTACGTCTCCTTGGGAGACACCTAGGTGTTTCTTGGGGGGCGAGGAGATGTCCAAACGTCTCCCATCGCCCAAACATCAAATGCCAAAAAAAATTAAATTTAAAAATAATTTTGATTTTTGGGGGATGGGGGTAATCCTAATTTGACGTGGGCCCCACCCCTTCCCCCAAAACAACACAAAACCATCATATTTGATGATTTCACTCACATTTTGAAAGACTAATTTTTTTTCCAGCAAGCTGAAGAGGAGGAAAAACTTGTAGAAGTCTGATTGAAGGAGTGAAAAGAGTGATTGCAAGTGTGATAGGAGTGAGAAGGAGCAAGAAGAAGAGGAGGAAGAGGATTCTACTGCATTTTGGAGAGATTTTTCAAGCACAAGGTAGGGTTTTTCTTGTTTTTTTGTTTTATTTTCTGATTTTCAATTCTTTGTTCGTTTAAACTTGTTTTTTTCTTCTTGTTCATCTCAAAATCAAATTTGATGTTGAATCTTGAAAGCAAAATGATGAATGAATCATTCATCATTTTGCCCTCAAGATTCAACATCAAATTTTATTATTTTTATTTTAATTTTTAAATAATATAAAAATATAAATTGTAAATTTTGTTTTCAAAATTGAAATTTCAAATTTGTATTTCAATTTGTTAAACTAGGCTGATTTTATTTTTATTTTTATTTTGTGAAATGCAGTGTCACTTTCACAATGAGCTCCCAAGACATGTAATGTCTCCTTCTTAGTGATGATGCATTCAGTGGTCCATTGGCCTATTCCAAAGACCCATAGGCTATGTGGAAAGGAGAATTAGGGTTTCCATCTTCTGTGGAGTTCTGCTCAAGCTTGTCAGGGTTAGTTAGGAGGGAATTCTTCAGTCCTTCTTGTGGTTTCCTTCTAGGTTTTCCATGGACTCCAGTGTGGCATAACATGCAATTGACTCTTTGGTGAAATGTGAACTTACTATTTTTAGTAAGTTAGGGTTTGGTTGTCTGGATGATGCAGTTTTACTGTGCTTTCCGAGCTCTTTCTCTGGGTGTGAAGATCATGATTTTCAGTGCAGTATTTCATGACTTACTATTTTTAGTAAGTGGCAGTTTGGGCATTTCTATTTTTGGCAGTCTTGGATATGGTCCTGATCCAGCGCAGTTCAGTGGTCTTCATTGCTCAACTTCATCCTGGATTTTGTTGATAATCAGTATTGGAGTTATAAATTAATCAATTAAATATTATTTCCTTCCTAAGGTTTAATATTTAATTATTTTATCACTGATTAATGATATTGGGAATTGTGCATAATATGAGTTATCCTAAGTCTGCTAGGTGAATTATTTGTGCCATGAAGGGGGACGCCAAAATGAATAAGGAGACTTTATTTTATGTGACAGTTTATGTTATGCCAAAAATCGTAGTCCCCTTTGCTAGGCGTGGGTTTGACTTAGGGGGGGACGCCATAATTGGGTCCACCATTGGAAATGAAATGCAAATTGGAGAGGTGAATTTGGTGGGAGTTGAATTTGAATTTTAGACTTGAAAATCTATATATATAGGTGTTTGGCTCCTCATTTGGTTATCCAGAGAAAATATAATGTTATGATGTCGGATTGATTCCAGACTTCTTCGAGGGTGAAAACCTCCTAGACTTTTCAATTGCAGTTTCAAGTGTGAGACATCACTCCTAGCTGAGGCTCTTTTGTGTGGATTTCGTGGTGTTCTTGTGGATTGCGTGTGTGGTTTTGAGGGAGTTGGTTTGCTGCTGTAATTTTCAGTGTTGCTGGTTTCTGTGTGGCTGAAGCGAAGTTTCGATCCTACGTCCCTCCCTGTGCGACGTGTCATTCTGGGTATCGGCTCTTTACTTTCCTATGTTGTTGACGGAGAGATTTGTAAGTTTTTAACCCTTGGTTTTGAGTATTCAAATTCTAATTGCAAATCGTACCTTTTTGCCTGGGTGTACTTTTTTGGGGTGTGCATTGGGAAGCGTGATGTTAGTTGGAGCTCATGTTGATGTTATCTCTCTGTTTGTACTTGGTCACCTAATGCATAGTGTTGGTTTGGGTGTGATTTGGGGTGATTTGAGTGAGTTTTGAGTGAGATATGAGCATTTTAGAAATTCTTGAAGTTGCTGGTCTGTGTGTTATTGATTTCCAGAATTTCATATTTACATGTTAAATGAGCTTTTGGGAGTTAGTGATTGGTTGGAGATATTTATCAGCATTGGACGGCATTACTCCTCTATTCTAATATTCTATCTCATTATGGTGTAAGGTTGAATAGCAGTACTATCAACCAATTCTGGACTGTAAGCATACCCACTAAACAAGTGGAAGAGGCAGACTTGCCGCCTATTTTCTGGTATTTGTAACTTAGTCCTCCCACTGAATAAGTGGTCGAGTGATAAGTTTTATGTATTGTCCTCCCGCTGAAATATGCGGTAGAGTGATAGCTTTATGTAATGGCCTCCCGCTAAAACACGCAGTAGAGTGATTGAGCTTAAGTTTCTTGTTGTTTTCCTTGGCTCATTTACCGCCAAGAAGTTTAGTTTCTATCCTACTGGATAAGCAGAAGGGGCTGACTTGCCGCCCGTGCATTGTAATTTCAGTTTGGTTTATGGTGCTAACGATCCCTGGAACACCATATGCTCTCACCCTCCCAGATTGGGCTCTCGGTGAACAAAAGGTGGAAGGGTTCCCTTTCAATTGTTTGGATTATTTCTCTAACCTTAACGGGTTATAGTGTTTGCTTTGTAATTCTCATTGAAAATCAAAAAAAAAATTAAGGGGAATATTACAAGACATGAGTGAGGATGAGATGGAAATCCATTCTCATAGTGAACATGATTCAGAATTTGAACCTGAGGATGAGGGGGGTGACCATGGGGCTGATCTTGAAGCCCAATCTAGTTCCATGGCGAGTGCACCAGCTAGTACAGGTTGCCCTTCAGAGTTGTTGGCACAATTTGCTAAAGGTGCTTCTAATCCTAAATCTCCTCTCAGACAGTTTGCTTCAAGAGTAAAAGGCACATCACGTTCAAGTGGGGGAACAAGGAACTGGAAGTGCAACATTTGTGGGGTTGAATGGTTTGGTAGCATAACTAGAGCGAATGCACACTTTCTTTTTTGGATAGGAAAAGGTGTGAATCATTGTAAGTTTTTGAAGAAAACTAAAAATATATAGTACACAATTGAGTTTAAAAAGCTTTGGGGCGTTCCAGATGACACAAATATTTCAATCCCTACTACTTTGTCTGCTAGGCAGCCCTTCAGCAGAGCCAACAAGTGCCACATTCTTCTCCTCATGCTTCGCAAACGAGAGGAATGATGTTTGGATCTCCATCCACTTCCACTTCTAGTGCCATTCCCCAATCACGAGAGGCTAGGGGGGCAAGGAAATGCAAGTTGCAAACATCGCAGAGTAACCCCATAGCTGATATGTTTAATGTCCATCTGAGAGATGAGATAGATGAATTTGTTGGCAAGTTCTTATTTGCCAATGGCATCCCATTTCATGTTACACAGTCTCCTTATTATAAAGAGATGATGGCTATGGTGGGGAAGGAAGGAACATCATATGTGCCACCAGGTGAGACGAAAATGAGGAACTCGATCTTGGATAAGTGTTATTCCAAGATCAATATTTTGATGGAGAAGATGAAGACATGTTGAGTGGCATCTGGGTGCAGCATAGTTATGGATGGGTGGACGGACATTAGCCATTGTCCACTCATCAACATCATGGTCACATGTGCAGAGGGCCCATACTTCCTTAGAGCAGTTGATTGTGCAGGGTATCGCAAAGATGTTGATTTTCAATTTCATGTCCTCAGGGAGCTATTGAGGAGGTTGGGCCACAAAATGTGGTCCAAGTAGTGACAGATGCAGGCCATGTGTGTAGAGCTGCAGGGAAACTCATTGAGGCAGCCTATAGACATATTTGGTGGACTCCATGTTGTGTGCATGCCATGAACTATGCACTCAAGGACATGGGGAAGATTGACTGGATTAGAGGAGTGGTCAGCGATGCGAGAGATGTGCAGATGTTTATCTGCAACCACCACACTTCACATGCACCCTTCAGGACCTTCGCAAAGGAGTTCTTAAAACCAGTTGAGACTAGATATGCATCCTATTTCATTCTCTTGCAGAGAATGATTGAGTTGCAAGAGGCAAATTGCAACTCGTGGTTATGACTAATGAGTGGAATAGGTGGGTTGAGGCCAAGACAGAGCAGGAGAGAAGGGTGAAGGAGATAGTGAAGAGAGATGTGTTTTGGACTAATGCAAAATACATTGTCTCCACCATTTCTCTAGTATTTCAGGTCATCAGATATGGGGATGGCGATGCACCTAACCTTGGAGAGGTGTATGAGTGCATTGACTCTGTGCTTGACCAGATGAGGACTGTTGTACGAGTAAAGGACCCCTCTCTAGCATTCTACAATGAGCACATCTGGCCAATCATTCAACGCAGATGGAACAAGTTGAACACTCCTTTGCATATGGTTGCCTTTGCCTTGAATCCTGAGTGGTACAAGGCTAGACCGAGTAGAGTGACACCGATTCAGGATGACGAGGTGAAGGCGAGTTTCTTTAGGTGCATAAAGAAGATGTTTGATTCTAGAGGCTATTCAGATGCGCCAAAGATGGATACCCACTTTTGTGGTGGAATTGTCATGGTCCAAAATCTTTAACCACCACTCTAGCTATCTGTCTGCTATCCTAGGTTTCCAGTTCTTCAGCTACTGAGAGGAATTGGTCTACATATAGCTTCATCCACTCTCTTAAGAGGAACAAACTTACCTCTAAGAGGGCAAAGAAGGTTGTGGCCATACATAGTGCTTTGCGTCTCATAGACCGCAAGACACTTGTGTACAAGGAGAGTCCAGGACTCCAGTGGCACGATGGGATGTAGAGCCAAAGGAGCCTTCACAGATTGATGAGGATGATCCTACCACTTTAGATGCAAGGCTGGTTGATGTGAGCTTGAGGGATCTTGACCTTCAGGAGTCCAACAATTCCAATGATGAGGAGTTCGCAGATGATTAGAGGCCTCCCTTCGCTACATTTTGAGTTTTGACATTTTGGCATTTTGTCTTTTGTAATGCTATTGCTATTAGTATTTGTATTTGGCATTTGCTACTCATTGTAATGATGAATCATGTAATCATCTTTATAGACTTTGTGATATCTTATATGACATCAAATATTCATATTTTCGATATAATAGAAATCTCCAATTTGACAATTTCATTTGTCAAATTTTATTTAGCAATTAGTATTGCTAATTTGAATTCCCTATAGTTTCATTTGAAATGTAATTCTTATACTATTATACTGTATACAGTTATACATCTTTTCAAAACTAGTTTTTCAAGTACTATAAGTATACATATAACTATATCAACACCACCACCCCGCCGCCGCCCCCCCACCGTCCCCAAACTTAGGCCCTTTGAACCCCCATCCTCGAAACCTGTTCCCACGTCCCCCCGTCGGCCATGGAACACTGGTTTATAGAGACATCCCTTCCAATTCTTCCTTCCGTCTTGTCTTTTCTCTGCTGCAGTATAGTCCTACATCAACTTTTCTCCTTGACTTCCTTTCCCAGCAGGTTAATTGTTCAAATTCTGCACTTGAAACCCCAAGAAGAGATCACATATCAGCAGAACGAATACTTTCAGATTTGAGCTAAGGTCGGTTGCATAGGGTTGCGACTCTATGTGGAACCGACATGGTTCCACATAGAGTCGTAACCCTATGAGGCACGACTCGGTTTTATTTAATAACAGCAATCAGCATGGTTCCACATAGAGTCGTAATCCTATGAGGCACGACTCGGTTTTATTTAATAACAGCGATCAGCAATGTACTAAATAACAATTGATCGATGTAGCATGATACCGTTCTATGTGTAATTAATTAATAATAAAATATTATTATTAATTACACATAGAATCGGTAACACATATTTAACCGATTCAAATGTTTATATAAAACAATAATAATTAACATAATGATTTAGTCAATTTAATTACTGGTCTGCAGTATGAGAATAATTAAGGATAGAGATAATAGTTAATTATACAAATGTCTAAGGCCGATAGGCCAATTAGACATTTGACTAATTAAATGATTATCCAACCGAAGCTATATATTTTCAACAATTCCTTTGCAGAAGAGAGATCCAATTTTGAGGATTCAGAGGATACTTGCTCATGCAGAAACATTGACTCCTCCTGAGGAAGATAGACCTGTATATAGAAGAGATCCTATTGCTTCTGTTAGACCATATGTCAGGGCAGAAAGTGAAGAGGGGCCTCAAGAGTGTTTAGTCCTTAATGTGAGGTTGGTAAACTCACGGATAAAACAAGGATTTCCCACACATACCAACTATTCATGTAACAGAACATTCATATATCAAAGCATAAGTAACAATAACAAACAGCTATACCAGAAGAATGATATCTTTATTGAATTCACAAGAATATGCCAGTACAATACCATCCTTGCCGAGGTTCCATCCGAATCATATATAGACTCGACGGTTGGCCACTTGGCCAACCGTCACTAACTACCAACTACCCCACGGGAACCTCTCAGCGACTCAAACATAAGCAAACATAAACACCCATCCCAACTACAAACTAACATGTGTTATTGACCCCTAACATCAAAGAGCAATCTCAAGTTGTTGTTGTCCTTGAGGAACAACCTACTTAAAGGTAAAAGGTCATTGACCTTGAGGAGAAGGGCAAGGCCATTAAGATTGTAGAAATTGAAGATGTTGCGGAAAATGTTGTAGAGCAAGAAGTCCTGAAATGTAATGTCCCCACTTTGGAATAGAATTTAAGGGTAAATAATAATAATAAAATTAAAATATAAAAGAATATAATTAAATTTTAATTAAGTTAATGAATGGTCAAAAGACATGAAATGAAAGTTTGTGACTCCCTCAAACATGAGATATAAAAGGGAGAAGAGAACCTCATTTTAGGGGGAATTTGGGAGAATCAGATGTGCAGATCTGATTTAAATAAAAGTGCAGATCTGATTGTGGAAAGTTGTGTCCCTTTCAAAGGGCAGAAATAATTAAGAGTTGCACTCTTTCGAAGGGTGCTAATGATGAAAGGGAGTGTCTCTTGCCAAAGGGCATACACGATGAAGAGGTGTGACCCCTCCCTCTCATTGAGAGATATAAAGGAAAGGAATCAAAGCATCTAGGGAGAACACCATCGATCAGATCAGATCAGAACTGCTATGAAGTTACAGACTGTCTCCATACTCAAACAAAGGCATATATAAGGCCAATGCATAGGATGATCTAAAAACAACAAGCACTATACAAAAACGCACATTTAATTATTGCAGAGCAGCAATACCAATCCAGGCAGAGATCTTATTATACGTCAATGCAGCATTAGCATGTTAGCAAATGGATCAAGGACACGATAAGAATTGTGTTTACATTAACAAGTATTATTAATAATCCTTGATTAGGTGCAACAATCAGCAGCAGATTAATTAGTTAAGGCAAAAGACATGATATGAGGAGTCACCACCTTTGCAAGGATAGTGACCGTTTGGAAAGACACAACTTTCCATGCAAATCGAGGGTTTATATACAGCATAACAACCACTCAAAGGAAAGGCATCGAACAATGCTGGAAGAGGTGAACATAATAAAGAGATCGAATCTGCAACTATTGTTAAGACAAGCCGATATTCTGGTATGAAGTTCTGTGCAAATTTGTGATAATATTTTCTGCATACTATTATTGATAGCAGATCGTTGTTATGATCATTCACTGCATGTATTCTCCAATCTGCTCATTTTTTACTCATACTGTGTGATCTATTATGGTTAATATGATGTAATATGATGTTTTATGCATATAACGATATACGTATTATGTCTGATTAATGTAAACAGCCATGGTTATGAAGACTAGCATATGAGGGAGAACGGTTTAGACACCCCCTCTAGTATGAGGGAGAACGGTTGATAAAGACACCCCCACATGTATGGTCGATAGAGGGAGAACAGTTTAGACACCCTCACAAGTGGGGCTTGATTAAGGGAGAACGGTTATTAAGGCACCCTATCAAGTTATCCATCCTAGCTTGCTATGATTGGGATTCCTATGGTTATGATCTAGGATCCTGATCTTTTCATTTACAGTTGTTTGTGGTTGCAGGTTTCCCTATGAAAGAGATAAAAGGTACTCCCTTTCTAACCTATCTTTAACAGCAAAGAATTATAGTCTAGGGCAATCTAGGTCATTTTAAAAGGGGACATTACATGCAACCAATGACTTCACCAACAAGAGTTTTGATGCCCATCATGCCTGTCAGCAGAATGGATGAAAATTTGAAATATGCCACTGACAACACTAATGATATAAGAGATTTGGCATATCAGCAATTTAAATTTTTTGGCAGATGATAGTTTTGTGAAGACCCAAGAGTTCAAGGATTTTGTTATGAGAATTAAAAAGGATGAATATCATAAAAGAGTAGCTGAGGCAATAAATAATGCAGATCCCTCCCAGTGGGATGAGATAGCAAGACAAGTGTTGAAGCAGGTAAATTTTAGCATTGATGATGACACCTAAGAAAGGTAGGAAGTTAGTGCAAGATAGTAGACTGTTGCTGCTCCCTAATTGGGATATTACCACTGCACTAGCTCTTGATACAATAAGAAGACAGGAGCAAGAAGTCTTCAACACTAAAGAAGAAGGAAAACAAGCTTTCTCACAATCAGGGTTTAGCCCTAAATTTAAAACCTTGGCAATTTGGGCTCTAGCCCCAAATACAAATAAGCCAAATGTAGTCAGTGATAATCAGGAGATAAGAGCAGATACTCCTGCTCTACAAACTGCATCATTAGCAGTCCATATTGCCCTATTCAATGAAGCTACAGTGAAAAAGTTGCAAGCAGAGCATGATGCACAGAAAGAAAAGTATATTAAGGTAATTCTGGAGAATAACCAATTGAGATCTTAACAACTGGCATCTACAAGTGCACCTATACTAATAATTTCTACCCCTTCAAGTTCAGCTGAAGCTTTTCCATCAAATAGGGAAGCTTTTCTCACTAAGATTAAGGAATTGAAAGAGCAAATGAAGGGATCCAAGGAGGACAAAATGCAGATAATCTGTAAATTGGTGACAGATCTGATTGAATATAGACTATCCAAAATAATAGGCAAGGTTGATTATACATGGAAGGCATGTGCAGATTTGAAGTTTGCCTTAGCCAAGCATGAATTGGATACTGAAAATATCAAAGAAATAAAAGATAGGTGGATGCCAAAGACTGCAGCAATAAGGAAGATTGTTAAATATGCTAGATTTGATCATGAAGCTCTTGCAGAGGGAAAGGCAACCAATGAAAGGATGGTGATTCTTGAAGAAGTTGTTGCCTACATGTTGAAGCTTGATAAACAATTAAAGGAAAATTTGGAATCAATTGAAGCAGTTGAAAAGAAGGTTATGCCAGATATCAAGGATGAACAGTGTTAGGCCAAAACCCTAGATCAATGGAAAAATGACTTTGCTATAATAGGCCCTAATCTTGTATCTTTTGTATGTGTTAATGAAAAATTGAATATGAAAATGCTCAACACTACAATGCGTGAATTGTTTGTCCTAGAGATTATTTTTGACAGTTTCACTAAAGAAACTAGGGCAATTTTGGATGCAAAATATGCAGCACACAATGAAAAGAATTTAGAATTCAAGACTTCCAATGGCCTGCCAAGAAGATGTACGTGTCTTGAGTAGAGAAATATATTGATTAAGGCATATTTGCATTTCAATCGGTCATCAATCCATAACAGTTGAATCCAAATCAGCAAATGACCTAATTTTGACAGAGTTTTGAAGCGGTGAACATTTTTGGCTTCTACAAGCAGTTCAAGTGTCAAGATTGGCTATCTTCATCAGCAATATGTGGTCTATTATTGTGTTTTCAAATGTGAATCTTATATTGTAATGGGTACAGGTCCCCAAGCAACTTTTGTTTATGAAAAGTCAAAATGTAACAAATTATTATTAGGTTCTTAGGCCGACATGTTTTGCTTTTCCATATATGGAACTTGTAATATTGTAAAAGGGGTCATATATTGGATCTAGTTCAAAATTTTGGGATCTTGAAGATAATCAATTGAGAAAAAGTTACAGGAAGAATTTTGCATGTGTGGAAATCTCTGCATGAGATGTTTTCAGTTCAGATTGAAGTAATATGAAAAACACTTTTTTTGTGTGTTCTCTACAATTGTCTCCTTGAATGCATGCATTTTCCTTTTAAGCAAAGAAATCAAGGATTTATAAGTTTACCTATATACATTTGCTATATATTGTATCTTATTTATTGCTTCTATTCAAGCTATGGATTAAATATGCTTCCAATAAGATATGGAGGGTTCTATGTTGTGTTGAGGGATTGTTAAGAATAGTTGTAGATAATACCCTATCTTGGATGTGTCATTGCAAGACAAGGATACCTTAAATCCTCTGAACTTGAAGTATGGATGTCAGAAAGATGCATTTGCAAGGTATAATTTGACTCTATATCCTTGGAATAAGCACCGATCAGGGATTATTCTTGGCCCAAAACCTAGATTCAAAACCCTTAAAAATTAAAAAATAGAAAATCATTTCAATACTTCAATTTATTTTAGTTATTTGAGTTTATCCATATTCTCAAGGTGTTGTAATGAGAACTTAGTAAGGATCTAGCTAATCTTGTAATAATCATATAGATCTTAGTGAAAAGTGTGAGAATATTTCTGCTTTAGTCAATGACTCTATACATACAGGTTATCATTTCAGATATTGTAATAAAGGCTACCCCCTAGGTCTAGCAAAACCTAAATTGTACAGGAGAACAATATTTAGTTTCTTGTTTGTTGGCCAATAATCTGAGAGTCTTGAACATTAAAGATAGCTACTTTGTAGAGATAATCAGGCAATCAGTTGGAAACACCAAAACATTTGATACATTTTGTAATTGAATTTTGCAAAAAAAAAATGTGTTTTTTAAAGAAATTTTAGCATTTTTTAAGTTGTCAAGTTTTTGCAAAGTCAAAAAATGCGGGCTTGTCAAGTACTCTCCAAGTCCAAATTTGCAAACTATGCTTGCTCACAGAAGGAGACCATAATACCAAATATTTCTTCAAGAAAACCCAACAAAGAAGAAATGCCAACACTATAATAAAACTTCAATCAGCTGGCTGTCAAAATTTAGTGTCAGTGATGTTAATGCATGGTAGCTTATGCAAGATAAGATCTTCCTAAACCTTCCTTGTTCTGTTATTTACATGCTTCATGTCAGATTTATATTGCATATGATTATCGGATTGTACAAACATCACTTATCATTATGCTATCGGGCTAACAACCCGATAGCATATTAATGTCAATTATTAATTGGCATTAATATGCTATCGGGGTATTAACCCGATAGCATATTAAATGCTATAAGTCATCGGGTTATTAGCCGATACATACTTGCTATCAGGTGCATAACCATTGGCACCGGTTCACATCTGTTATCAGGCGTAATTATATCGGGCATATTTGTTATCGGGTTTAATGAATACACCGCTTCATTTGGAATTAACATTAGTTAACAACTGCACCGGTTGGATTACATACATCGTGCACTTTGAATCATCGGTGTTTATATGAACCGATTCATTACATTGATCAGTCATTATATTATGATATTACAATATGCTATCGGGTGTTTTGAATCGATAATCAGCATTGTGTTAATGGTATAATTACAAAGGCACCAATCAATGGGTGCATTGATCGGTCATGCCTAAAAAGCATGACCGGTCAATACACCAATTGACCGGTTGCCTAAATGATATATATGCCAATTGAATTCATTTGGAGTAGACATAGAAAATATAAAATGATCTCTCTCCTTCAGACCTGCAGATAAAATCAGAATTATCAGACATTGACATAATTCCTCATATCCATTTATAGCATACATAGTTCATAACTTGTTCTTTAATTGAAATTGATATAACTTTACAAGTGAAAGATATTGAAGAACATATTTTCTTTCACTTCAGATGACTCTTATCAAAAGAGAACAAGGACCAAGAAAACAAGCTAAGCAAACTCCTTGAGAACATTCCTCATCTTAACTCTCATGATCATAATAGTGGGTATTACAAGATAGTGACAATGGCAGAACTAAATATGGTGGTTTTCAACATGAGAAAAGACAAAGCCTCAAGCTCAGATGAATTAAATGCTAACTTTAAAATTAATCATATCATATAAAAACAAAGTTCAATATCTGCAGAAAGCTCAAAATCAAGTTGACTAAAACTAGAAACCATGAAAAACAAATTACTAAAACTAGAACATAGCATACCTCAAGCTTAGCATTCAACTTTCGTCTCTCAACTTCTGGTTCCTCTGAATCTGACGTTCCTACAAAGTAATAAATTATAAATACGATTTCTAGTAGACATTTGTAGTGTTCAACCAAATACCAAAGGTCAAAGTAAATGCACATGCATAAATTAAGCTGCCTTGATATAAGATTCAAGAAAAACCTTGAGCAAATGAATTAAAGAGAATTGAGCTATAGATTAAATCGTATATGGACATAAATTATATATATAGAAAGAGAGAGAGAGAGAGAGACCTTATGTTTAAAATTACACAAGTAACAAATTATGGATAAGATTTCTACTAGACAATATTAGTGTTCAACCATATAACAAAGATCTAAGTAAATGCAAATGCATAAATTTCTTCAAGCCATCGTGCTAAAGTTCAACTCCCCTAATGACAAACTTATATGCAGTACACAAAAAGATTCAAAAAAAACTTGAACAAACAAATTAAAGAATTGAGCTATAATATATATAAATATACAATATATGGGGGATATATATTATATATATCATATATCTATTGAAAGACAAAGACCTTATGTTTAAAAATTACAACTAAAGCCAAGGCATGCCATATAGTAATATAATAATATGATATTAATGAATCAAAATACCGAGTAACAAAATTGATACATACCCCCAAAAAATAACAAAATTGAAAATAGCACCCTAACAAAAAAAATACTGCAACCTAAGATCCTTGACATGATAAGATATATGATCTAGGTGGATCCATATAAATATATAACTTTGTATGATGTAAATAATATAACCAACATGTCCATAAGCAATCCATTGTATACAAGTCGGGCTTCAAGTGTGTTGATGTGTTTTTTATGCACTTCAAACACAGAATAAAATACCAAGGTATCTTATCCTCTCTTGAATAAAGTCTCTCAAATGCTATGCTTTGCGATCAGATGAGACAACTTCAAGGTTTCTACTGTCAAGTTTTGACTCGTGGATAAGCTCAATGGTTGACGTGATTGCTGGTAATCCAAGGGGACTCACGTTGAATACTCGAATGTTGAACGTTTGGATGTTGCTGGAACTTAGATTCTAACTATTTGCTTGGAAAATAAAATGGCAAAAGAGAAGGGTTTAGGAAGACTACGCTACTTCTAAGAATGCAAGAGACAATGAACAATTAGGTGAAATTCAACTAAGCTTCGCTTCGCCATCAACAAGCAACTCTACAAAGCTAGGGCGATCTCCTAAGGTAGGCACGTGATGTTCAAATCACTATCAACAACAATGATACCATCAAAGAAATGCATATCAAAGTGTGAATAGCAATTGAAGTTAAGCTTATTTAAGGATTCCAGTTGACCGCAAAAGGCAAACTTACAATCAGCAAATTGCTAGTGGTATGAATATATGACTTTCACCATTGATCATGCACAAAGTTCTTTCATTCTTCTAAACAATCATGAAACTGAATTGAGAAATAGAGACCATGCAACTTGTTGAAATAACAAATCAAATTCACCATAGCTTCAATGAAATCATATGCTCTTTACAACAAAGTCTTGGCAACAATCTTTGCCTTCTCCTAATCTAATTTCTATTTTAATTGCTAACTATTTGCTATTCTTCTATTATTGTTGACCTACTATTAACCTTTACAAATGAAGAGAGTGAGCCTCATATAATGCTCTCTTTACAATGAGTGGCCAAGATCAAATCCACATCAATGGCCAAGATTACAAGATGAAAACCCTAATTAGGGTTTGTTACAACAAACTCCTTCTGACCAATATGAAAATTACACTTAGGTTCGATATTGAATGCGAACCAAACTCCTTCTGACCAATATGAAAATTACACTTAGGTTCGATATTGAATGCAAACCAAACTCCTTCTGACCAATATGAAAATTACACTTAGGTTCGATATTGAATGCGAACCAATGAAATATGAGGGTAGGTATCTCAAAGTTTGTGCCTCCATGGATGAATCATGTACATTGCATCTGGACATGTTGATGTAGAACTTCTTGATTGGTGGAGTGATGAATAGGACGCCCCATCAGCTACATCATCACAAAGTGTTTGAGATTCAGCAATATCTCTTGATATTCACAATTTCCGATTGCTTGATGATGGGATAGATCATATTCCCAATTTGTATCATCGTTGATCAACTTTCTAGCTTTGATTAACTTATGAATTTTCCTCGATCACACTCGCATTTCACTTCTAAACTTTGGGAATTCCTTATGATATCTTGCATTGATCCTGGACATCTTGATTCCTTCCTTGGACATTCCTTGTGATGTTTGGAATCCTTTGTGATGGTTTGTATCTCATCCTCATGTTAGGGAATTCATCTTGTTCTCTCCTTGATGATATTTTATTATTTGATCTTGAAATTGCTTGTCTTGGACTTGAATTCCTTGGTGTAGTTGTGAAAACTGAAAACCTTTGTTTTGAGCTTAGATTCCTCTTGTTATCCTTTGAAACTTTTTGCATCCTCCTTCTTGAATGTCTTGAATTTGTCTTCCTTGAAGTTGTGATAATGTTGACTCGCCTTGGAATGTAGAAAATTCCTTGGCTTGAATGTGTGGAACATGTCTTTGTTGTTTCTCCTTTATCCTTTTGCTCCATGCACTTCATTGCTAGTCTCAAACCTGAAAAAAGAACAAAAAAAGATTCATATTGATGAATGAAATCCATACGTAGATGCAATAAAACTGAGAATAAGAGAGATTTGTGATAAACCAAGAAGTCTTAACTCCCTTCCCATGCCTTAAACATCTCATCACAAATCTAGAAATGACATCCTCAGGTCTGAAAATGCCTCTGCAATCTTGAAACCCGCACTAAATCGGGCCCTGAAAAATGTGAAAATGTCTGAAAGTGGCGAAGCAAAGTGTGGTTGATCTCACCTAAGTCTTTGCTATCTATTGAATTCCTAGATTTAGATTAGCCTTTCTAAACCCTTTTCCTATTTTAATTTCTGCATTATTCATCAAGAAAAGTCCCAAAAAAAGAGTTATTTACTGCCAAATCATTCGCAAAAGTCTCCTTGAAGTTTCAAAATTTGTTTAAGTCTTCTTCACTGTACATAAGTCCCCTTGGATTACTAGCATCATCAAACCAAACAAGTCTATATCCATCATAAAGTCGCTAGTACACAATTGGAACCTTGGAATCAATGTATAATCTTCCTGCAATCTTAGCATACATGAGATTTTGATCAAGAGAGGATAGAGTGACCGTTGGGAACCTTATTCTGTGTTGGTGTGGTCACAAAACACCCATCAACAGGTCAGTTAGGTGGTCAGCTTATTTCTTTTGTCACCCTTGTTAATTTTACGTTCACTAACATCTTATTATTTTAAGTAAGCCACTTGAGCAAGAATTATGCAAGGCTTAAATTAAGAGTAACTTTCAAATATATATGTATGTATACATTCAAAATTACAGAACGATGTATGCATATATACATGTGTATATGTGTACATATACAAATATATGATATACAGCTTATGAACACTTATAAATTTATATAAATATGTATTTTAAAGAAAGGAATATGACTTCAAGATCGGATTCCTCTTGGATGTTACGGCTGATGCATATTGAGCATATCTTGGAGAAAGATGGGGGCATTACTCCCCACCACCCTCTCGTAACTTTCAAGAACAAGACTTAAGTTATCGAGCATCATTTTATAAATATGGCCACCCGCATTATTGAAGACATTAGCTCTTGTCAATAACAATGGAAATTATGTTGAAGATCAATAAGAGATTATTGCATCTGCAATCATATGCATTATTCATTCTGTTTGTGATCATTTAGAGATATATGCATTCTGTGATCATCATCATTATTCATTCTGTCTGTGATCATTAAGAGATCATTGCATTTTGTGACCATAGCATTATACTTCCGGTCTGAGTTCATAAAGAGATTCTTGCATTCTGAGAACATAAGCATTCATTGCCTTCAGACAGCGATCATAAGTATCATCGCATTACATCATTGGTGTTAAAGAATCATTGCATTGTAAATATTGGAAAGATCGCCAGTGGGTTCAAGAGGGTTATTCAGTGGAAGTGACATTCTTACTTGCTCATCATCAATCATAGGCATGTTCTTGTTCTAATCTTTAAAGAATTTATAGTAGAATCTTTTCTGTTTCTTTCAAGCTATCGAGTATCGGTCAGCTTTTTAGATTGATTATGATTTCGAATCATGAAATAGCATTGCTAAGTCTCAATTCGGCTTTCATAATGATGTCTTATAACAGTTGTTGTGTTGAGCTGCAAATCATAGATAAAAAATAACGGAATCTAGAGATAAAGAATCTACATGCATTAAGTATTTAAATACTGAAAATAAATAAAGAAACGAATGAGCCACTTATCTGTAAAGAAGTTAGCTGATGTGGCAGAGTAAGCATGCGAGTCAGACATATGTGCCTTATCAAAATAAATAATTACTCTAAGCCGGACCAGAAAAGGTTCAAATCTGAGTCAATGCATATCAGGGATAAAAACAGAGTGTAGACTGTTTTCATAACAGCAAGATCTGAAAGAAAGTATATTTTCTTTATTAAATGCATTAATAGAAGCAAACATTGACATGAATATATACATTTATAAAACAGGAATGAATAACTGAAACTGTGAAGGTTATTGAGTCATAATAATATCTCTGTTCAGCTAAATAAGAAAACTGAAACCATTCGTGAAGATTGCCTAGGAGGCCGGATAAAGCTGTTAGTGTCAGAAGGTTATTAAACAGTTGGTTTCTGGTATTGCCACATTCCCTCAAAGGTCGTTAATGGCCGTTATATGTCAGTAGACATCATACAGTTGAAAACTCTTAGTAGTTTGTAACCAGAGACTCCATTGAACCTGTGTCTATACAAGTCAAGTAAGGGTGGTGAATACTGACAGCGCATATAACGTACTTGCTTAATTGAAACCTTGGCCAAGGTGGCACTGCTCTATGCATGCAACCATCAGTTCACATGAGCCAGATACACCTACTAGTCAAATGGTCATACTAGTTAGGGGTAGCTATAGAGTGTTACTGACAAGATGTGTTTAGATTCTAAGCACCAGGCTTAGATGGCAAGATGGCAACTAGATCCAGTCCTTAGTCTGCACCCTTGTGAAGGGTAGAGCCACTTCCAGTTGGAAGGAGTGCGTGGGACTGCCAGGTCTGGGGTTGGGAGGGAAAGCCCTTGATGATGCTCTCCCTCTTCCAGACTATGCCAAGGCTTATTATAGAAGAATTCAGTAGGAAAGCTTAATGATTGTAATCTCTAAACTTGTATCTCTTCCTTTAAAAATGAAAGTTATCATAATGAATTCTTTTTCATATTGAATAGCATAATGATATATGCTCCATGTTATTGTTCATTAAAAGATCAACTTCCTTTTAGATGAATTAGTTAGATTCTTATTAAGCTGAAGAGCAGTTAGTTAGGTAGTTTTCATTTTTAGCTGAAGTAGTTATGTTTTATTTTGAATAGCTCAAAGTTTTTATCTTAAAATAGATAGTTATCTATTTTCTTTAAGTATAGATTTAGTGGTATGTTACAAATACCTTTATGAAAGGATGCTATTATATGTCTTTTACGAACAAATCTGTCTTAATCACATCAGCAAATAATATTCTTTAAACTTTGCTCTTCATGATATATGTCTTCCACAATATACTACACTTTTTGTCATCAAACCTGATTCTTTATGAATACTTCAAATTTGCTTCACAAAATCATCATAAATCTGCTTTGATCATCTATATGTTTTCCTCGTATAGAACTGCTGGTGTATATCTAATCTGTTTCTTTTATTCCACACTCACACCTCAATCACACATCATAAATCTCTTTATATACCTTTACCAGGACATTTCTTAGGGACATCTCTTTTCATAATCATAACTCTTAAGTAAACAAATCCCACCTCTCTATTATAATTGCTGCTTAATTATTGTTTTATGTGAAAAACGAATTGTACTTCTCGCTATTTCTTCATTATGTGAATTGCTGTTAACATAAATATCATTCTTTGTAATTGCACCTCTTCATTATGTAAATCCTTGTGATCACTGCTTTTGTTGCATAAAACTTTGCTTACTCTTAACAAATATTTTGACTTTATTTATTTATATCTTTACAAGATGTAGTCACTGCTCATTAATAACGTTTATTAACGTAAGTCACTGCTGCTATTAATAATTAATTAATTGCTGTTTTGATTGCTAAACAGATTACCACTTTTTACTAATTGGTCCATCACCTCATATTGCATTGTAATGAATCACATATGATAAACTTCTCATTACTAATCAATCAACAAGGATGAAGTCAGCTGTTTCCTTCTACACAGAAGTTTGCTGCCTTAACTTAATAGTTCATTGCTTAAATTAGTCACTGCATTATGATGACATTGTTGTGACCACTTCACACATCGCCCCATTAAAATGGGGACCCCCCTCTTTTTGCTTTTGTTTTGCCTGTTCTTCTCTCTGCTTTTAGGGTTTTGAGTAAGTGAGTGAGTCGTCTAGACTAGGGTTAAGCCTTAGGAGTTTCCTTTTGATACTTTCAAGCCGAAGTCCAGTCAAATTTTGAAAGATTATTAAGCATCCTCACGAAGATCGCAATTTTGAAATAGGATGAGCCTGCCAGGAAGTTAGGAATGTCTCGGGATGGGTCCAGTCAGGATTTTGAGGGCAAATTCAAGTTAGGTCTAAGTGTTAGCATTTTAATGATTAAATTATACATTTTGTCTGGGCAAACTTTAACCAAATTTTTGGAAGCAAGGTAACCAATTCCTGGCCTTGAAGACGACCTAACCCTGCATGATGGAGTGATCTGAAGACCTAAATTTTTTATATTTTGGCTTATAAGGGCAAAATCGCTCCTGTCCCTCTCTCAGGGACCAGGGCGAAAATGATATTTGGTGCATCTTGGTTATTGACTTGTTTTAATTGTTTTGTGCAGGGCCGCCAAGGGATGCAATTGGACGTAAATTGAAGATTTTGAAGATTTTGAAGACTCGAAAATGACAAGTTTTTAAAGTTTAAGACCAAATCGCTCCTGTCCTTCACTGAAGGACCAAGGCGAAATGGCTCACTTAGATCGTTTTGGGCCTCATTTGATCGAACTGAAGCATCAAGGACGCAACGAAGGATGAAATGAGCATAAAGGAGTATCCAGACTTAGTCGTTAGCAATGAAAGGTTGAACTCTTGGCTTAGCAAGACAAAATCGCTCCTGTCCCTCACCCAGGGACCAGAGCGATTTTCTTCAAACACACTTTCCTGGACATTTTTTGGATTTGGGCTCTTGTTCATAGCTTGCAAAATGATGGTATCTTCCCCAGCAAAGGAAATTTGAGATGAAAATTGTAAAGATTTGACCTTGAGGACAAAAGGCGCTCCTGTCCCTTGCTGAAGGTCCAAAGCGATTTTCTAAAAGGTGCAATTTTCTTACAAGGACGAAGCAAGTTTTGTGATTGAAACGAATGAAAGAAGGCATTTTTAGCCCGTTGAAGATAGTTCGGAAGCCTAACAAAGGACAGATAAGCTTGGATTTACAAAGGGCACTCCTGTCCCTCACTGAAGGACCGGAGCTTGAGTTCCTAATTTGCATTGTCCTCACAAAATTTAAGTAATTTTGCGATTTGAGGAGGTCAAGAGAAGTATGTTTTATTCGTTGAATATAACTTGAGTGGCTTACGAAGGAGAAAATCAACCCAAGTTGCAATAGGCACTCCTGTCCCTCACCCACGGACTAGAGCGATTTTTAAAGGAAGCTCCTGTCCCTCTCCAAGGGACCAGAGCGATTTTCCCTCAAGACAAGTTTATGGCCAAGGTAAAGCGCGTTTCAAGTTTGACATGAATGAAGGAAGGCGTGATCAATCCATTGAAGATAATTTCGGAAAGATAGCAAAACGTAAGTGAGCTCAAAATTGCCTAGGCGCTCCTGTCCCTCTCCCAGGGACCAGGGCAAAAAACATATCATCAAGTCTTTCCCTCCAAGTTTAGATGAATCCAGGCCAAGGCACAAGATGGCGATGATTTTTGGAATGCTTCAAGGAAGAACAAAGTTGCAAAGACCACAAAAACTTGATGAAATTGGTTAAAGGCGCTCCTGTCCCTCACCAAGGGACCAAAGCGAAATCTTCAAGTATGCCTAATTTTGGAGTACCACTTTCGATTCAAAGACTCAAGATGGAAGGCGAAGTGATATTCTACGTTTAGTAAGTGATTTAAAGACGACACGATCAAGGGTTTGTACCAAGAACTAAAAGGTGCTCTTGTCCTTCACTTAAGGACCAAGGCGATTTTCATAAAAACAACCATTCCCTTCCAAAACCACGTCAAGGCAAGGTTATGCAAAGTCAAAAATGTTTTTCGAAGGACGATGAACAAGGAATTAACCTCAAGAATCGACAATTTTAAGCCCAAAAGCAAAAAATCGCTCCTGTCCTTCACTGGAGGACCAGGGCGAAAATCTTAAGAGGGTCAATTTTGCCTTGAAGAAAACGAGTTAGGCATACGTGGGACGAACAAAAATGATCATTGCCTACCTCACAACATGAATTGGCAATTTGGAAAATGAAGTCCAAGGACAAAAAGTTAAGATCGCTCCTGTCCTTCACTGGAGGACCAGGGCGAAAAATGTTTTAAAACAAGCTCCTTCCAAAGGTCGCACAAATTAAACTCAAGGTTCCCAATAATGATATTTTTGGACATCCAGGAAGAGGCTTTGGACGTGAAAAGCGAGAAACACAAGGCTAAAATGCATGAGCGCTCCTGTCCCTCTCCAAGGGACCAGAGCGATGTTGTTGATATCCCTTATTCTTCCCATACTTAGGCGCCAATATTTTTCAAATTGCATTAAATGCTAAATTTGCTAAAACTTTGAAATATTTTAATTAAATTGGCATTTAATAAATGGGCATGGGCATTTAATAATTAATTTAAGCCTTTAAAAAATCAAATTTTTTTATTGCAAAGGCATTTAAATTAATTATTATTAAATTAAATAAAGAAGAGAGCGCTTGGGGTATTATTTTAATGTTTTTTTTGCAAGATCGGCCTCCTCTTTTATTAAATTTTATTTATTTTTTGGCCTATTTTCCAAGTCGGCCTATTGGGAATTGCAAGGATGAGCGCCTATATAAGAGAGGTATTTTGAAGCATGTTAATCCATCATTCAATCATTTGTTCAAATGCGATTTTGAAGAAGTGATAAAGGAGCGAAATCTCATCCAAGAAGGAGTGCGAAGTTTGATTTAAGAGGAGCGAATTTCGTTGGAGGCTAGATGTGGAGCGAAAGTTAATGCTTGCGAAGTCTAGAGGAAGACCATTTTGTTGAAGAAAGCACATTTTGAAGACTTCGATCCACATTTTGCCTAGCGAACTTGCTTCATTTTGCATTATTTCTTAGATTTAGTTCTCAAGTGGAGGTATGGCGAGACTTCCTTGGTTAATGTCGAAATTTTGAATTTTGAATTTCCAATGGCGTAGTTATATTTAGGAAATGATAATTCAAAGATTTATCATGAAGTTTCCTAAATATTTAAATTGCAAAATATATTGCTCATTATGAAATGTTGTGTAGGTGTCAAGATGGCGACCCCAAAGGCAGGAGCATCCACCAGTCGTCCAGCCCTCATGAAGGAAGATCAAAGGAATGAAGAATTGGAGACCAAGATCGTGTCAAAGTGGAGCAACATTGGAGATACCAACTTGGGAAACTTCAATGTGAAGAAGTTTCGAGAGGTCCCTTATATTGGAAAGCCATCATCTGTCGCAAGGAGAATAATTGAAAGTGGCATTATCAAGGCGGTCGGCTTCCCTCCAGCAGTCCAGTGCCATGAGCTGATGATCGAGTGTGCCCGCCATTATGACCCACAGTCAAGATCGATCGTGTCCAAGGAAGGAAACACTTTGGCTTATCTTTCAAAGGAGGCTATCAGTGAAGCTCTTCATCTACCAGAACATAAAGATATGATTTACAAAAGCTTGGAAGGAGCTAGATCCATGTACGAAGATGATCCAGATACTTGCTTGAGCATCATCAACAAGAATTGGTTACTCAAAAGTCGTCCTCGCCTGAGCAAGATTCCCAACACACCACATAGGATCGACTTCCAGGAGGAGTACAGAGATTTGATAACCTTACTCAATCGAGTTACAGGAGCTCCTCAGGCCTTCTACTTCGAGAAGTGGATGTTCTTCTTCATCCAAGTGATAGTTCAAGGAAAAGGAACAATTCATTGGGCTAGAATCATTAGCCATTGCTTGGACGTGCAGTTGAGAAGACTGAAGGCTACTAAATCCTTCCACATGAGCTCGTACATCATGTACGCCTTGATCAGGAGTTTTGAATATGCAGGACTACCTCACAGAGGAGTGATTGGAAGAGGACCTGGAGAAGTCAGAGTTTGTGAATCTTATGTTCATTTGCATCATCCACCTGGAAGTAACTACAAGTTAGTTAATGATACCTTCACGATGAACATCACCAGGACATTGCAAGGTGGGATTCACAATCGGCTATCTCAAGAGGCACAAGAGCTTGTTAAGAGGTATGGTGCTTGGTTTATCCAATTCCAAAAGTTTACATATATTAGAGTTCATGGGTGTCCTTCACCTCCATATATGTTGCCAAGATATCCGACAGACCGGATAGTACTACTTGAGGTGACTAGGCAGTTGGCAGCTTATGCGAAGGCATTCAAACATAGGCATGGAAATGGAATTCCTGTACCTATCATACTAGGAAATTCAGTAGAGGTATGTCCTAATGCTCCAGCTTTAGATGATGCAGAAAGAGAGTTGGCCTTATATTCATTTTCATTCTTTTCATTGAGGGAGAATTTTGATCCTAATGGGTATATAGAGGAGACAGTTGGTAGAATGTACAAGCATGAATGTCAGGTAGAGGACTTTTGGATGAATCTCTCAGATGATTTAGAAGTGAAAAGAAAGATGCATTCCAGATTGCCTTTAGATTTTATCAGGAAATGCAAAGTTTACAGAGTGGCCGATCAAGCTCAGGACAGTGGCAGGCACCTCCAGTCATCCTATGATAGAGAGGACAAGGCAGTAAAGATAGATTGGAATGAACCTGAGGTTGTAGACTTAAAAGCTTTGATGGCCCCAATTTTGTCCTGTACTCGCAGATGGGTTGATGTGCAACATCAAAAGTTGAGAGAGCAGAGCATACCTATGACTTTTACTTTGGAGGAAAGATCGGCAGAAGGAGGAGCAAGCGCAAGTGAAGGCCATCCTCATCCTTGAAGCACAAGCGAAGGCAATCCTCACCCCAGAAGCGTAAGTGAAGGCAATCCTCATCCTAGAGGTGCGAAGAGGAAAGAAAGACCTGAGAAAAGAGAATCTTCCAAGAAGAAGCAAGAGGCCAATCGAGATTGCTCATCCGGCACATCTTCTCGACAAGAGAAAAGGACACTTGAAGTAGAGGAATCTATGGAATCAATGGTTCAGAATGATAAACATGAAGAAGGACAAGCATCTCAACGTTCATCAAGTCAATCTCCCCAGGTCAATGAGCTACATGAAGACAAGAATGATGATGAAGCGACATCTCCTCTCCGGAAAGAAGAGCCATTACCTAAAGAAATACAAGTTAGGGAGACAAGGTCCGCCATTCCAGATTGGTTGAAGGAGAGACTAACAAGAGTGATTGTGATCGAAGACGAAGATAATGTGATTGATTTAGATAGCCTTGTTGGAAATTCTCAGGGAGTAACAGAAAAGAAGAAGGCCACCAAAATGTCCAAGATGATCAGAGATGAGACAGGGTCCAAGAAGTTACAGATAGCTACACCAGCAGTGGACAAGTACGAAGGTGAAATCCTTGCAGAAGAATATGATGTAGAAACTGTTGAGCTTGGTCCACTCACCACCGAGCAGGCAATGGATGAGGCAACTGATTCATTTGAAGCACTTAAAGATAAACTTAAGGAAGAAATGGAAAAGAATAGAAAACTTGAAAGAGAGGTCGGTGCTTGGAGAGGCTACTTTAGCCACCTCAGTCAGCCTTTGGGACGTCAGGATCCAGCAGTATCTCCTGTGCAAGCACTTCCCCTAGAATCAGTTGGTGAGGCAGAGAGAGTTAAGAGCTTGGTCCAGCTTATGAGCTCTTGGATTGACAAATCCCATACAGTTGTCGTTGAGTTTGCAACAAGAATGATGTAGACCATCCATCGGCTATCCAGGTCCTTGAGATCATCCACAACCTAATGATAACAGTAGCCGCCTTTGCTCATACTAAAGATGTTATCATTCCTGTTCTTCAAGTAATCAGGCAAACACCAAGGAAGATCTTAGCACAAGAAAAAATAATGGATGGAGGAGCTCATAATTTACTCCAGTGGTCTACTTTACTCCAGATGAAGGAAGTTCTTTTCGAGGACACCAGCGCCAAATGCAATCAAGTGGAGGAGGTCATCCATCCAATCCAGGACAAGGTGTTTGGGGTGTTATGTACTATTCTTGGCAGAAGGATCGAAGTTGAGACAGATGTGGATCTTCAAGAGTTGGAAGAAAGGGTCAAGGTCATGTTTTGCAAAGATGAGAATGTTATTACAGATGAGCAAAGAGATCAAATGTTTGCTACTATGCTCCTGATTGAGAAAATCAAGGAACTCGAACCTGAATGGGACGCAGCTCTTCTCAAGGCCTTTGATCAGATTATTCACTTAGAGGAACGAATGAGGAATCTTCCCGAGATTCCTATTGCTGAGATTGAAGGAATCGTGTCCAGATTCATTGCATATGCTAAAAAGGAGCATTGGAAAGGGAATAAGGTTCTAGAGGAGAGGTTGTTATAGATGACATGGCACCTTAATTGTCATTGGTCTATGTTTCCTAGATTTTTGTGCCAAATTAAATATTTGGCTATGCATTTAATATTGTTCAATAAAAAGGGAACTTTTGTAATAAAACCCTAATTAGGGTTTAGGTGTCAGAATCTCAGCCGTTGATCTTCTTTTGATCTGGGCCGTTCATTGTAATTGAGGATGCTATATATACCCTCATTCATTTTCATTTTGTGATTAGAAATATAGAGATAGATAGAGAATAGCATAGTAGAATTAGAGCTTTTGGAAAGAAGAAAGTTATTTTGTAGTAAGATTGAGCATTGAAGAAAGAATTTCAAGCAATTGTTGTCTATATTGACTTTGAGATCAATAAAATATTGAAGTTATGGTGTTTTATTGCAATTCTCGTGGTTATCTTCATGGTTGTTTACTTTCTTGAATCATTCTCAGTCGAAGTAGTGTTTAAATTTGAAGGACTAAGTGTTGAGCTTGATCTTTGGTGAGATTCACATTCCAAACCACTAGCTTCTTACTGATTGTAGGAACGCCTTGTGTGGTCAACTGGAGAGACTTGAATTACTTAAACCTTCAATCGTCATTGAGCTTTGGATATGTGCCTTTGTGGTAGTGTCTATGATCCTTGATGAATTGAAAAATCATTTGTTACCTTAGAAGATCGCATCAATTTCAGTTGGGTTGTTATTTCATGGCAATATTGAAATTGGTAGAATCTTACCAAGTCTAGCCTACATTGGGTCATTCTTAGGATTAGATTAGAATTTACCCCTTGCAAACCCTACCTTTTGATCTTTTGAGAACTTATTAGTTTAGGGAAATCTTGTTCCTACAGCTCGGAGGACGTAAGGCCCCTTGATGAAACAGCATTCACAACGACCACTGGTGCTTATCCACACGTAGAGACCCTACATAAAAGAACATTGGAGTCACCCTGATTGATCCTTTTTTTTGCGACATCTTCAGCAATCAGAGGCTTTATTCAAGAGAGGATAAGGTACCCTTGGGTATTTTATTCTGTGTATGATTGTGTACAAAATACACGTCAACAGACATGTATCTCAATCCTTGTCTTAGTCTTGTACAGAATCACTGTCCTTAACAATGTAAACTAGTATGTACTAAATATATTATCATGAATAAATTTCTGCTTCTTAATGACAATTAACTCTGCTCCTTAACATGTATTAAATCACTTCTATATTCAATCATAATTTCTTTACTTTCATACTCTTAACCGCTGCTTCTAATAATCATTAATTGTTGCCTTGTATCCTTTAATCACCACTTTTATTAATTGTCTTCTTCATATTAGCAATCTGTCCCTTAACATGGAGATTAACTCATATTAGCAATCTATCCTTAATATCAGTCTAAACTTCAAATTGCTTTAACATGGTAAGTAGACATCAATATGCCTTATCTTGATTGCTTCATCTGATGGTAAGTAGACTTATTCCACAATTTAGTGGCCTTTGGCCTTAATGAGATATACCTCATTTTCCTTTAACATTGATGACACTCAATCTAATAATCTCGTCCGTCTAGACTCTATACCCTTTACATAAATAACAACATTTCCAACAATTATATTAATGTCAACATATGACCAAAAGTAGGTCAGTGGGACTTGAGAAACCCAATCTTTCATGTTCTTCACTAAGATTTTTGTTGATGAACAATTGTGTGGAATCCCCATCATAGTTTACAGATCACTAGTGGTGGGAAGGAGCTATGAAAAGCTTTCTTTTATCTATCCTTTTTACAAGAGATGCCAATTATAAAGAGGGGACAAGGCGAAAGATGTCACCACTCAAAACCTTCCACTGATTTCCCCAGGACGATACCTAAGTTTTTCCAAATGTTGCCTTCGAGTCTCTAGAAAAATCATGATTGTAGATAGAATTCAAGCAACATCACAGATTAACTATTCCTTGTGTCTTTCCCCTTACTAAGTAGACTTTTATAGGGTAGGTAGGCTAGGCCTAACCCCCAATTTTGAGTTAAGTGATCTAAACTTCTATCTTACGAGGAAGAAAATGAAGGATCTACTTCATTGCATAAGCCTCTTGAGCATTGTGAATAAGTAAATTAATCACTCACATACTCCACCTCATCCATACCTTCCAAGGTAGTTCAATAATAAAGTCAAATCCCATACTTGATATTTCAATTACACAATCCATTACAGTAATACTTCCATGTTCCATAGAAAAAATGAGTGCCATTCGACACGAAAGACTTTTACTTTAACTGGTGGAATCCATTCCATTTAACCATCTAAAGAAAGATCTCATAGACATGTTTCAGTACACATAAAGCAAGGACTGGAAACTTTAGAACAATCCAAATAATATAGTTACAAGTAGAGAACTTCCATGATATCCATCATAAAATTTACATAGTAATCACATGTATGTCAAATGCAACAGTGGCTAACTTTTAAAAGTTCTATATAACATTTCAACATATCTTGTCTTTTTAACTAGGATTCATGCACATACAACTTAATAGAACACCAGCATGTTGAATGCAAATTATAACTAGAATATTGGTATCCCACTTATGAAATCACCTGTAACATCTTCCTCTTCATGATCACTGTCACTACTTGGCAGATCTTCCATAGCTGAAAACTTTGTCTGGTCAGTCAAAGAAGAGCATCCCCCAGCATTTTTTGCAATATATTTATCCTGGTCCTCCAAGAAATGTTCCAACTTCATGACCTCGACATTTGTGGCCGGCACTATCATTCCATCTCCTTCAACCAGAAAATTAAACCTACATAAGTTGTACTCTCCCCATTCAAATCAAAAATCACTCACAAAATAGAAAATAAAATAAATCACTCACTAACATTAATAAACACATTGGCAAGAGGAAAATAAATTATATATAGCAGAGCATTTACTTTACTGTACTACATAAAGAACAAGGGGAGATCAAACAAATACCAAATTTATTATGTAGTCATATAACCAAAAAAATTAAGAAAAGCCTTATAAACACAGACAAATTGAGGAATTGATGAACAAACATCTTCAAAGTTGATTTCACGAAGTGAAACTTAGATTCTAGCATTGTGTAAGAGATGACTGTGACCTAGCTCTCTCAAAGCTCGAGTAATGTAGCTGGTTAGTTCACTATTTAAAGCATTCAATGTTCTATTATGCAACACTATTTAAAGTGATTTATCTTAGTAGTAAATAAATGACAACGTTCGCCTTCATTTTTATGTAGTTTTAAATTTTAACGATAGAAAACATATTCTCACTGTCAGATATACTCTGAAATTTGAATTGCATCCCATTTTTTCTTTTCCAGTTCCCATTCAGTTAGAATTGTAAAGTTGATTAAAAAAATTCAACATTATTCAATTTGCAAAACTATCAAAATATTTTGTACAAAAGCAAATAAAGTAAAAGAAAGGTGGGCAGGCCATGCTATAAGCAAATACAGCAGGAATTCTTTACCTAGCACAAATTAAGCAGTTTTATCATTCCTTAAACTCCAACAACACAACCAACCAGGAAAAAATTAAAACATCAGCAAACCCCATGTCATTAACCTCGAACCCTTTGGTCAGAAGAAAGGATAAGGAGGAGTCCTCTTGACACGGAACCTATCAAGCATCTGAGATACTTCACATTTGGTCACATTCTTCTTCTCGTCTAGAATTTTACCAGCAATTTACCTAAACCCACCAACCAAACCTTGTCAAATGGCATAATTATGTAGTAGACTTATATTCCACTCATGCACAGTATATTGTAGCACATGCAATTCCAGGTTTACAAATCATTGATCCTGTACTTCACTTAGCGAACATTCTGTATTAAAAATATTGCAAATATACCCAATATCCATCCTCTCAAACTATAAGACTAGCTTGCAGTGACGGAAGGAAAACCAATATTTACACTGGAAGAGTATCAGACAAGATATAGATAAATAGGTGACTATTTATGATGAGTGTTAGGTTGGTATGCTGATAGAGAACCTCCTGCAAGAAAATTGATGTCTTTGCTGACATTTCACAACAAATAAGAGATTATATTCATAAACTCATGCAGAGTATATTGTAGCACATGCAATTCCAGGTTTACAAATCATTGATCCTGTACTTCACTTAGCGAACATTCTGTATTAAAAATATTGCAAATATACCCAATATCCATCCTCTCAAACTATAAGACTAGCTTGCAGTGACGGAAGGAAAACCAATATTTACACTGGAAGAGTATCAGACAAGATATAGATAAATAGGTGACTATTTATGATGAGTGTTAGGTTGGTATGCTGATAGAGAACCTCCTGCAAGAAAATTGATGTCTTTGCTGACATTTCACAACAAATAAGAGATTATATTCATAAACCTTTTCAGTCAATAAGAATCTTTAAAAAAATGATTAAATTGCAGTTCTACTAAATGGTATAAACAAAATGACTAGATTGCTACCCAACAACTTAAGGTGTCATCGTGAAAATCAGAGATGATTCACTGGTAAAAACTTGGTTTATTAACTGAGGGAAGAGATACATTTTTAGGAATTACAAAATATCTTATCTATTAGAGAAGTTACCTACTTCTAACTACTTGTTAATGTTGACATTGAAGATGTCTAACAGTCAGTTGCATTATTGACCATTAACACTAATAATATAAAATATTATTCTAACACCCTCCCTTAATGGTCAATCTATCAAAAACACCAAGTTGCCCCCTGAATTTTACAAACTTATCCGGGCTCAGAGACTTAGTGAGAATATCTGCAGTCTGATCCACTGTTGGAACATACTGCAATTGAACTGATCCGTCTTCTACCAGCTGGCGGATGTAGTGACAATGAAGTTCGACATGCTTGGTACGTTCATGGAAGACTAGGTTTTTGGCCAGTTTGAACACCCCTTGATTATCAGTATACAAGGGAGAAGGACCTGCTTGCGGCATCTACATGTCAGAAAGCATCCTTTGGAGCCAAACTGCCTCACATGTGGCCTTGACTGTTCCCCAGTATTCGGCTTCGGTCGAGGAAAGAGCCACGGCTTGTTGCTTCTTGCTGCTCCAAGTGACGGCACCAATACCCAAACTGAATAGTACCCAAAAGTGGATTTTCTGTCATCCACTGATCCTGCCCAATCTGAGTCAGTATAACCTATCAGCTTTGGATTGCTGCACCTGCTATACAGAATGCCATAGTCGGAAGTGCCCTTCACATATCGTAGCACTCGCTTCGCTGCAATCCAATGATCAGTTTTTGGGGTTGTCATGAAGCGAGAGATGTAGCTGACAACAAAACTGATGTCAGGTCTAGTGGCAGTGAAATAGATGAGGCTGCCTACGAGTTGCCTAAATTCGGTCTCATATACGACAGGTAAATCAAACTTGGCTGATAACTTCAGCCCTTTCTCCATAGGTGCGGAAGCAGGTTTATAATCTTGCATTCGAAACTTGTCAAGCAAATTGTGGGCATACTTGGACTGTGAAATAAAGATACTGTCACTAGTCTACCACACTTTGACACCTAAGCAATAATGGAGAAGCCCCAAATCTGTCATGTCAAAAGCTTGGCACAAGTCATGTTTGATGGTTGTAATCAAATGTGTTGAATTGCCAGTAATGATCAGGTCATCCACGTAGACAACAAGAAAAAGGATATCATCACCGGAGAGTTTGACATACAGATTAGTGTCAGAGGGACTGCGCTGAAAACCATGTTCAACCAAATACTAATCAATCTTGAAGTACCAAGCCCGAGGGGCTAGCTTCAGGCCATAGAGGGCTTTTACCAATCTACAAACCTGATGTTCCTTACCAAGAACCTTGAAGCCAAGAGGTTGAGTCATATAAACTTCTTCTTGCAACTCACCATTGAGGAATGCACTGTTAACATCCATCTGGTGAAGTTTCCATCCAAACTGAGGTGCAATGGTGAGAAGACGACGAATTGTACTCATCTTGGCAGTAGGAGCAAAAGTCTCCTCGTAGTCAATACCCTCCCACTGTGTAAAACCCCGAGCAACCAATTTGGCCTTGTACTTATCTAAAGTACCATCTGCATGATACTTGACTTTGTAAACCCATTTACAGCTAATAGGTTTCTTTCCAGGAGGCAAATCAGAAAGAACCCAAGTGTGATTCTTCAGAAGACTATGGTATTCGATCTCCATAGCCTTTTCCCACTCAAGAATGCCTTTAGCCTCGGAATATGTCTGGGGCTCATGGATGCTGTGAATGTTGGCCATAAGTGTAAAGTTGACTGTAATATGTTGCTTTCTCTTTCTGCGAGCGGATCTGCCCTCAATAAGCTCATCATCATGAAGATCTCCGATAGTCTTGGCCCACCACTTAGGCCTAAGGGTAGAAGTACCAACATCTAGCATTGGAGGAACAACATCCCCTAGAGTTTCTGGAACAAAGTCATCTGGATGCAAATCTTGTGGAAAATTAGGTGGTGCTGGATCAATAGATTCCTCATCTTCAGAGTCAGAATGCTCTGAAGCCCTCCCATCATCGGAACCAAGAGGAAGACGAATACCAACATCAGGAGTCTTCACAGACTGAGTCGCAGGACTAGGAGTAGTAGAAGGCATAAATGAACCGGTAGTCTCATCAACCACAAAATCACGACTGAAAATGAGACGATCTGTCTCTACATCAATCAACCTGTAGGCCTTGTGGTTGTCGCTGTAACCAGTAAACATAAGTGTTTGGCTCTTTGAATCCAACTTAGCAAGCTTAGCGTCTGGAATCCATACATGAGCCGTAGAACCGAAGACTTTCAAACGGCCCACTTTAGGCTTGCATCCTAACCAGGCTTCTTCAGGAGTCATCTTCTTAACAACATGTGTAGGTGACCGATTTTGCAGATAGACTGCAGTGTAAACTACTTCAGCCCAGTATTTCTTAGGACTATTTCTATGTTCTATCATAGAACGAGCCATTTCAGTAGTGGTGCGATTTCTACGTTCAACTACACCATTCTACTGAGGGGTGTATGGTGTGGTGAGTTGGCGTTTAATGCCATGTGTAGCACAAAATGTAGAGAAGTCATTGGAACAAAACTCCCCCCCACTATCTGACCTTAGAGTGACAATCTGAGAACTGGATTCTTTCTCAACTAAGGCCTTAAACTGCTGAAATGTACTGAACACATCTGATTTATTTTTCAGAAAATACACCCACATTTTACAACTGAAATCGTCAACAAATAACAAGAAGTACCTGCAACCAGTAACAGATGGAGTGTTTTGTAATGTCCCCTACTAGGATTTGGCCAGGCTTAACCAAAACTAGATTGATTAGGAGACAAAACTATCTTAACGTGAATCCAATCGGGGATATTAACTTAAAGATTCTTTCTGATTTATATTCTAACATTTATTGTATACATACATATGCGTTATTTATACATACATACATATATTTATTTACGTTATTTATTCTCAGATATTATATTACTGCAGATTCTCAGATTAACTTTATTTTCAAATATTTATTCTCAGATTATTATTCTCAGATATTTTATTCTCTGATACTTATTCTCAGATATATATGTTCTCGGATATTTGTTCTCAGATTATTATATATAAATATTATTTGTTATATATATTAATATATTATTATTATTAACTATATTAATATCAGTATCAAATTTTGCATAAGAACGTTACTAGGCTTCATATATTAAGCAGTCATACCGAGCACATAACCAGGGTATTTACTGTCTGTCATATGATAGCAGTTCTGATTTTCATCTGATCGGTCGGCTATAACCTTCGGATTCCCTTCACCATCTCCCCTATTTCTCTGTTCGTTACTGGTGTTGTTCTCGCTTGTCTCCGTTCCTAAATCTGAATATCATATTACGTATCTATCCCCCCTCCCCTTCAATGAGATTGCACTAGCACTTATAACTCCAACTTAAAAGGGAGGCAACCTTTGGAGTAATGCGTCACATCTCTTTTAGATTGAACTCCTTCACAACAACTGTTTGTTATCGATTAGTCCTCATTGCTAATCGCTATCTTCATAAACCTTCTCACTATCAAATCGGCTTATACATAATTGATGTCTGATGCTTAACTTCATCCAATCAGTTGTTATCTCATGATTATCGATCAATCTCCTTAACGGCTGATGCGTGCCTTCTCATGTTCGACAATGCTCCACAAGTTGTTTAACACAATCGTTGTTTTCGTTATAGATTCTGATAATTGCTGCCCATCCTGTTGTTACAAGTCATTGGTTGGTCAAATCAATAGGTCATCATGGATAGCCAAATACTTGATTATTGTCTTCTCCTATGCATCACAATTCAAATCGCATCTCCAATGCAATTGTTCTTCACACCAATTGTTATCTAATGATAGTCCCACCTCTACCAATCTGGAGCATATTCGATAAATATCTTCCTTATCGGCCTTCATATGCCGCAATACTTAGTCATAAGCAATCAGACATTAATTTGATGATGTGAAGACGGTTTTTAGAATATGGATGCTATGTCAAGCTCCCTTCCAATAAGTATTAGTTTGCTCGGACTCTTCTTAGTTGTCATTGTTCAGAATTATTCAAGTTGCAATTTAATATGAATGTTTTCAATATAATATTAATTTATTTTTATTAGAATATTTCAGGAATATTATTAATAAAGAATATTAATAAATATTAATTAAATAATAAATTTGAAATAGTCATTTCTTGATAAATATTATATTAAATGATAATTATTTCATTTAAGAAGTAAATAACGATCAAGGAGGGGACATGACATGTTCATTGACCCACATGCATCAGCGTGAACCAATTGAAGGACCTTGAAGGCTCGCCAAGAATCACCATCCAAGAATGGTGTCCGATACTGCTTCCCAGCTAGACAGGCTGCACAAACTCCATAATTTTGAGGTTGGATCTCAGGTAGACCAGCAACCAAACCCTTCGAATATAACTGAGAGAGATGGTGCACGTTTAAGTGCCCATAACACTGATGCCAAAGTGTTTTGATGGATGTACTCCTAGCAACCAAAGCATGCTCTTGAGAATCATCGGAATCAGCAAGTCTATACAAACCATGATCTTCAAGTCCCATAGTGATTGTAGTACAAGTCTCCCTATCAACGATGATGCAGATGGACGAACTGAAGACAACATCTAATTGAGGAGAATGCCTCATGATCTGACTGACGGAGAGGAGAACATGTTCCATGCCTAGAACATAGTAGACATCAAGAAAAATTAAATTTCTACCTCCTAAGTGAATCTGGACAGTGCCCTTACCAGCAACTGTGTACTCTTCTCCTCCTCCGAAGATTACTGAATCCGAAAATGGTTCAAATTTCGTGAACCAATCCTGACAATGAGTAAAATGCCGCGAAGCTCCTGAATCAATATACTAGGCAGAAGAGTGTACTGGATCCAGGCTTGCAAAACTCGGCGAGCCATTAAAAAACTCGCGAGTAATCGCGATCCATAATGGCACGCGAGTTAATCGCGGAAATACTCGGCGCGATTTTTTCATAGTCACTGCGATTTTTTTGACAAATACTCGCCGTTAATCGCCAAAACCCGCCCGAAAACGCGGCACAAAACGCGAGAAAAATGCGACTTAAGTCGCAGGAAAAAAAAAACCTAAGTCTTTATTCCATTTCGCGCGACTCCGGAAGGCAAAAAACGCCACGCGATTTCCAGTAGGGTTTGCATTTGCACGCGCGACCAAGTTTTTACTTGTTTATTCGTGATCTTTTTGTATTGTTTTATTTCGAATTCACAGTCATTTTAAATTTTAATCGAATGACTGTGTAATACACAGTCATTTGAAATGACTGTGTATTACACAGTCAAAATGATTGTGTATTGTTTGCATTTGCACGCGCGACCAGGTATCTTTTTGTATTGTTTTATTTCGAATTCACAGTCATTTTAAATTTTAATCGAATGACTGTGTAATACACAGTCATTTCATTTGACTGTGTAATACACAGTCATTTCAAATGACTGTGTATTACACAGTCATCATTACACAGTCACAGTCATTTGAAAATGACTGTGTATTACACAATCACAGTCATTTCAAATGACTGTGTAATACACAATCATTAGTAATTACAGTCATCAGTCATTTGAAATGACTGTGTAATACACAGTCATTTGAAAATGACAGTGTATTACACAGTCATAGTCATTTGAAATGACTGTGTAATACACAGTCATTTCAAATTTTCAAATGACTGTGTACTACACAGTCACAGTCATTTCAATTTTCAAATGACTGTGTATTACATAGTCATAGTCATTTCAATTTTCAAATGACTGTGTATTACACAGTCACAGTCATTTCAATTTTCAAATGACTGTGTAATACACAGTCATTTCAAATTTTCAAATGACTGTGTATTACACAGTCATCATTACACAGTCACAGTCATTTCAATTTTCAAATGACTGTGTAATACATAGTCATTTCAAATTTTCAAATGACTGTGTATTACACAGTCACAGTCATTTCAAATGACTGTGTATTACACAATCATCATTACACAGTCACAGTCATTTCAAATGACTGTGTAATATACAGTCATTTTCAAATGACTGTGTATTACATAGTCATCAGTCATTTGAAATGACTGTGTAATACACAGTCATTACAGTCATTTCAAATGAGAAATGACTGTGTATTACACAGTCATTTTCAAATGACTGTGTAATACACAATCATTACAGTCATTTCAAATTTTCAAATGACTGATGACTGTGTAATACACAGTCATTTTCAAATGACTGATGACTGTGTAATACACGGTCATTTGAAATGACTGTGTAATACATAGTCATTTTCAAATGACTGATGACTGTGTAATACATTAATCATTAATGTACATTGTAATTAATGACTGTGTATTACACAGTCAATTGTGAAATGATTGTGTAATACATACTCATAGTCATTTGAAATGACTGTCAACTGTGTAATGTCAATGTGTATTAAAGTATTTCATTTAAATTTAAATTTGAAGTTAAAAACTTAAAAAAATACACAACCAATTAAAAATTTTAATTTTAGATAGTCATCTATTAATAGATGACTGTAAATAAAATATAGTTATACAGTCATTGTAATTTTTGGATGTTCGTGATTTTTTTTGGTAACAATGTTATTTATCTCTAAATGTTGTCTCTCTTTTGCTAGGTTCTTTTCCACATCTTTTTGAAAGAAAATGGATTCAGCTTCTACAGTTAAAGTTGGTGGCAAAAAGAGATACCCTTGTTGGAAACATGGGAGACCAGGTCCAAAACGAGGAGATGTTTTTTGCAACCATTGCAAAAAAATTGTAAAAGGTGGCATTAATAGGTTCAAATATCACCTTGCAAAAATTCAATGCCGAGATACCACAAGCTGTACGGAATGTACTGAAGAGGCTACGAGAGATGCAATAGCAACGCTTGAAGCATATGATCAAAGGAAGGCAACAAAAAAGAGAACAGCAGAGGCAATGGCAGCCCCAAGGGCAGATTTGAGTTCCATAGGGTCACATACAGATGTGGCGACATCTGGTTCTTCCCTTGGGCCACGGATACGAGCAAAGGGAACTTTGGACAGCAACATGGAAAACTTCTTTATTCCACGTAACACTCCTGGTGCACAACCTGGATTGCTTGGCACTGCATGGAATAAAGAGGCTCACCAACAAGCCAAGGTGGCGTGTGCTAGATTTTTTATCTACAACGATGTTCCGTTCAATGCTATTTCTAGTCCATCTTGGGACCAATTGGTCACCGTGTTGACTGTGGCAGGTAAGGGGTTCAAATCCCCAAGCCGTTACGAGGTAAGTGGACCGTTATTGCAGGATGAGGTCCAAAACACTCATGCATTAGTGGAAGAGCAAAGGACTATTTGGGAAAAGAATGGCTACACCATTCTTTCTGATGGATGGACAGATGGTAGGAATAGGGCACTCATCAACTTTCTAGTTGCTTCAGGAGGACAGTTAGTATTTTTAAAATCAATTGATGCCTCCAATGAAGTGAAGAATGCGGAGACCTTATGCAACATGTTGGATGAGGTGGTGATGGATGTGGGAGTGTGTTGACGTGTCTGAAATCGCATTGCTGCAAACTCCATACGGCCAACGCAGAATAGAATAGCCGACTGATTATCCTACTCTCTCTTGAGATAAGGAAGTCTCTAATGCTGTTTTCTAAGTTTGATCAAAGGAGACTACCTCAAGGTTTCTTTTGTCAGGTCTTGACTGCGGGATCTCTCAGTGGCTTGATGTGTTTATGCTGGAAACACAAAGGGGGCTTACGTTTGATTAGTAATTTCATATGCGAATTCCCAGGGACCTCTTTTGGTTTTCTTTCAGGTGATGTTGATTTATTTGAAGCTGATTTAGCAAGACTGGATTTCTAAAAAAGGATAAAATTGGGAGGAAAGAAAGGAAGGGTAGCGAGAGAGAACAGTAAATATTAACTAGGACAACAGATTTACCCAAGCAGACAGACACCTCCAGGAAACCAGGTTAAGCATCATCAGTCATTCAGACACAATGTTTGCATAAACTTAGTGCAATCTTCAAAGGAGAAACCAGATTTTCATATTACCAAATACAATATTAGAACTTCTATATTCATGATACATGTACTTTTGATAATCGAACTGAATCATAAAATAGCCCAGATTAACCATGCAGAAAGGAAAAAAAGCAATCAGCTATCCTCTAATGGTATGGACTGTGGAGATTCTATCAGATGCTTGGTAAGAACTGCTGTGTAAAATGAACAGACATAATTAAAAGCTTTCTAATTTAAATGAAGAAGGAGACCATGCACTCACAAGGAAATTTGAAGGTAATTTCAATCCATTGTATTAATTCCTGCAAAATTTCTTCAGAGCTTTCGCAACAATTCAAGAACTTCCTCCTAAATGAGGGAAAACCAGTCCCCTTAAATAGGTTTCCAAAAATGGATGAATGGCCAAGATCTAATCTAAACAAGTGGCCCAGATTCATCCTTACAAAAAGAGGGACCCATGCTCATAAATAGGGAGATAAATATCTACAACTACTCAAAAGGAGCAATAACTACCAAAGGATAATTACAACTTTGAAATAATCCAAAAAGGGGAGGTGCACAAAAAACTTTACAATATGTTGACCAAAAGTCAACGGTCACCCTTTTGGGACAAAAGTGCACTTTTTAAGACTTGGAGGGAAAAAAGCATTTTTGAGAAACTGCTTTCTCTATTCTGGTTTCACATTCCTTTTGCAGAAACTGGTCTTCGCCATGCAGGTATTCTCGCCATAAATCACGACCTGCTGCTCGTTCCTCGCGGACATATTCCTGAAACTTGATGCATAATTGGAAGAGGGGATTAAAAGGTGGCATGGGAGGGTGGCGAATTTTGTATTGCATGCCTTCGAGATACTGGTCCACGTGCCTTAAACCGTCCTTCCAGCCGGAGCGATTACGCTCGAAGCATAATATGTCTGAATGGAACTGACCAGCAAAACTTAAGTCTTCAATGGAATAAGAAGCCTTATCTGCTCCCAATCTTCCCTCCCAATCCGGCCGGATTACACTGTCGGACAGGTCATTTATCCACCCCGAAACCATTGATCGGAGGATGGTCTTGCCTAGTTCTTGCATGTTCCCCAGAATCGCCTCACACGCGTCATTTTCTTTGTCAATAATTTCCTGGGCATCGTTCTTCATGGTGACGGTCCAATACCATTCCTTGAGAACACTGATGCTATGGGGACTCAAGATGTCAGGCAGTGTGGGAATTTGTGTATGTGTCCAGAAAAGAGCTCTTAGGAGGGGAAGGGTAGAGGCCGCTACTTCATGCATGTGGAGGGATTCTCTCTTTACTTCTAACAACCTGACGAGAGTGAGCTCTCGATGGAGAGCCATTTCCTTTACTTCTTTGAGGATCTGTTCTCCTTTTTTCTTGATGTCTTGCACCCATTCCTTAACGGCCTTTGCGGTATCCCGGATTCCTTCAAATTCAGTTGTGGTCCTCTGCGCCAATGTCATTGGGGGAATATGGGATTCAGAGGGGTTGTGTAGTGGCCGTAGGAGCTTATCGATGTATCCCTCGGCTTGTTCAGCACGGGCCCGATACATGTCCTTTTCAGCCGTGATTTCCTCGAGCTGTCTGAGTATGTTTTGCACCGAGTCCTTAAATTCCTCCTTTTCTTGCTCTTTTGTAGCTCGTCCGATGGGGACAGTCGTAATGCTATAATCTGCCAGGGTTATTTGATCTGCTAGCTTGTTTACGGGCGGGGTAGCAATATGAAGAGTGCGGTTCCTTTGCCCATCCTTGGTTATCTTAGAGTATGTTCTCGGTTTCTTCTTCCCTTTTGCTTTTGTTTGATCCATTCGTGAGAAGATGTCTTCAAGGTCGATGGGCGCCTTGGTGGCGGCCCTACGCTGAGCTCTGGCGATCAGCCACTCTTGAGGCACTGTCTGGGTTGAGGATAGGGTTAAGTTAGCACCTTGTGCTCCCATACTTTCAACTGGCTGATCACAAATTAACAGCTGTCCCGCCATCGGAGGGGTGGAAGAAGGAGGAAGCTCTTTGTTTGCATCTGAGTTCTCCCCTATCTCACTGAATAATTGTCTGATATCTTCCTGTGATGGTGGCTCCTTGGTTCCCTCGAGCTCATGGATCTCGTCTGTTCTTTGTTCCCCTTCGACAGTTGAGTCGTCCTTGGCTGCATGGAGGAGTAGTAATTCATGGCGGCTCTGCTGGGTAGGTTCATGCACTTCGATCCCCTAGGTGGATGGGATTTCTCCTTCCTCTATCTGGGCACCCGGCTTAGTCGGATTGGGACCCTTTTGCTCGGTGTCCGGCATATCTGGAGCAGGAGGATCATTGGCTTGGAATGCCTCTATGTCGCTCTGGGAAGGCGGAGCAGGTATGCAATCCAAATCTATGGCACCATCGGGCGAACTGGGGTCTGAAGATGAAGTGGTCTCTGGCCTTCTTATGGGAATCTTCTCCCTCCTTGTTCTCTTGGACGTCCGAGTCCCTCTGCAAGCCTTAGTTTTCTTCCTTTTCTCTGGTTTTTCAGCTGATGTCCTTTCATCTTCGGAAGACTGAGAGTCGAAATTGCCCATCAGATGGTAAGTAAACTGGACCCCTTCATGGACTAGCCTCTCGATCTGGTGCTGTAACCATTGATCTGTGTATCTTGCCGGGGCTGCCATGACTGCTTCGAAATCCGTGATTGGGTCTTGAGACCAATCAACGCCTGGCAAGAGATGCCTCACTGCTTCGAATTCCCGGACTTGGAGACAATTCCCCGAGTCTGTGAGCTGATCCGGGACCCGACGGTACTCAAAGAGTCGCATTTGCTGCACACTCAATCTAGAATATTCCCGTCGCCTGACTTCGTAGTCATCGGAGCAATTTTTCCAGTAATCTTCAATTGACTCCTTTGCTCTGTAGCGCCTACCGTAAGCTCTCTTTGCCAAATTGTCATGATCGAAACATTTTCTTGGGAAATGTTCCTGTAGGCCATAAGAGGCTAGCTCTGCAAGGGACTCTTCTGCTAGGGTGGGAGTTCTCAATTGGACATCATGGTTGCCTATGATCATTGGAAATGCGAATCCAGCCTGCTTGCTTTCTCGTAATAATACGCCGGCAGGGCGTGATTGCCTTGCCACTTCCATGAGGACTACTTTATCGGTTGGGTACCGTGGAAGTCGAAGGGGGGCACCTTCGAAGCCAGCAATTCGGATGTAGGAGAATCTTGGGAACTGAATAAACCAGGCCCCATACCTCTGCACTAAAATGGTAGCTTGCTCCGAGAGCCTTATGTGTAACCCTCCCTGCATTAGCCTGACTAGGCGCATTGTGAAGGCGTCGTTGACACGTTCGTACTGTCCAACCGCGTAAGCCGGGCTGCTCTTTTCCCTTTGAGCTATATCCTGGTAGTGCAGCTGCGGGTAGCAATCATAAACCTTTACCTGACCAGGCCCATTCCCGATCTCACCTTTCATTATTAATCCTGGCAGTGGCTGGTTCTTTGCGAACATATAGACCAAATAGGAGGTCATGGTGAAATACTTCTTTGTCTCAAGATCAATCAGCTGAGCGTGGATGTTATCACTTATGATCTGAGCCCAGTCAAACTTAGACTTTCCGGCAAAGACCTGTTCTGTAAAATAGAACATCCATTCTTCAAAGTAGTTGGACTTAGGGAGTCCCATGACTCGGCTAAGTAAGGTGACCATATCACCATGTTCATTATGAAAGTCACTTCTGGGGGTCTTTTTCACAATCCTGGTGCTTGAAGGCCTTTTTTCTTTGAACCATTCTTCGTTAATTAGTGCCCTGCATCGAGCTGGGTTCATATCATACGCCCCCTGTGCCTCGTCCATTGTTGTAGCTATGGGATTATTTGGAAAGGGGATATCAAATGCATCGCCGATAGCCTCAGGGGAGAAGTCGGCAATAGTGATATCTTCCAGAAGCACTAATCTGGACTTTGGCTCGTAATGCCGAGCAGCTTCCACTACTAACTCATAGTTCTGGATTGCTGGAGGAAAACCTGCTGCTTGGGCGATGCCACTTTCCAGCATTTGCCTAGGCCTGCCATATGCATTGGGTGAGAAGACCCGATCCCTGAAATCCTGAATATCAATGTGGCCAAGGTCGGTGTCACCAATGTTGTCCCAGATACTCTGGACCTTTGACTCTCTTAACCCTCCCCTCTGATACTGATACTTCATTCTTTCAACTTTCCGTGGGATGTCTGATTTGGATGCTCGTGAGGTTTCTGCTGCAGCGGGTGTTTTTGATGATTCTGCCGCTGATTTAGGCATTTATCCTGCACAGCCAGACACGGATTACAAGGTGACACGAGAATGACGATGCGGGTTAGATAATAACAGAAGTGTTTCAACAGACCGAGATTAGCTTAAATGTCACTCTGGGCTAACAATCTGATTAACTTCTACAGCATCATATTCCTGAAGATTTATGACTAAGCATTCTTACTCTCGAATTTTTTGGATTAATTTTAACAAAGGCAAAACATGAGAATTTTGAAAAGAGATGCAGTTTTCGGCCAAACTCCGGGAATAAGTCCTAAATTTTGGATGCTCGAATGATGGAGATGCAGACTCTAAGCATTTCAAATTTTGCGTATTTGCGTATTTGATTCACACATTTTAAATGACCGTACGCGATAAGGCGTACTTACCTGATTGGAGCGAATGATGGGTGATTGCCCGACCTTGTTGCGCGGGGCGAGCGGATGATCCTGCAAAATTTGAATCCCAACGGTTATCCTTCCTGTTTAAATTTTCGCGGTTTGGAGGATGAAAGAGGATTTATCAATTTCACATGGTTCTGTGCCTAGCAACCTGAATTTTAAATGGTTGATGGGAGGATGATGCAGTGTCTTACCTCCTTGTTTTCGGATTTAAGAGTTCCTTTCGAATTTTGAATTGGAGGTGTTCGAATCTAACCTTCGTGGGTTTGCTCGTCCTGACCTCCGCGTTACACACTGTGCCTTTTGCGTTTAATGTTTTGCTTGCTTTTGGACTTCGTTTTTAAACTTTCACCTTGGAATTTCGGACGCTTAGGGTCCGAAAACGCTGTTTGCCCGATGATGTTGAAGCTCGAACGCGGGGGTCCGAAGTGCGTCTCGATGTTGCTTTTGAAACACCACACTTTCCCTTTCGGAGCTTAGGGTCCGAAGAATGTTATTTGATATGTTTTAAAACTTACACTTCGCCTTTTTCGTTCGGACGCGGGGGTTCGAAGTGTGCCATGCGCTGCATTTTTAAAACCTCAGTTCGCCCTTTTCATTCGGAGCTTAGGGCCCGAAGTATGCATTTCGATGCTGGAGAAATGCCTTTAAAACTTACTTCGCCCTTGGTCATTCGGACGCGGGGGTCCGAAGTGCGTCTCGATGTTGTTTTTGAAACACCACACTTTCCCTTTCGGAGCTTAGGGTCCGAAGAATGTTATTTGATGTGTTTTAAAACTTACACTTCGCCCTTTTCATTCGGACGCGGGGGTCCGAAAACGCTGCTTATGTTGTTTTTAAAAAAAAAACTTTAACTTTGTCCCTTTTCGGAGCCTAGGGTCCGAAGTATGCATGGTATGCGTTTTGTTTTTTAAAACTTACTTCGCCCTTTTCGGAGCTTAGGGTCCGAAGTATGTTATTTGATGTGTTTTAAAACTTACACTTCGCCCTTTTCATTCGGACGCGGGGGTCCGAAAACGCGGTTTTTTGAACAATGTTTTAAAACTTCACTTTGCCTTTTCGGGGCTTAGGGTCCGAAAACGGTGTTTATGCAGCTTCTTTTTTTTTTTAAAAAAAAAACTTTAACTTTGTCATTTAGGGTCCGAAATGCGATGTTTGCACAATGTTTTAAAACTTCACTTTGTTGGAGTTCGGACCTAAGGTCCGAAATGGATGTTTGCACAATGTTTTAAAACTTCACTTTGTTGAAGTTCGGACCTAAGGTCCGAAATGGTCGCGCAGCATTACGTTTTAACTTGATTTTGGACATTTCGGACCTGGGGTCCGAAAATGGTATTCCACCTTACGCTTTTAAATTTTGAATTTTCACTTTCGGACACTTAAATCCAAAAAGAGGAGCGCATAACGTTTTTTTACCTTAACTTGACTTTCGCCAAGTTCGGACCTGGGGTCCGAAAAGGAGATGCATTATGTTAAGTTTTGAAATTTTGGAACAAACTCTCGGTATTTACGCCCGAAAGCCAGATCAGTCAAAATGGCTCATTGGTTCATTACTCCAACGTTGATCAGCTTACGGGCTGATCACGAACTCGCTCGAGGAGACACGAGAAACTCTGATTCGATTCTCGGGATGACGATCAAAAAACTCAAAACTGGAAAGGGGGACCCTGTCGGCGACAGGGGGCGTATGCAACGCACAACAGAGTGCAGAATGTCATCCAAGTTGTGACTAATAATGCAGCTGCATATGTGGCAGCCGGCAAACTTCTAATGGCTAGACATCCGACATTATTTTGGAGCCCTTGTGCTCCCCATTGTCTTGACTTGCTCCTTGAGGACATAGGGAAACTAAGTTGGGTAAAGAAAGTGGTTGAAGATGGAAGGAATATCACCAAATACATCTACAATCACACATGGGTCCTGAATCTTATGAGAGAGCACACTGAAGGTAAGGATCTTGTGCGGTCGGGGGTCACACGCTTTGCTACCAATTTCCTCACCTTGCAGAGCATACTTGCTACATTGCCCAACCTGAAGCGGATGTTCGTGAGTGAAAGATGGTTGGGGAGTCCTTATGCTACAAAGCCTGAAGCAGAGAAGGTTGTGATTGCCATTTTTGATACTAATTTTGCCAAGATAGTGGAGGAGATCATCAATGTAAGTTTTGAAACTTTAATTGATGATTTATTATTTAATTTTCTAATATTTCAATCTGCTGATTTTGTTAGATTTTTTATATCTAGGTGTCGGAACTGTTGGTGGGGGTGCTACGAATAGTGGATGGGGATCATAACTCCATGGGGTATCTATATGAGGCCATGGATAAGGCCAAAGAGGCGATTCAACGCTTGTATGGGTCAAACAAGACCAAGTATGAACCCATATGTCGCATAATTGATCGGAGGTGGAACCATCAACTCCACCAACATATTCATGCTGCTGCCTACTTCTTGAATCCCAAGTTTTTTTACTCTCCGAGTTTCAGAGCAGATGCAGAGGTTAGAATTGGCCTTGACACATGCATTCGGAGATTAGTTGATGATGAGATCCTTCGAGACCTGATACTTGATGAGTTGCAGAGTTATAAGAAGGCCTTAGGGGAATTGTTTTCTTCACCTGATTGCAAACGTAGGAGAGCCACCTTACGACCAGGTAAAAAAAAACATATGTTTAATTTTTACCATTTATTTCTCTCTTTAAGATTATTGAAATCTTTACAAGTTATAAATCACATTTTGTATCCTTGTAGATTTGTGGTGGGAAGATTATGGTGCCACAATACCTAATCTTCAAAAGCTTGCCATCCGCATATTATCACAGCCTTGTAGTGCTTCTGGTTGTGAGCGCAACTGGAGTGTTTTTGAGAACATCCACACAAAAAAGCGCAATAGGTTGACTCAACAACGCTTGAATGATCTTGTCTATGTGCGGTACAACATTCGATTACATGAGAAGAAGGTGCTAGGGCAAGATTCACATGAAGCACTTGACTTGGATGAAATTGATCCATATGCAGCAGAATGGGTTGCTTCTCCTGATGATGTTGATAATGATTTGGATCCATTCCTTACTAATGAGCAGCTGAGTGAGTTGGAGAGGGCAGGAGAGGAATGGGATGCGGAAGTGGCAGCACGTGAGGAGGAGCAGGAGGTTGATCATGCAGCAGAGGCACCTGTTAGTGTTGAGGATGTTGCCACTACTTCAGCACCACCCACCCAACGGCCACAATCTGTTTTGAGCTTTAGTCGTAGATGCAATTTATGATTTCTTATTTTCATTGATACCAAACTTTGAACTTGATATTGTTGTGATGTTTTCACACATCGCCCCATTGCAAATGGGGACCCATGTTTTTTTTGCTTTTTAGGGTTTGTTTTCTAGGTCTTTTAGGGTTTTGTTAGTTAGCCTTTGCATTTTGAGTGCTGTCGGGAAGATCAATAGGATAGCAAGTCCGGCTTGAGTGATGTCCTGATCCTGAAATTTGGCTAAGTCTGGAATGTCCTGATCCTGAAATTTGACTGAGTCTGGAAACTGAAAAACCTCAAAAAACTAGATTTTGCAATATAACTCTTGGAGGTCTGAAACCACTCTCAAACATCCTGAAAGTATATATGGAATATAACTTAAAGTATAAGAAAGAAGAAACATAGAAGGAAATGTCACTTATGCTTTAATGTTATATTCCATAAAAATTATCCTGATAGAGAGTTCAAAAAGTCAAATTTCGCTCCTGTCCTTCTCCAAGGGTCCAGAGCGAAAAGCGCTCCTGTCCCTCTCCAAGGGTCCAAGGCGAATCGCTCCTGTCCCTGTCCCAGGGTCCAAAGCGAAAAGGCTTAGTGGAGTCATTCCTGACCTTGTTTGGACAAATTGAGACATCAAAGGCATGATGGAGGACAAAATGAACGTGATAGAGCATCCAGACTTGATCAAAAACGATGAAATGATGAAGTTTTTGCCTAGAAGGTCAAATTCGCTCCTGTCCCTCACTGAAGGACCAGAGCGATTTTCTTTATATGCACAATTTTAGACCTTTTTTGGACATTAACTTTTATTCATAGCATGAAGTAAGATGATATCTTCCTTAGCCAAGACTTTTTTTGATGAAAATTGTAACGATTTGGCCTAGAGAGCAAAATTCGCTCCTGTCCCTCACTGAAGGACCGGAGCTTGAAATCCAAAATTGCCTTGTCCTTGAAAGATTTGAACGATTTCGCGAATTAAGTAGATCAAAGGAGATACATTTTATCAGTTGAATATAACTTGAAAGCGCAATCATGAGGAAAATTGACCCTAGAAGCAAAATCGCTCCTGTCCCTCTGCCAGGGACCAGGGCGAATTTAAGTGATAGCTCTCGTCCCTCTCTCAGGGACCAGAGCGATTTTCCCTATAAGACAGGTTTTGGGCGAAGATCAAGTAAGTGTTAAGTTTGAGGCAAGCAAAGGAGGCGTAACGAGTTCGTTGAAGATAATTTGAAGATTGCAAAAACGCCAAGTGAAGCCCATATTGTCCTAGGCGCTCCTGTCCCTCTCCCAGGGACCAAAGCGATTTCTTCCTTAGACAAATCTCTCACCAAGATGAAGCAAATTACATGTCAAGGATGAGTGAAGGGAAGCATAGCGGATCCATTGAAGATGGTTTTAAAAGTTAGCAAAGCATGATTGAGCCTACAAGTGAAAGTTCACTCCTGTCCCTCAGCCAGGGACCAGAGCGAAATGTTCAAGTGTGTCCAAGTTTAAGTTGCCACTCACATTTCAAGTGTTCAAAAGGGAGTAAGGAACATCATTTTACACCGTGAAGACAGTTGCAAGTTGATATAAACAAGGATGAGCACAAGGAACAAAGGTTCGCTCCTGTCCCTCACCAAGGGACCAGGGCGATATTCACTCAAATATCAAATTTGCATTGTAAAGGACGAGTAAAGTATGCATGGAATGAATGGATAACATTGTTACTTACCTTGCGATATAAATTGGTGATTAAAGAGACAAAGACCCAAGGAAAAAGGCAAGTTCGCTCCTGTCCCTCACCAAGGGACCAGGGCGAAAGTACTTTAAAGCGCACTCCTTCCACCAAAGGGACGAATTAAGCTCAAGATTCCCAATTAAAATGCTATTTTGGACGTCTAAGACATGACTCTGAACGTGAAAAACAAGAAAAACAAGGCCAAAATGAAGGAGCGCTCCTGTCCCTCTCCCAGGGACCAGAGCGATATGGTTAGTGTCCCTTATTTCTCCCATGCTTAGGCGCCAATATTTTCGAATTACATTAAAATGCCAAATTCGATAAAAATGTGAAAGATTTAATTAAATTGGTATTTAAAAATAGTGCGCCTAACATTTAATAATTAATTTTGAGCCTAGAAATCGAATTTTTTAATTATAAAGGCATTTAAAATTAATTATTATTATTTTAAAAATAAAAAGGGAGCGCTTGGGGTATTATTTTGCAAGGTCGGCCCCCTCTTTTATTAAATTTTATTTGTTTTTTGGGCCTATTTTCCAAGTCCGCCTAGGGGCAATTATCAAGATGAGCGCCTATATAAGAGGGGTGTGTTGAGCATTTTAATCCATCTTTCAATCATTTGTCCAAGTGCGATTTTGAAGGAGCAATAAAGGAGTGCGAAATCTGGTCCAAGAAGGAGTGCGAGTTGAAGGCTAGAGGTGGAGCGAATTTTCCTCAAGACGTTGAAGGCTAGAAGTGGTGAAGTTGATAGAAGAAGCACATTTTGAAGACTTTGATCCACATTTTGCCTAGCAAACTTGCTTAATTTTGCATCTTTTCTTAGAGTTAATTCCCAAGTGGAGGTATGGCGAGATTCTCCTAGTCTCAATTTTGAATTTTCAATTTTCAATCTCAAGTGGCTTAGTAAATTTAGGAAATGATAACTCAAGATTTATCATGAAGTTTCCTAATTAAAATCTTGAATATTCCTTTTAAAGTTTAATTTTTAGATTTCAAGATATATTACTAATTTTGAAATGTTGTGTAGGTATCAAGATGGCGACTCCAAGCTCGAAAGATCTACGAGTCGGAAGACTCTCCTCAAGGAAAATCAAGCCAAATCAAGGACGGTCAAGCAAGGACAAGGGCGACCTCCTCCAGCCTAGCATCGACAAGGACGGCCTTCTTTGGACTAACGTCATCAAGGGCGACCTTCTCCAATCCAGTATTACAAGGCGAGGTACATCATCATCCTGCAAATCAAGGACACAAGAAGTCAAAGCAAAGGGTTCGTTGAAGAAGCAAATAGTTCCAGAAGAATTAATTAAGGCTAACTTCTCAACGTTACCAAATTGAGCATCAACCAAGTGTCAGACGAGGTGGCATCCCAGTCATCACTCCTCCAGTCGGATTGATCCACCTCAGCATGTCCAGATTCGATGTACCTAACTCATGGGAGGTGGCACAAACTCCGATGTACCTACCTCGGCTATTCATTGGTGGAATTTTTCCAGAGAGGACATGTGTCCAAGCAATACAATTATTTCATTGGTCAAGCATTAAATGTTATGTAATGGTTGTAACAAACCCTAATTAGGGTTTTCATTGTAAAATCTTGGCCATTGATCTCGAATTGATCTAAGCCATCGAATTGTATTGAGGGCACTATATAAGCCCTGGCATTTCATTTTGTAAAGGGAATTAGCAATAGTTAGAGATAGTATGTAAATAGTTGAAGCAGTTAGAAGATAGAAAGTAGTTAGAAGGTGATTAGAATAGCAATTAGAGTAGAGTAGAGAGAGAAGGCAAAGATTGTTGCCAAGAGGTTGTTGTAAAAGACTTGTAACTTCATTGAAGAAATGGTGAAATTTATGGGTCAATTCGACAATTTGCATGGTCTTTATACTTCTCATATTTGATTTCATGTTATTAGATGAGTGGAAGAAATGTGCTTGATTGATGGTGGAATTCGTACATCCATACTACTAGCAGTTTGTTGATTGCAGACTTGCCTTGCGTAGTCAACTGGAATCATTCAGCTTAAGCCTAACTTCAATTGTCGCTTCTTCATTGATATGCATCAACCTGATGGTGTCTATGCCTGCAGTGATGATTTGAACATCATAAAGTTTTCCTTCGAAGATCGCACTAGCCTTGTGGAGATGGTCCTGCGATGTCAAAACAAGACCTAGTTAGAGTTTCATCAAAGATCAATCATTGCTCCTACATTCTTAGTATTAGGATTAGATCCTCTCTTCGCCCTCATCTTTTTTCCTTTTTTTCAAGTCAAAGCTAGTGAAAATCCTGTGTCCAGCAATATTCAAAGCAAATCAGAAGTTCAGGCATCAAATGTAAGTCCCCTTGTGATTCCAGCAAATCACATCATACCACAAAGAGCTTATCCACACGTAGAGACCCTACATACAAGAACCTTGAAGTCATCCTGATTGATCCTTTTTCGCGATATCTTCAGCAATCAAAGGCTTTACTCAAGAGAGGATAAGGTACCTTTAGGTATTTTATTCTGTGTTTGATAGTGTACAAAATACACGTCAACAGATATGTAATCAGAATTTCAGAGGTTCTTGTTTTGTGGTCTATGACTCTGTAACTCTATGAGACTGTCACTATGATACGTTGATATGTATTGAACTCTTATTCATATGTTGCACTTGATTTTTGGTTTATGCTATGATACTTGCATTTGTTGCTATGTATTACCAAAAAAATTTGATTTATATATCACGGAAATCATATATGTTATACAAATTTGGTGTAAATGTGTGTTTTTGAATTATATATAAAAAAAAAATGTATTTTCAAATGTTCGATAAAGTTGCCGAGTTTTGCCGAGTTTTGGCGAGTCCCGAGTTTTTAAAAAATTTTGGCCTTGTCGAGTTATTGCAAAATCCGAGTTTTTCAAGCTTGACTGGATCTACTATTCTCTTGGCCATAAAAGATAGAAAGTAGATTCTTTCTGCTCAGAGTGTTCGATGACATTTGCTTTCTGTTGAGATCCTCCCTGCCTCTTTGTTCAAAAGCCAATCAAATTCGACACTCGGCCTTCATGTGACCAAACTTGTGACAATAATTGCACTGAACGTTCTTATTCTTCTTGCTGTCCTGAGAAGTACCAGAGCCTTTCGGCTGAGAAGATTGAGCCTTCCCTTTGTTCTTAGGAGAAGATTTGGCAGAGAACGCTTGCTCGGTGGAGGTGGAACTAGTACTGCTTCCAAACTACTGGCGCCACCAATCTTGCTGTAAAAGCTTGTTACAAAGATCGGAAAACTTCAAATCAACGTCAGTGGAAGTGATATTCAGCGTTTCGATGAAATACTCGTAAGATTTGGGCAAACTCTTCAAAGTAATGACGACCATGTCCTCTTCCTCCATTGTGCGACCAATCGCCTCAAGTTGGTCACCGATGTCCTTGATCTTGGTCAAGTGATCCTGCAGAAGTGTCCTCTCGTCCATCATAATCGAAAAAAGCATATTCTTCAAAAAGAATGCTCTGCTCTTGTCAGAGGTTTAATGGAGACTCTTCAAATGATCCCATATCTCCTTCGCTGTTTTGTCAGACGATACCTGAGGTAGCTGCTCGTCTGTGACAGAGAGTTTAATGAGCATGACAGCTTCTCGGTTGCTCTCATCCCATTTGTCCTAATCTTTTCCGACAGTGGTTGGACATTAAGACGTGCCCAAAACAACTGCATCAAGACATTGGTACTCAAGAATGGTCAGCATACGCTACTTCCAAGTGTTGTAGTTGCGACTAGTGAATTTCTGGCTGCTTTCAAGCATTATATTCGTCAGAGATGCCATCACGTACCCCGAGGTTGAACTGGTGAAGGCACGAAAACTAGCAGATGAAAACAGAGGGTTTTTATCCAAAAATTCTGCAAGTCAAATTTTTAAGGCAAAAATTGAAACCCTAGGACGATTTCGAGGCAAAAAAATTCGAGGGACCCAGAAAAATCTGATGACAAGCCAATTCAAATCTCGAAAAACCCACAAAGATTCTGCAAATAAATTTTTTCCTGACTTGAAACGAAGAAGATAATCTCAAAACCCTAGCACAGTTTTCGAGGTAAACTTTTCGACTGACCTAGAAGAATCCAATGAAGACCCAAAAAACCTTGCGAAAAACCCAAAAAGAATCTGCAATTAGAATATTTTTTCTAAAAATGAAGAGTCAAATCCGCGGGCTCAACAAATGAGGCACGAAAAACGATACACCCAGGAAAATCCGATGACAACCCAATTGAGCTCTCGAAAAACCCACCAAGAATCTATAATCGGAAAAAAAAATCGAGTTGAAACATAGGGTTAAAACCCTAGACGAATTTTCAGAAACCCTGGGCGGCCATTAAAGCTCAGAAAAATTGTAGAATGCCATCGCATGGGTAAAACGACAGACAGGGCACGAAAATCGCAGGATAAATCTCGATTTTTCCAGAAAAAATCGTGCGGGATGAGGGCAGAAAAAACGTGACCCTGCCGAAAAAAACAGCCCAACAAACTCGCGAATTCAAAAAAACCCTTGACGAAAACAGACATGGGTAGGAAAAATTTTCCAAGGCAGACCCATGATGCAGGAAAAATATTCAAAAAAAATTTGGATGCAATCTTCACTAAAAATTTTAGAATTATAAAATTGCTCCAAAAAAATTTAATCCTGCTCTGATACCATGTGAAAATCAGAGATGATTCACTGGTAAAAACTTGGTTTATTAACTGAGGGAAGAGATACATTTATAGGAGTTACAAAATATCTTAGCTATTAAAGAAGTTACCTACTTCTAACTACCTGTTACTGTAGACATTTAAGATCTCTAACAGTTAGTTGCATTATTGACCATAAACACTAATAATATAAAATATTATTCTTACAGTCATGCCCCAATTTTGTATTAACAAATTAGATTAATAAACAAAACTATACACATCCTAAGGTGATAATGTATATGCAAACATGACAACAGTAGTATTTAACATTTCTTTTAAATCAACCGTTTGAAAGATAAATTGGATTAATTGTCATAAAGTAATAAACAGCTATTAGTAGTGGCTGACCAGATCTGACGCATGTCAATCTGTCTGCCTTTGCAACAATTAAATAGATCACTAATTTATGCAGCAATGTGAATGTCGAAACTAATAGTTGTTAGTCAACACATTAATGAAGAGGCACGATTTGTCTAAAGGGAAAGGAGCGATCAAGGAAAGGTTGCATCCATCACCAAACAAAAGGGTGCAACCATTCAACCATTCGAATATATATTTAATAAGAATCGCATACTCATTAAGGATTATGGGAGATATCCATCACAAAAGATAATAAGTTTAAAACTACAGAAGACCGATATATATTATCTAGGTTATCGGGTTCGCCTCTGGGCCCCCCTGGTACGGGTCCGGATTCGATCGGGTCCATGGTACGGGTCCGGTTCGAACTGGGTTCGAAAAACCCAGAGTGGGTTCAACCCTGGTCGAACCCAAGCAGACCCAGTCAAACCCGGGAGGCTGGGCGACCCATAAAGTCAAAAAACAATGCAAATTTTTATTTTTTTTCAATTCCGCCTTGTAAAAAGTGAAAGTTTAACCTAAAATTGACTTCTAAAACATTTTATTGACTCATTTCACCTCATTTGTGTTGCAAACAAAAGTTTTATGAGAGCGGGTTGAAGAAAGGGTGAACAAAATTTGGCTTCCAAGATCAAAGAGGAGGAGTTGAAGACTGATTTTTGGAGCTTCAACAAGTGTTGCAGCATCATTTCCATACATTTTCAAGCTTCCATTGGCTACAAGAGGTAGGTTTTTAAACATTTTTTTCCAACTATTTTTGTTTCACAAATTGTCAAACATGAAACTTGAATTTTTTTTCATTATTTAGTTTTTGTTTTTGAATATGTTTATATTATTTCTTGCCATAGGAACTAGAATGGCATCTACATCTTCCTCCATTGACAATGAACAAATAATTGCAAAACAAAGAAATGATCCAAATTCTCCCTTATGGAAATATGTGGACATTATAAAACAACTTTCGGGAGGTGGGGGATTTCGTTGGAAATGCCATGGATGTGATATTGAACGTAATAGTTCATATTATCGGGTGGTAGGCCATTTGTGTGGAATAAAAGGAAGAGGCATCAAAAAATGCCCTGGAAAAAATGGTAAACCTATACCAGATGAGACAGTGATGAAATATATTAGGGAGCATGAGGCGGCAGAAGAGAAGGAAGCCCGTCGATTGAACCAAACCGCATCAAAGAAAACAAAGGGAATGCAAGGCCCTTCTAATCCCAGTATTGTAGTAGAAGACCACCCCTTCTTTGCCACAAATGAACCTCAAAGTGAACCACCCTTGACACGTAAAAGAACAAAGGGGCCATTAGAAACCACATTCCAAAATGAGAGTAGAGACAATGCTAACCAAGATATAGTAAGGTGCATTTATGCAAATGGGTTGTCATTCAATGTTGTTCGCTTCCCATATTGGAAGCAAATGATAAAAAGTGTTAATGAGGCACCAAGAGGGTATAAGGGCCCCGGTTATGAGAAGGTACGTGGAACATTATTGGAGAAAGAGGTGAAGAGGGTTGAAGATGCATTGAAACCCATTAGAGATTCATGGGTTGAGACAGGTGTAACAATTGTTTCAGATGGGTGGAAAGATGCTAAAAACCGTCCCTTGATCAATGTCATAGCAGTGTCCCCTAAAGGGGCAATGTTTTTGAGAGTTGTGGATTGTGAGGGCCAAATAAAAGATGGCCAATTTATTGCAGAAATTTTCATCTCTGCCATTGAGTCTGTGGGACCCCGCAATGTTGTCCAAGTCATAACGGACAATGCAAAAAATTGTAGAGCTGCTGGTTTGTTGGTTGAGCAACACTATGATCACATCTTTTGGACACCTTGTGCGGTACATTCACTCAATCTTATGCTACAAAGGATTGGGCAAAAAATAAAATGGATCAAAATGTGTATGCAGAGGCTGAGGACATCCAAATGTTCATCACAAACCACCACATGTCTCAAGGGATTTTTAGAACCTATTCGAATTTGGAGCTATTGAAGGTAAGTGAAATAGTAATTTAATTTTACATTTTCTGATTTTTTTTAATTTTCAATGTTCATAATATCATTGTGTAAGCTATATTGTGTATTCTTCTTTAAAGTTTGGCTTTATTTTTTAATCATTTGGCATTAATTTGTGTTATAGGTTGCTGAGACGCATTTTGCATCAAACACAATTGTCTTAAGACGACTTGTGAAAGTTAGAGTGGCACTATGCAATATGGTGATCAGCACCAATTGGACTGTATGGAAGCAAAGTAGCACTGAGGGCAGAAAAAATTAGGGATAGAATATTGAGTGAGAAATGGTGGGATCTTGTTACATATCTCCTAAGTATCATTGAGCCCATCATGAGCATGATTCGCCATACAGAAATGGATAGGCCTTGCATAGGTGAGATTTATGATGGCATTGACTCAATGCTTGAAAAAATAAAGGTCACTATAAATGAAAAAGAGAATGATCCTCAGGAGAAATTCTTCAAAGAACTGGAAGTAATTATTGTAGAAAGGTGGAATAAGATGACCACTCCTTTGCACCTTCTTGCCTATGCCTTGACACCTAAGTACTATAGCAATCAGTTTCTTGATAAACCAGGAAGGATTCCACCATGGAGAGATCTAGAAGTATCTGATGGGTACAAGGCAGCATTTCTTAGACTATATCCCGATGATGATTTGCGAGATGTTGTTACAAATGAGTTCATAGAATTCGCAAATGGGAATGGTCTAAGTGTTGATGCACTTCGCCATAGATCCAAGAAGGATGCTCATAGCTGGTGGTACTTCCATGGCACATGCTTCCAACACCTACAACCCCTCGCTATAAAAGTTTTATCACAAGTAAGATTAATTAATTAAAATTTTAAATTTATAAGTTTTAGTTTATTTATAGTTTACTTTGTCTTCATAGGTTGCTAGTAATTTTATTTTTATTAATGTATAACTTTAATTGTTTACTTTGTCTTCATAGGTTGCTAGTGCATCTGCTTCAGAAAGAAATTGGAGCACATACTCTTTCATGCACTCCATAAAGCGCAATAGGCTGCTATCAAAAAGAGCGGAGAATTTAGTATATGTGCATTCCAACCTATGTCTTCTTTCACACAAACAACATGACTATACACAAGGGGAAACAAAGATGTGGGATATAGAGCCAGAGCATACTGATTTGGATGCTCCTGCTTCTCAGCTTCTTGCATTGACACTTGATGACTCGGAAATTGAGCCAACTTATAGTGCAAGTGCAAGTGGCATTGGCTCATCTAATGTCAATGTCAATGAGGAGGAGGAGGAGGAGGAGGATGAATTAGATGATCCATTTGATGATTAAACTTTAAGTTTATATTGTTGAAAGTTGAAACAATGATACTTGAATATTTTGTCATTTTGATATTAAACTTGATGTATATGATGCTATTATGGTATGATCATGATGCTATGATTACAAGTTTATGTTTGTTTTGTTGTTTATATGATGCTATGTGACATGCAAATTTTAATTCATGCTTATAGGCTTCACAAATATCAAAATATATATATATATAAAATTTACATGTTTTTGTACTAACGAACCCAAACCCCTTTTCAAAATTTTGCAATACCGGCGTACCGGGTTCTTCGAACTCGAACCCGAACCGGCAACCTGGATATGGACTGCAATATGTATGACAGTCATACTTAATTTCATATATGTTCATAATACATGAGAAGTTAGGATACTTATAGTCTAAATCATGCTATTACTGTCAGTATTTAAGAAGATGGGATCGAGTTGTTTCCAAGAGGGGCAGTCTAAATCCAGACAATAGGGTGATTCCCAAGAGAGGGTAGGGATCAACGTCCCGAGAACCTTGAGGGACAGGGTCCCAAGATAGGGTAAGGGCTTGGATCTGTAAACTTTGAGGGAGCCTATTGTATTTGGTATCTAAGCGCTTGGGTAACATTCACATCCTCTTCTTCCTTAAAACTGAAGTACTAACAGAGTTTGACACTTGCATTAAGAATTATAGATGTATGATAGATGAGCAAGTTACTTGTTAATAAATTAATGGAATATCACTGATTTGATTCATGTTAAAATAGAATTGTCTCCTAATCAATTTAGTTTATAAGTACATTGGAATAGGTTAATTATGGTTAAAACAGGCCTAAACCTAGTAGGGGGCATTACATTTTACAAGAAAATTGTTGATGTTGACCAATCTGCTAATGTTTACAGGTTTATATAAGGCTTCCATTACTAGTTATTTATTAGACTACCAAAAGTGTAAAGAGAGTTTACTATTAACAGAATTTCATTTAATAAATCAGGATGCAAACCAAGCTGCTAAACTCCTTCACTATTTCAATGTAAATGGCCCTTTTTATCACCATTCAAAACAAGTCACCCGAATAAGAATGCTGATATATGCCATCACCCATAAGCATTTCAGCCCACAAACAATTAAAAAAAGGCTCTATCTACAGGTGTGCAGAATTCAGGAGGGAGTCCAATTGTCTTTCCAACATTCTGGAAAAGCTTTAAATCTGAACCCAGGAAAAAAAGAATATCAAATATTTGGGGTCATACTCCTAACTAGTCATCAGACCCAAAAATGTATACTAGTGTGCAACCTTTTTATACCCCTGAAACATGTATTTTATTATAAAAACCTTCTAGATAAACTCATTTCTAGCATTTACACCTATAAAGTGATTTTTGTTTTATATTATGATTATTGTAGATAGTGTTTGTTTTTTTAGTAGGAAAAGGTAGAATATCAATAAACTGATTATTTGATACTAGTTTGTTCAAGATGTTTTGCACAGTTGATTTGCATGTGTTTGTCAAAGTTTTGGAGCTGCTGTGTAAGTCATGAAAAGTTAATTAATGTCATTTTTATGCGGCACAAGGGGTTTCCTTTGTTGTGTAAAGTGTCTCTTTGCTACGGAAGGTGTCTTCCTTACTGCAGAAGCTAATGCCTTTGTTGTACAAAGCAATACCCTTGCTGCATAAGTCCACACTTTTGCTAAGCAAGACAAATTTGCCAAACAATTGCTGCCTAAGACAAATCTATTGTGCAAGGTAGCTGTTGAGCTGTCCAAATTTAACCTGTTATGCAAGATGACCATTTTTGTTGAGCAACACATACTACAAAATTCACATGATATCCATAATAGCAGCAGCATTCCAAAATGGGTGTTTGAAAGTTTGTTTGATAGCTACCAAAGAAGAACCGCTTGAACTGAAGTTAGAAATGAGATAAATTTGTTTTAAAAGTTGTTTCCAAATATTATAGGTGGGATTTTGTTTTAAATATAGTTATAAATTAATGCCATCGCTAGTATTTATATAATTGCATAATCATAGGCAAGTAGAAACATTATTTTAGAATTTCAGATTAGTATCTTTGCAAGCGCTCAACAATTCACTCATTTTGAAAGTCTTAATTATTATCTTGTTTGTAGCAATGCTAAACTAAATATGCTACCACAACATATATCATATTATACTGTCATTGAATACAGAGCATCTACTATATTCCAATAGCACTTCTCGATGAGGACAGAACAACCAACCTAACTAAATACCTGAACCTTCCATTTGCTTTCATTAAGTTTGGCACAGGTTAAGCAGGGGTTAGCACAATCAAGGTCCATTCTCATTTCTGGAATCTAAAAGCTGAATTTCTGGAAACCAAGCTATAAATTTGGCTGAACAGAAATTGGAACTTCTAGGACAAAGAATGCTAATCTCAAAACAACACCCTTTCAAGTAGATGAAAAAGTAGCTTTTCAAGCAAGCCCCGAGAAGACAATTTTATAGATCTAGCCCAGCTGATGTGACTCTCATGCTTTTGCTGTAATAGAAGATGAGTTTCTAGCCAAGAAATAATATAAATTTTCAAATAATGAATAAGAAATAGATATTCGAAAAACTTAAACCCTTGTTGAAACAATGCAAATGCTGTCCAGGCCTGACATACTTCTGAATACTGCACTCAACAGAGGATTTAGTCTTTAAGGGATTGCACACATAAACATTACAAGAAGCATATCCATCTCTAAGGCTTAAATGCCTACTTTAAGCCATTATTTTCCTATTTTCAGTTTGTCATCTGCACGTCAGATAAACAGTTTTACATGTTGAATCATCAAAAAAAATTTACCTTAATAAATATCTAAAATCTCCTACGCTAAGACTGTAGGACAGCCTTTAACTCCTAAATCATATGCTACTCCTAAGTTCTAACACAAAACTGAGATCCTAATTCGTTTCCTGGTTGTTAAGCATGATTATTAGCAGATCTTATAAGCAAGAAAATGTATCATAATCTTTTGATTATTGTAATAATGCCCACTACTTGAATTGCTGTGCTCCAGTTATACATTGTAGGATTTGTTTCTTCCCACATAGCATCCTCTAAGATCCAATTATCCAATGGAATAAAATACCCCAGCAATAATTTTTTCCTCAAAATTTCTACCAAGTGGCCATAAGTGTTTTGGAATTGACTTAGAACGGCCATCATAAGCTATAATTGTATTCCATTAACATTTTAATGGATTACCTCCTTCGACTAGACATGAAAGGTATTATCAACTTGAGTCAATGTAATGGTTAACCCGCCCTACTCTTACCTGTATTCTATAAGGCCAATAGTATCTAGGCCTAACTTTTTTCTACCTCTTTCACATTAAGAGATCTATATCAAAAATGATGTATCTATGAACCGGTTAACCTGTCCTACTCTTACCTGTATTGTATAGTATCTAGGCCTAATTTTTTCTACCTCTTTCACACTAAAAGATCCAGGTTAAAAAGGCCTAATTTTTTCTACCTCTTTCACACTAAAATATCCATGTTAAAAAGGTTGTATCTATGTAACGGTTAACCTGTCCTAGCCTTGCCCATATTGTATAAGGCCTATAGCATCTAGGATTAATTTTTTATAACTTTGTCACATTAAAAGATCTATGTTAGAAAGGCAGTAATCAAAAGGAAATACAGTCATGTTTCTCAATCTATTGCTTAATCAGTACTGGTCATGCTAACATTTCTGTCTTGAACCAATCTGAAATTCTCCTCCAGTTTCTTACCCTCTCCTCAGGGAATTCCAAACAGACCCAAATGGTGCGCTTAAGATAAACATTTCATATGTTGTATAGAACCATAATTTGTTAAGTGCAACCATTTGAACTACAATTTTTTGTTTTCTTGCATTTCCAAATCTTGTAAATTACATTAATATTTAACCTTATTCCTCCACACAACACTCCCGATCCACCTTAAGAAATGTAACGTATTACTGCTAATCCTGAGCACGACACCCACTAAAGCAGATTGAGTGTGCAACTGTTTAACCCATTATAAACATACTTTAAAAAACACTTTCGTAAAATGAATTTTTACTTCATAAATTCAAAAATTGAATAAACAGTCTGAAGAAATAAAATTTTCAATTATGCAGAAATCTGGAAAAAAAGAAAAAAAAAAAAAAAGAACAGCAATTTGTGAAATACTTGTAAGCCAAACTCCCGTATAACACAGCTTTGAAATGGAGTGAAACCAAGAAAACCAAATGGTGTCGTAAACAATACAGCAGAGTAATTATAAGTTGCAAACAATAAGAAATTTATTACCGTTTAAAGATTCGCAGCTATAAAAAATCTGAGCCAACACATGCTGAGATTGCTTTGCCCACAGATGAGTAGAAATCCACAGGATTTTCTTATTTTTCACCTTAAAGCGGACCTGAAAATCCCTTTATGTCAGAATTAAATGAGTGTTAGGGAATCCGCGGGTAGCCTGGCCAAGCTATGATATCCTCTGCCGTTGAAATTAGCTTTAGAGGGACGTACATCTTTGCTCATCATAGTGTCAATGCCGTTGATTTTACCAACATAAAAAGAAAAGAATATAAAAAAAATTACACTGTAATAAATTAAATCATCATATAAAAATTTATCATGTCTGAAATTATAGTTTTAATTAATAATAATTAAAAGAAAAAAAAAATACATGATTTTTTTAAATAATTGTTATGGTGTTTTTTATATTGTATTTCTATTTATTATTTGTAATTTCAAGTATAGTAAGTTTTCATGTTTGTATTTAAAATATTTTTTTATGATTAAACGTAAGATAATTGATAATAAATACTTTCTTTTTTAAGATTTTTTTGAACAACTCAATTAAAATTTAGGGAGTCTATGATGTTGACACTCAAAACCCTAAAAATAGATATAAGCTCTATTCTCACTTAGAGTGGTAAATGTTTAGTGCTCTATATTCACATAGAATGCTAAATGTTTAGTCAAATTCAATGTATCGTTTGACACTCAAAACCCTAAAAAAATAGATATAAGCTCTATACTCACAGAGTGTTAAATGTTTAGTCAAATTCAATGTATCGTTTTAAAACTTAAGATATGTGACCTTAAAATATTAAGGTATTAAGTGGGAAGATTAGTAAATATTAATTAATAAGATATCATGTTATGAGAAAAGAAATTCTTTGTATATTAAATAAAAAGTTAATTGGTTTATTTAGTTAAATTGTGTGTTAAAGATCATAAATTTCATATTGCTAAATCTTGATGTTTGAGAAGAGTTATTTTCATTGGGTATCGAACAATATTTATTATGACTATTCATATAATTTTGTCATAACTTTCCATTTCCAAAATGAAATATATATTTGAGTATTACTCTTAATCACTTTGTGCACCCAATTTACTTATCCCAAAAAAAATTTAAAAATGATAGTTCTAATATTCTCACTCCATACTCAATTTTAATATTAATATTAATTTATAATTATATTTTTGTTAATAAGTATAGTAATTAGGAACATCAAAAAATATAATGCATAATATTATAATGATTTGATATTATATTATGAAATATATTTAAATATTATAACAAAAAATTATTATTATAAATGTAAGCAACATAATTGACATATTTGTTTTTTATTGAAAAAGCAGTGAAAACTAGGGTACTGACCCTTTACATAGTTTAAACTATAAACAGCACTTAAACAACACTATAATAGCAAACATCCATAACTAGAGTCTTTCCGAACCAGAAACAACAAAAAGAATAGAACAACGGGGAACAAGGGAAAGCATCCCAAAACACAAAAAAACAACACAAGATCTAAGGGATCAACTTGCGAACCCCAGTCCTAGCAATGACATTTTTCCAATCATCAAACAAGAACTTGTAAAGTTCCTTGGCTTCATCTTTGTCAACATCGTTGTCCGCAATGCGCTCTCTCGAGAGGGAGAGAATGAGGGCTGAACTGTGGAGGACGTGCAAGCAGAAATTTTTGAGACAGGCAATCTAGGAGTCCCTAGCCTCCACCTTATGTTTCAGAACCTTGATCTCCTCAAGAATGACCTTCATGTCTAGCAACGGCCCTAGGTTTTCAATCCTCTGCAAAATATCCCAAACATCAGAACGGATATTTTCGAGTTGTTCCATAGTCAGCATTCCCTAAGGGATATCAATCCTTTTCTCATCACCCTCCCTGTTGACAGTCTCTGTCACTAGTTCAACTTCTTCAATTTCCATCGTCTTAGCCAAATCCACAACAAGAGCATTGACCCCCTAGGCTCCCAAGTCCTCCAGGTTTGCCACATTCTTGTTCTCATCACCCTCTTTGTTCACAGTCTCCACCGTCGGGTCCACTTTTCCCATCTCAACCGTCTTAGCCAAATCAGCAACAGGAGCTCTAGTCCCCTGGGCCCCCAATCATTCGGTTCCGCCATTTTCATACTTTGTCTGGGTCCACCAGGTTGATAGTCACCGCAAGTTCCATATCTGACTTAGCATTAGCGGCCTCATTCAGGGGCCTAGAGCAACCCAAATCTTTAAGGTCCCCCCCCCCCCCCCCCCTGCCATGTCCTCAATCAAGCCTTCATCGAGATCAAAGACATCTTTAGATTTTGCCTTTTTCTTCGAGGAGCTTTTCGACGCCAACCTGCGTGACCTCCCTTTGCCTTCAGTGTCAAGGGAAGGGCTTTCTTCCTCAAATTCTTCAGACAAAGAATTGTCCTCAATGATAATTCTTTTTTCGTTTCATAGGGGCTTTCCATTTACCCTTAGATTTGTTATAATGCTAGTATAGATATCTTAAATACATCTATCTAAAGAAATTCCAAGAGGAGATATCAATTTTTATTTACATCTTGTTTATTATATTTAAATTTTAAACTTCTTATCATTGTTCAAAAAAGTGATTAAAAATAAAATTATAAAAAAATCTTTTTTAAAGAATATCTATCTAAAACTTATAATTTTGATGAAGCTAAAAAATAAAAGTTAACATTAACACGCCCACACCATTTCACTCCACGCCTTGTTGTCATTGTAGAATGCCCCCGCATTAATAACATTAACATGCCCACACCATTTCACTCCACCCTTGCTGCCATTGTAGATTTTCTAAAGATAGATATATTTATAGTATTTAGACTTGCAACATATAAACAACATTATTTTAATGAAGCAATAATTTTGTTAAAGATAATTAAACAATAATTTCACAAAAAAATGAAATAAAATATATTTTTTATTTGTGATGGCTATACACATGAGAAACAAATCATCATTTCATATATGTTGTTACATGAAACTACATCATGTTGGAACTAATCTAGCATTTCAATGACACAATAGAAATGATCTTAAGGTGTGAGACCTTGCAAAGGAGACTATATCTCTAGAGAAGGTTGGCTTCCTTTCTAGTCTAGATATAGAGTGTTGACCCAAAAAACAGTTGTCCTTATCTACCATGAAAGTAATCTCTTCCCTGTACAAACACACTACCTTTGGAGGAATTCTAATTCTGACAATTATCTCCTTCCAAAGATCCTTAAAGAACTTACAACAAGCTTCACTTCAATCATTCAAATTATCCAAATAGTCTTTAATCTGAACGTCAACAATCTTATCTTTTCTCCATACAACATTTTTCTTTCCAAGTAAGGCATTTAAGAAATAAAACACTAAAAAAACAAAAGAGATCCATACCAGAAGGGGTACTTCTCATCCTTTGTCATTTGTAGATTTTCCATTAGTTTAATTCTCAAGAGTTCACACAAATCATAGTCATTGTTCTCCTTCACCATCTGATAGGAAACGTACAAGACTATAGAGGAGGTAGAACCCTCCCCATTTTTGAAGTACATTTTGTATGGAATTCTCGTAGCAATGTACCTCACACCAAGATCAATTATATTATTAATCTAAAGAGCCCTCTTGTCAGATAAAACCCCAGTAAGCCTCGTGACCTCTTCATTCTTTACAAATTTGAGAATCAGAATCTTTCCGATGGAGCATAAACCAGTTACATCTCATATAGCATATTTTGAAATTAGGTGTGGCTAATCCAACTGTTAGGGGTAAATAACTGATGTTAGTAAGAATGATAATTATAATTGTGTTTATGGTTATGTTGCATCGCCAAGAGGTTCCCGTCGGGTAGTTGGGAGTTGGTGACAGTTGGCAACTTGGCCAACCGTCAGGTCTATGCATTGTTTGGATGGAACCTCGGCAGGGGAGATTATGTATGGATATATTCTAGATCAATCAATAAAGATATAACTCTCTTATGGTCTAAGTTTTTTATCACCATTACTTATGTTGTGACATATGAATGTACTGGTACATGAATAATTGGTACGTGTGAAAAATATTGTGCTATTTGTCAGTTTTACCAACCTTACATTAAGGACTAAACATTTTGGCGTTGTTGCCTGAACGAACCTGGAGATAACTATGGTGGCAGGCGGAAGGAATTAATGGGTCGGCCATTCAACCAGCAATTAATTATCGTGGGCAGCGACACGCATGAAGAGAGTACTGTGGAAGAGGCATGAGAGGATCAGTTGACGACAGACTTGGTAGAGTTGTGGGACATGTCGGTCATGTAGTACATGTAGAGAGAGGCTCGGGAGAGAGTCGTCTCAGAAGGTACGGTACATGGTGAACTCACCGTCAGCACTCCCATCTTTGACCTGCTCGGAAGTATTCCAAGGTTACTCGCCAGAAATTTGATTACACTTTAAGACCGAAGGGAGGAAATTGCACGAGATCTCCATCAGCAACAAGTACTCTGAAGGTACAAGGAGCGGAGCTGTAGGGAGGAAGAGGAGAGGGAGGCTAGTTGATGTCGTACCTCTAACACTCGATGCCCCTATGGCCAAACAAAGACAAACGTACCACTGCCACCAAAGAAGTAGATGAGGGAACCGTACGAAGATCTCTCCGCATAAAAGAATAGGCCGAAAGGAGACGGCGGCTAAGGGAGGTTGTTGACTCAAAGAGCCCGGAGAAACATAGCAGAAGTCGGAGTGTGAGTCGGAGTCGTAGTCGGGAGAGGCAAAGGTCATGTATGTGGAAGGAGTTGGTCGAGGTCGCCAAGAACCTGTCACTTCTAGACATAGCGGAGGAAGATCTCACCGACCAGGCCCCACACTCGACATCAAGTGAAGAGGACTTTGGAGCCGAGTCACAGAGCAACCCGTCGGAATATTCTGAACAAAGAGAGGAGGCAGTACAGGACCTGCATGAAGAGATCGCCACTATTTTTGAAGCAACATTATCTGGCATCAGAAATTTGTCCTTGTCAGAGGGCATCAAAATAGGAGGGTCAGATCCAGAAACCCCGGGAAGGAGGGACTATAGGAGCGAGGGTGACCAAAGCCCTACGGACAGGGGCCCAACCAGACCAAGAGCGTACGGTATCTCCCAGACACATAATACCTTCCCGACATATAGTCACTTCCAAGCACTAAATAAAACCCTCCAGGCAAGAACAATGGCACACACCCCGGAGAAACAAAGCTTCCAAAATTCATGGGCGACGGGTCGGAGGACCTCGTATGACATTGTAAGACATGCGTGACCATTTGGGAGGCAAATGGCCAGGACGACCAGGATTACTGGTTGAAGGCATTTCCAGCCACTCTACGAGGAATAGCCATTGACTGGTATACAGACCTGGATGCCCAATATAAAACATCCTAGAACAGTCTGAAGAAGGCTTTCGAAGAGGAGTCCAAACTCCTACGGGACGGCAATGAAATTGTGGCGGAGATTTATAATACCAAGTAGGGAAAAAGTGAAAGTTTGCGGGCATGTAGTAGAAAGCTGAGGGAACTGCTCAATAAAATGGAGAACCAGCTGGCTGATGGCCTCAAGAAGAGATGGTTTGTTGAAGGATTGGTGCCATCCCTTGGACAGAAGATGAAGGTGGTCCCCCCGCCCTCGTATGATGAGGTGTACAACCATGCGATGGATATTGAAAGCGAAAATAAGACATCTCGAGGGAAGTGTCGGGTGAGCGATGGTGATAGTATAGATGAAGACAGTGGTGGGGAGTCCAAAACCATGCAAGCACTCTGAAGGGATATGATGAGAATGATGAAAGAACTAAAGGCTGACAAAGAAGGTGGTAGGGAAGGAAAGGAGCTATGGTGCACCAACTGCAAGATGGAAGGACGCACTAAGGGGAGTTGTCCCCACAAAGCCTTCTATGACATCTGCCAAGTAATGGGACATTCCATTAAGGAATGTCCGTACAACTTGAAAACATAGAGCACACAAGTTCTCTACGCCCAACCCGACCAAGTCGCACCACCAGCGACACCTCTGAAGCCGGCAGCATACTCTGACGCCTCTCTTGGAGGATACTGAAACAATCGGCGAGGTAACAACAAGTCCAATAATAACACGCCAAGGAGCAGAATTCAATACGGTGCGAAGGGACGATCCATGATTCAATGTAGAAAGTGCAATGAATGGGGTCACTTTGCGCAGGAATGTCAAAACGGGGGTGACGCAGGAAGTTTGTTGTGCAAATGGTGCGGTCCAGGGAATAATGAGGACATAAACTACCCAAGGGTAAAAGCACAAAACTGTGTCACGTTTCAAGCTAACTTATCAGCACAAGTGAATTTAATTAATTTTAGTCAAACATACGGTCTATATAGATTCATTATAGCTAAGTTATATGTGGACCACAACCTTTCCAATTGGAAGTGTGTACTAAATGTATATTTTATACCCCTTTGGGTCTAATTGAAAAAAAAACAAAAAACTCTATGTTTTAACAACTCCCACTCTTATAAATAATATTTTTTTTGAAATGTTAAAATACCCTTTTATAGATCTATGAGAATTTTCAGAAATTATATATCTTTTAATATTTTAATTACTTATATATTTTATAATTTTATATTTTTTTTTTATCGATAAAATGTCGAGGCCAAAGAATTTTATTAATTTAAAAAATAGATAGATTTACATTTACACCTTCATTCGGTGTGGGCACTGGTACGAAAGAATGGAGGGAAGAAAACC